>NW_011494740.1:1533577-1569409 GCF_000754665.1 Bison bison bison | reverse complement strand
CAGGTAAGCCCGGGAGAGCCGCTCCGCTCCAGCAAGGGGAGCGGAGAGCCAGGCAGTCTGTAGGTCGCTTTTAAAGTTATCAGCATCACGAACTGCAAACAGGTTTCGAAAAGCGCGTCCAATGAACTCTAGGATCAAAGCCTTTCCCAACTCACACAAAACTTAAAAAGTTTTCTCTGACGGAGAATACAGATTTGGGATTTATTTTTAAATGTGGAGGTGAGGGATGACTATATATTACAGACGCCTTCCAAATAAGTTATGCATTGTATCCTGCCTCTATTGAGAAATCTTTGGGGGAGAGGGTGGGGGGAATATGCTGTAATACAACAACTCTCCTGATCTTATCTCTCCTAGGACTCAAACTCCTTTAAGTCTTACAAGAGCACAAAGCGAAAAACTACCACAAGGTAGTGGATTTCTTTCCCACCCAGTGTCCTCTCTCTTTTATAAATCTTCATATGAAAGACTAGAAAACCCTTGTTAGGAATACATCTTGTAATTAGGATGAATCTAACTTTAAAAGTAAAGCACTTTTTAAGATTCAAAAAAATCCTACAAATGCTAATCTGTCTTAAAAACAAGTTTTAATTAGTACAAGAAAGTAACTATCACAGTTTTGTGTTCTTTTTACTTCAACTCCAGTCAATGGGTAAATGACAAACTGCACTGCAATTAAAGATAAAGCTAGTTTCTGACAGTAATATGTTGGACAGTAGTTCATAATGTAGAATTACATAATAAATTTAAAAAGTAAAGCCTACAGAAGAATTTTGTTAATATGTGGCATTTTGAGCCATTATTTATTACCTCTAAACCTTGAATAGACTACTGCTATAAATGAATCCTTACTGTATGATAACCGAACAAGTGGCAGATGCTGAAAATCGACTTATTTTACGTTACTTTTCAGAATAAAAATCATCAGAGGAATTAAAAATAAAATATGCTATGTCAAAAACACTGGAATATGAGATGAAAAATGATTAATCACTTAAATTTTACTTGGTCTGAACATATGTTATAAAACAAAACTTAACAAAAAGTGTGTGAAAGAATTATTTTCCTTGTAAAATAGTCTCTATGTTTTATCTATCATTTGAAACATAGATTTGTTTTACCTGGTCAAAATGTGGAATATATCTGTATTTCTAGTAATTCTGTGGTTGAGTTTTTAAAAGTATATGACATTGGTGCCTGCCATTTTTGCTTCAGAGAATTTTTGTTTTGTTAGCTAATTTTGTTTGGAGCAATGCAGGCCTTTGGTTTTAGTATTCTAAAAGAAAAATTATATGTTCCTTGGCCTGAAGATAGGCTTTACAAACTGCAGGTTAGTATTGAGAAGTAGGATTTCCTCAAAACTATTATTTCAAATCTAGGGAAGCCTACCATAATGAGAAGAGAGTGGGGGCAACACCCAGGTTACTGTGGAGAAGTACAGAATATGCAACAGAAAAGTTGTTTATTTGATATATGCTGTAACTGGAAACTGAAAAAGATTCCTGTCTTGGAAAAAAGGTATTCCACTCTTTTGAATCTAATAGAGGAGAAGAGAAACAGAAACCATCAATTATTGTTTTAGCTTTACCCAAAGTACCATCTGTATCATAAACTATTAGCTCAACTGTTGAAAATCATAACCTCTATCAAAGTTCTAACAGCTGTGTTTCCAGTCTGCATTTTATTTTTTTAAAACAGGCAAGCATCAGTTTGTAAAAAAATTTTAAATAACACACTTCAATAGTCCACACTATTTTCCATTTATTAACTTTAAAGCACAGTTGAAAGAACAATCACCTGTTAAAATCCCTTTTAAAATTGAAAGTTAAAAAGATTTTTCATGGATACATTATCTCACAGTGGGCTCTCTGAGTGAGCATTTCTTAGTTCTTGAGACAATTTATATGATGGAAAAAATATTTTGGATTGAATCAATGTGAATTTTTACATCTTCAAAAAACATATTAATTTTATAATTAATAAACTCATTTACCTTTCTATGGTGATTAACCTTACCTGTTAGGCCCTGGTATTTTTGTGCTATTTTCCTAATGCTGTGATGAAGTCTGTAGTAACAGTCAATATGAAAATACAAATCAAGCTTAGAACTTCTCAAGTCCACTTGCAATTCCCATTAATCTGCTTTCTCAAAATGCTCTGAATTTTGCTTTAGGATTCTTTGCTACCTCTCCCGCTCCAAAAATTGCCTTTGGTAATAAATGGATTTTGAGGTAACAATGAAAATGGGAGAGAGGAAGAATAAAATTCCATTAATTCTTCTTAGGTCGTGTTCTGTCTATATCTATTGCTTCAGGGCAAGGTGAATGCTTTTACAAGGTGAATGGAGAAAAAAAAAAATACAGCCTCCTATTAAAAGGAAGAAGGAAGGGGGAACAGGAAGAGAACTGTTTATAAAAGACTGGATATTATGAAGTAATATCAGGGTATGTAAAGCAATATTGGTCTCATCCTCCTTCAGGAATTAAAATCTGTTATCCACAAAGCCAATCATTATCTTGGAAAAATCAAACACACCTTATCCTCTTGGGCTTATCATTAATTTTAAATGATTTTTAGAGTTTAATTTATATTTGACTGTGAATTTAGCTTCAATAAAAACTGATTTAGTTTTTGTAAATTATGTTTAAATAAGGATTTAAAGATGAAGAGACACTATATATGCAGCGTAAGACTTTCGGAGAAATATTTTTATGGCTGCCTCTGCCATCACTACAGTCTATACGGGCCACCAACTCAGTCACTTAATGTTTCTGTCATGTGTGCTGCAAAGACTTGTAGAAAATCCTTTGGTCAGTTAGCTTCTGCTTGGAGGCTTAGGTGCACTAATTCCTTAGCAGATCATCACCAACACTGTTGTAAGTTCTCCTATATTTCCTTTTTTTAAAAACAGAGTTGAGATTCTCTCCCCCGGCCTTCTTCTGCACTAACATTACCTCCGTCTGGGAAAGCTGCAAGGCAAGTAAAAGTGGGAAGGCTCTCCAAGGAAAGTCACTTGGTTCTTTTTCAGATATGGGAGGACTTCCTTTTCATGCTTGCTCCAGGAGATTCTAATTTAGCAGGTTAGATAGGATAACAGCAGTTTTCATTCTGAGCCCAAGAACAGAGAATAACACATTAGCAGCATTCTTTCTCCAGTCTAACCATCCTCACATTCCTCTGCCCTACTGGTTTCAAAATAAGGTTAACTCTTAAAGATACAATTATTATTTTTTTTTAATGACTAGCTTAGGAAATGATATGTCTCTGTGTGGGGGAAGGGGTAAGAAGGTATGCAGAGGAGTAGGTAGGTAACTGTATCTACCACTGGGACAGGTAGAAGTGCAAATTCCTTGTTTCTGTTTATGGCAACTACTGATTCTAGGCTAAAGGACAGTTACTATCAGTAAAAGAGAGTGTATATTATGTCAGAATAGCAAACACTGAATCCCACAGATGTGAGTTTGAGAAGTGCCTTGATAAATTCTTATGGACTGTAGGATGTCCCAGGCCCCAGAGAGTGCATACACACACACACACACACACGCACACGCACATATACTCCCACACACACGTGTGCACGTGCACATATACACCCACCCACACACACCCTAGCAGGGAATGTCCATAGAACCTGATAGCTGGAAGAGACCTTGGAAGCCATGTGATCCAAATGCCTCACCTTGCAGAAGAAATTCATGTCCACTGTGTGACTTGCCTCAGAGACACAGAGCTGCTCAGAGGCAGAGCCAGGGCCGCCTGCATTTTTAGACTGCAGCCTTTGGTTTCCCCTTAAATGAATGGCAGGAAAAGATGAGAACAGAAGCCCCAGAAGAAGCCTTGGTATGTGTTAATTTGGATATAAAATCCATTAAAAAAAAAAAAAGTAGAAAGGTTCAAAGTCCTTGTTAATAAGTACAAGTAGTAAGAAGACAAAGAGAAAGGAAGGAGGTGAAAATCATTACAGTTTAACCAGGCTACAACAATGGAAGGGAGGTGATAAAGGAGAACAAAGAAAACAAATAATAAATGTACTTAAAGGTCCTTTGGGTGGCAAAGCTCGCTCTCTGCCCAAATGCTGAGAGGTGCCCTGCAAAGAGTGTGTATGCTTTACAGTTAAAGTCCCTTAGGCCTGAACCACTAACATGACAAGTGACCTCTTCTCAGCACCTTCCAACTAAGCAGTCTGCATTCCCTGTACCTCCCCAGCTAGCAGGTTCCCTTTAAAAACCCAAAGTGACTCGATACCTTTAAAACAACCCTCCCAGAACTTTCAGAGGAAGTCACTGTGGGCTTTAAGCTCCAGTGATACTTCTTTTACTTTACTTCATATCATGCATTTCTTATGACATTAAATTGCACATTAACTGCTAATTTGTTTATCATCTATCTCCTGGACTATAAACTCCTTGAGGGTGAGTTTTGCTACCACTTTATCCCTAGCACCTGGAAAAAAGAAAGACCTAGTTAAGTTAGTAGGTATGTCACAAGACCAAGAAGGGTATTGAATGAACATATGAACAGATTACAACCTAGAAGCTTCTTATTTGGGAAGAAAAGAATATTTCTGGAAACAGTGGGCTAGGAAGGGCCCCTTCGGACTTTGTGCAGGACCCTAAACAGATCTCTGCCACTGTTTCATTAAACCACATAGAACTGACTTACAAACACAAAAACCAGAAAACAAATTAGGCTCAGATTAAATCAAGGCAGTGAAGTCAAAGCAATCTGCTTTTACCGTACATTATATGTTGTGTAGGCAGACTTCAAGTCAGATGCTTCTCTGTCAACCCACCTCCACCTACTTCACTTTAACATCCTCCCCAAAATAATGAGAATGAAAATGGTGAAAGAGTACCAGGTGAATTGCCTCTGGGCAAGGAGTGGACGGGAAGCAAAACATGAAAGAGCAGCGTGTAGTGCTTTTGTCTCTAATAAAGGGTATTCCTCTGTTTCCCACTAATGTCTCTGCCTCAGCTGAATGCCTGCCCCCTACTGCATTCACGGGGACCAAACAGTTTGTCCTTGCTGTGACTAGAAATGAGCAGATTCCCGTTTTCAATATACTTGGATTCCAAAGTTTCTGTGGGTAATCCAGTGCATCTGCCAGGTTTTACAGAAAAGGAATGATTTTTCTGTAGTTTCAAAGTTAGGTAATGCCAGTGTCAACCTGTGAAGCCAGCCTAGGGCTTGTGACTCCTCATCAGTACCAAACATTTACTGAGTGTCTAGTAGGCACTGTGCTCAGTACAAGGGAGGACAAGCCTAGCAACTAAATTCTCCACACACCACACCATGTCGCTAACACAGCTACACCTACCATTGATGACAAGGGCTAAGATCATCAGTAGCTCTTACACAATGGTTTCAATCATTGGTCACTGTCCTGTTTAGGCTCTTTTTTAATGAATTGATAAAGCAATATAGATAATGTAGGTCAGCTGTACATAAAAATTAAGTAAAGATAAACCATTTGGGACTATTTTTTAAAAGAATACAACACAAATGTAGCCAATCTCCAAGCTTATTTACTAGTGACACTAAATTGATAGACAAACAGTGTTATCACAACACTAAGACTACAGAGTAGGAATGATGGTTCGTAAATTCTGCTCTTCTTGGCTCTGCCATCCATGCTCTGTGTAAGCCTCCTGTAGCCTTGGCTTCCATTAACTTAAAAAAGACATGATGTCATCCACTATAAGCATCTCTCAATACTAGGTAAGGACAGAATAGTGTGTAGTCACCCCTGAGGGAATTCTGATCAAGTAGAGCCAAAGATATAAAAATACAGCCTACTGATCGTTCATTACAGAGACACATCAGCTAAAGAAAATGGGAAGAATGTGAGGGGAAAAGTCCAATCTGAAGCCAGAAACAAGATTCACAGAACTATAGCCCTGAGCCTGTGAGAGCTCCAAATCATCCTACCAAGAGCAGCCTCAAGGATGAGGTCAGACCTTCGAGATGAGCGATTCTGACAAGAGTGAACCTTCCAGATTTAGCATATCTCATGGCCCACCAGTCTCAGAACAAAAGTTTAAAGGTGAACCAAGTTTTTCTCTCTCTTTTTAAAATTCTTTTTTAAGTGAATCAAAACAAAAACAAATCTCTGAGCAGAAATCATAAGAGGAATGTAAAATATTCATCACATTTGGGCTGACAAGACTTAAGTGACCACTGCTGTTACATTTGAAGAAAAAGGAAGAAGCTGCTTGGTCTAAGCACTTGGGGAGAGCATAAGAAAGCTCCTTCTTGCTGAAGACAAAGGGCCTGCAGTGAGATGCTGTGTAAGTCCCTCAGGCTTGGTAGGGACTGGTCAGTTAATTGGGAATGACAGAGGACGCGAATCATTCTGTGGAGTTTTATGAAAAGTAATCCTTTGCTGCTAATGAGATTAATTATTCTTTAACAATAATATCAATTTATTTATCATCAAGGTAGTTAAACACTCATTTTGTTAAAAGAAATACATTATGTTTGAGGTTCCATTTTAGCCTTCCGGCTTTCATACAACTGCCTACATGGGGCAGACCAAGATCTTTTAGATAAAGATGAGAACAACTTTGTTAAGTGATTATGGTTCTACTTGTGCCCCCTAAAATTATGCTATACAGGAATCTTCTAACAGTCCCATAAAATTCACTGGGCTGAGCAAAGATGCAAAGAAACACAGGCAAAGTTAACATTCTCTGGCTAGTTTTCCCACATCTGAACTTGATTAAACTTTGTGTTGAAGTGACTTCATGTCACTGAATGATTCTCCCTCCTCAAAAGTGACAGGAAAAAGAGGAACAAAATTCTACTTCTCCTTCTTTTGCTCTAATAATTAGAGTAAATTCTGAAAACTTTAGGTGGCATTCAGTCTAAGAGGGAGTCATGCTCCCCTTAGAAATGGGTCTTCTTACCTCTCAAATCCTTTGGTCATCCAGTATGTACCAAGTTCAGACCCATGTGGAGAACACAGAGGTATCAAATCTTTAAGGAGCTTATAGTTAGTTCAAGAGCAAAACTAATACAACATAACAAACTAGAAAGTGGTATAAAATGATACAGAGTATTTGTGTCACAAAACTGTTAAGAGCTGTGGGAACTCAGCCAGGGTCAGACAAGTTAGGGAACATTCATGGAAAAGATATAAAATGAAATGTAAATGTAGCATTCTAAAAAATGATGACAGATTTATTCCTTGGCAGTCTACTCTGAAAAGGGAATCTGAGGTAAAAAGAGAAACAAGGCTTGACCCAGCATCAGAACACGTGAAGTCTGATTTTTAATTCCATTGTTTGGCCTTTAGAACAACCTGGACTCCCATAGTGGTTTCAATCCTTAAAATGAAGATTAAAAGTGATGATAAAGCAGTTGGCCCAATGCCAGACCCATAGGAGACACTCAGTAAATGGTATCTTTTACTATTCTAGATATTATGCCAGTCTGCTCATAAGAATGATGTTCCATCAGCATCTGATGCTATTGAGGTCCACTGAGGCACAAGGGGTTGCCGTAGGGCCAAAGAGGAGGTGCTTTGTAGGATGCAGTCCCAAAGAACTCATGTTTTCATAATCCAGCCATGGATGAAGTAAAGGATCAAGCTTATTGGAGAAAATCCATGTCTCTAGTGCTTAATTAACTTCAGCGACTCTGAAAAGTGAGGTTATCTTTTATCCCTAAGTTCTCTGCTGGAAAGGAATCCTTAGTATGAGAAACGCACTTAAGCTTTCCTAAAGAAGTTGTAGTCACCTGAAATAAAAACCAAGTCACTGAATAAAGGATCAAGGAGAGAGAGCAAAAGGCTTAAAAGCTAATCTGGAATCTTCCTGTTTTACCTTGAAAGTCCTACCAGGCTGGAGAGGCACATATATAAAACAAATAGGTGAGACAGATGTTAGACAGCATGAGCTTAAGTAGCATATATTATGTCCTATAAAGATTCCCTTTCAGAAACTACTAAATACTTCTTAGGTGTTCAATTTTCAGTTTAATTATACTTTCAATTTAGCTTAACATTTTAGGTGTCAGACACCAAAATGATTTATTTCTGTACTGTTATAGCACGCTTATAACCTTGAACTACAATAAATGCCTGACATATAAAGAACCCAAAATAAATGTGAATCCCATGAAATTCCAATAACGGTTCCCTTATAGTTATGAACCACAGATCAGATGAGTCACAAAATCTTCTGATAGAATGGAATATACATTTTTGACATGTGAATTTGTGTACAGTGGTATATAGGAAAGAAGGGAGGGAAAGGACTTTAAAGGTTGGTAAAAGTGAAAGTCAAAGTCGCTCAGTCTAGTTGGATTCTTTGCAACTCCATGGAATTATCCAGGCCAGGTGAATTCTTTACCAACTGAGCTATTAGGAAAGCCCTTTAAGGTTGGTAGTGGTTTTTATCCTGTGCAACTGGGATCTGAGGATCGTTAGAGGCTTTGTAAACCATCGAGACGAAGGTGTATTGCTTTCCCCATGTTGCAGCTGAGGTAGCATGCAGATGGACAAAGGTCACAGAGTTCAGTGGATGGCAGATTTTGGTCAAATATCCCTGTCCATTGAATACAGGGCTCCTCCAAAAGTGGCTTGTCTGTTGTTTAAGAATTGGGGTTTCGCTTTTTTTCTTTGTTTTTAGCTGTGAACTTTAAAAGTGAGGGAGAGTGAAGTTAGTGCTTTTTTTCAATGAATTGAAAAAAACAATGACACTGTTTTCAACTACGGCAAGCATGAGATAGTTTGCCCTTTCTCAAAATTCAAATCTTAAAATGAAATAAAATTCAAAAGTAAGATATGATCAGGGCAAAACAGATTGGTCTTCATATGCATATGCACAGGTATACTATATAGCCTTTTCTTCAATTCTGCTACAATTTCTCATGCAGATTAATATAGCTAAATGGGGACACTTTTGCTCAAGGACAAAATCCACTGCAAACAGGCCTAGGGCCAAGGGAAGTAAAGTAGTAAGTCACTGCTCTCACCTCTAGCAGTCCTATTTGCAAACCACTGTAACATCTTGATGGAATTGCCCCTTACTGCAAAAGCTAAATATTCTCCAGAATACATTCATCTTAAAAGAACCCAACTTCTAAGAAGAGAAACCCAACTTCTAAGAGAGAAAATAGGATCAAACCCTGAGTTCATGCTTTCTCAATGCTCAGAAGTGGCAGAAAAGGGAAATACAACCCAATGCTCTGAATTGTTATGGAAAATTAAACAAGGTTAGATGACCAAAATAATTTTAATTTTTAAAATGTATGCAAGAGGACATGCACAGTCCACAGGAAAAATGGTCATTTATATTCCAACAGATTTTAGAATAAAACTTTCCCACCTATCTGTAATTAAAATTTACAGGTGACCCAGATTCATCAAAACATCATGTAGGAGTCAGAAACCAATCACCTTCTAATAGGAAAAGTGAGTAAGGGTAGATGGAGGATATTCACTGTGGTTCATGATTCAGTTGTTCAGCAGGCAGTCAGGCCAAGCATCAGGCTTCATCTTCCAACTGCTTTGACCTGCACATACTATTTAATGGTATTAAATGTTCCTACTTCCTTTGCCCTCCTTATTTACTGATTTACTAGTAGAGCTAAAAGGGAAAGGGGGAAAGAAGGAAGTTCTCTCGGGATCAAAATGTCTCACATTTTACATTCTTGGGGTTCCTATCTAGCTTGTTTCTCATGGCAAGCTTGTGACTTCAGTAGTCACAATAAAACATAAGCGTCTGTTGTTGTGGTTTCTAAATTTCTGAAGTCTAAATTTCCCACTAACAAGTTAGGAAACGTTTGGTTTCCCAAGCATACCATGTTAGCCGCTGCCTCTGTACAGGCAGCCAGACTGCAGGGAGGTGAAAACCAATGAACTCATCCACTCTGGCACATGACTGCTCCATGCTTTGGGCTTTTATGTTAAATATGAATGCCAGCGAATTAAGTATGAAAGCCAAATAAAAGAGGAAAACCTTTAAAAAAAATTTACAGGAACTAGGGGCTTAAAAATTTTTGGTTTTGGCTCAGAGTAAGATTCAGAAAAGGATTATTCTTTGTGACTTTTTAAAAAAGAGAATAAAAGAAAGAAAAACAACCTACCAAGGAATAAGCTTTAAGAGACAGGAATTATACTAATCCTCCAAAATACCAATTTGCAATATATGAATGAAAATAACCTGTGATCTGGGAAGAGAAAAAAGGGATGAAAGAGATTAACTGCCGCTACATCAGAATGCTTTTCTAAAGAATTTATTTCCGTTTTCCTCAATCCACTAAAGGGACATCTGAATATAAATGGATTTTGCAATAGGATAAATATATATAAATATTACTAATAAGTTAAAATACATACAACACACATTTAAGGGTATACAGCATTATGCCCTTGAAGTCTGTTTGAGAAAAGACTGCCTGTTAAAAATATTTTCCGAGAACTTTAAGTTCCTTGAAATGTTCTACGGAAATGGTATTTATGACAAACCCACCTCCTCTAGGGAACATGAGATGTTATTACTGGCAAAGTCACAATTTTTTAAACCATCCAAAAATAATCATGAATTTATGCCAGATGACTAAACATGTTTTATTATTACAGTGATTAAGGGAATATTTGCTAATGTCTCATGATCAAGCTCAGAGTAGCCTAATAGAGAGCTTATAGAGAGTAACAGTGACAAAACGGTAGATTGCAAGTGGCAGTGATTCTCTGTGCCTTTCCTGGGCAGAATATCACAGCACACATATTCACTGAAGAGGATGGGACACATGAGATAGGTGTGCATGTATGTCATGGTGGCGACAAACTGCTTTTCTGTAACATGAGAATAAGAATAGTTCCTTCTTATGACTATTTCCAGAACTAGCATGGTACATGGCATGTAGTAATTGCTCAATAAATGATTAACTGCTTAATCAATGATCGTAGAGGAAAGGAACTATAAACCGTCATCCCTCAGTATCCAAGTGGGAGTGGTTTCAGGACTCCCACAGATACCAAAACCAGCAGATGCTCAAGTCTCTCATATAAAATGGTGTAGTATGGTCAGCCCTCCTTACCTGTGGCTTCTACATCCGCAGATACAGAGGGTGACAGCACTACGTGTCTATTGCTTACAGTCACAAAACACTGTAGTTCAAAAGTAGAACAGGTATTTGTTCAAATGTAACAAATACTTAGTGAGTACCAATTACATACTAGGTACTGTTCTTGAGCTAGAAAATACAGCACTGATGAAAACAGACCAGTACTTGAGCTGTCATTGAACACACACACACACACACACCCCCCTTACCTCCCTGCTCACATGAAGCTTACATTCTAGTAGGAGAGACAGCCAGTGACCAAATAAGTAAAATACAATAAGTATGCAGGTGGCACTACAAGAACTGGGGAAGAGGCCTTCCCTGGGAATGCAGGCAGTACAAAAGCCACAGGCCTGCTGTGTTCAGGGAACAACATGGAAACTGGTATGACTGGAGTAGACTGAGCAAAGGTAGGAGGGGTCAGGGAGTCAGTGGGATAGGGACACAGTGCAGGAATGGACAAATGAACACGAAAAGCATGAGATGAGAGAGAAAGGAAACTCACGTGAGGTCAGTACTCTGTCTGGGCTTTCTAGCATGTAGACTGTTTAGTTGAAAGAGCACATGCTTTGCAGACAGTGACTCTTTATTCTGGCTTGGTTATTTGTGCTATTTGGCAATTATTTAACCTCTCTATATTTTAGTTGTTTGGTCCTTACCCTCATCTGTAAAACAGGAATAATACCTCGTAAAGTTGTTTTAAGGATCAAGTAAGATCAAGAGGCACAGACTAGACCCTCAATATGCTTGTTTCTTTTTTGCTATAAACTAAATCACACCCTGGATAGCGACTGGGAATTGGAGTCTGTGTTCCAGTACCACCAGGGCTACTGTAACAATGGCCTTGCATGTTATTTAATCTTTCTGGGCTTCAGTTTCCTAACTAAGAAAATGTAGATGCTACACACAGACATCATAAAAACAGATATAAATCAGTTAAGCTGTTGTTATAAAATGATAATCAAAGAATATTACTATTATAATTTATCTTAATGTTAAAAATTCAAAACTGCAAAAGTATATGACTCCTCTTCCTCTATCTTACTTCATCTCAAAAATCCTACAAATTTTAATTTTTTAAGCATGAAGTTGTAAAGATTTAGTAGCCATGTTGATTTTTATTTCCATATCCTGCCCCTGCTGAAGAACACTGATCTAATAGATCTCCAAAAAATGTTTAACTGCAAAAATCAAGGTGAAGGATAAAGAATAAGCTATTTTTTGTATAAAAAAGGGTAGATAAGAATCTTTACTTGTATTTTCTTGTTTACTCATAAAGACACTATAGAAGTACATGTAAGAAGCTAGTATCAATGGTTATAAGTTGGGGAAGAAGAACTGGCAGATGAAGGATGAGGTGGGATCCTATACCTTTTAATATACATATTTTGAAATGTATTTTATATATTTAGGAATGCTAATCTAAAACCCAAGACTGAAATTCAGACTTGTGAAGAGTTAAGACTGAGCAAAGAAAACTTTTTAATTACAAAGCGAAGTATACAACAGTATGAAAACCTCAAATGACCTCTTTCTCAGATAATCTGGGTATCCTTCAACCTGTTTGTACTTTTTTTTTTTTTTTATGAAATGCTCAAAAAGAATTTAAAATATCATCAATAGTCTTCTTCACTTTTCCACTATGAAAACTAAACCCAACAGTAGCACATACGAGTCCCCAAGTAGACAAGTCTTGGAGCATATTATCTCAGCGGAGAAAGTGCACTGCACATTTACACTCAAGAAACGATGAACAGGAGAAACATGAACAGAATATCAAAGAGGCTTTGGGAGAATCAGCTATTAGTATCCATTGTGGTATGCTGGCATGTCACTGGATAACGCACATTCAAAATATCATACTGTTCCAGGAAGGGAGAAGAGCTTGTGGTGTAGACCTGTGAACAAAAGAGAAACGGAAAATACTGATCCTAAATATATTTCAGCAGCAAACAGTGAAGAGTTATGAATGTTAGATCTCTTTGTTGTCTCTGACATTCCTAAGTTTTCCAAAAAAATCAACTGTGCCCTAAAATGGTAGTTACCAGAGGCAACTTCCCCCTGCTCCCAGATGTTCTTCTCTGCTGTCATCATCATCAGTTCAGCTTCCTACTCTAGCAATAACTGATATATATTGTGCCAGGCAGTATGCTAGGTGCTTTCGTATAGATTGTTTTAGTTAATCCTTAGAACAGCACTGTTATGAGCGAGGTTCCAATATTATCTCTATCCCACAGATGAAGAAAATGAGACCTGTAGAGGTTAAAATGCTTGCTCCATGACACTGGGTAGAAGTGGAGAAACCGAGACTCAGCTTTGAAAATTGAACTCCAAAATCTCAATTTCTCCCCCAGCACTACCGTGCCTCCCACAGGATTCCACTGCCTCTCTCTCGTTGGTGCATCAGTCCTGGGGGGTGTACTGGCTCTCTGTCAGTCATCCTGCCTGCCCCTTGCCCTTAGCCACCTGCACTGCTTGCTGCCATCTGCTGCTGGGGCAGTAGGGAATAGGCAGCAGACAGGACATCATTCCTATCCGAAAGCAAGCTACTACCACCGTGGAGCCAGTAAATAAGATACAGAAGAACAGAGATCACAGAGGGTACCCAGTCACCCACAGAGAGGGGAGGAAGAAATGAAAGAATGATAAACAGTCAAAGTGTTAGGAATGTGGGGACAAGCCAATATCATCATTATCATCAACTTAAACTTAAAGATGGCTCTGCATGCTATCTACCAGGCAAGGTGTTCTTGGGAATATAGATGCATAGTTGTATCTGTGACAGTCCAAGGCATCACATGCTGGGTGACTTTTTTACATGCTTCCCCTAGAAAAGAAAAAGGCAGCCAGGGAAGGCACCATGGCTGTGGGAGCCCCAGGCAGGCCTTGATGGATCAGGGAGATGAAACTTTCAGTTGGCCTAGGACCTGAAGTTTCAAACTGTTAAAAGACAGGCTAGTTTGCTTTTTCCTCCCTAAGTTTGTGTTTCAGTGTAGCAATCAAAATGGAAAGTCTGGAGAAGAAAAAAATGTTAAAATGTTGATCTGAGGAACTGCTTTCAAATAATTAAGAACCACATTCAGAGTGGTGGGGCGGGAGAACATGAATAGGCTCTTTACTGCATACTCAAAGTAATTGTTTTTTAAAGTTTCTTCTTGATGGCTATAATATATTCAAAGCAAAGGAAAAAAAATCCTATTCAGCAAATGGCAAAAAGAAAAATTCATCTGAGAAGATACTTTTCAATATGAAAAATTAAAATGGGTGTCAAGGAAGCATAAGCTTACTGGTATTCAATGAACATCCATTATCCCATAGTTCTTTCTGGAAAGTAACTTAACTGACAATACAGCACTGAAGTAACAACATATAATTCAGGCTCTAAGTAATTATCCTGGTACACATTTGCACACGCTATCCTTATTGTAACTCCCTTGTTAGTTTCCATTTCCTCCCCTGGCCCTAGACTGAGAACCTTTTTAAGTCTCCACCCGGCCCTTTGATTGGAGGGTGCAGTGTCTCCTAGACTAGATTCCAGGGTCTCATAATGAAAATATTCTCCTCAAGTTTTGTGCTGGTGAGCTCTCAGACTGACCTTTTTCTGCTTCTGAAACTTTGCCTTTCAGTAGTTTTTCTTTCTAGGAGATTCTTTGTTTCCATTTCTTTAAAGATTTTCTCCCAATGCTGGTCCTTTTGCTCAATCTGAGGATTTTATAAGCTCCTCTTAAGACCTTCTTTCTCTGCTAAAAGCTCCTTAACCTCCTGATAATTAGTAGGTCATTCGACTATTTGTGTCTTATTAATTCACTTCCTATGACCCTTGGGGAGCCAAACAAGACTGTACAGATGCTGAAGAGTCCTGACTCACCATGCCCCATTTTTACTTTATATTTCTCTGACACCAACTAAAGCCTTCTGTATCACTTCTTGCCCCAATTCTTGTTTCACAGTGAAGGAAAATAGCAACCCAGTTTCCTGGATCTGGACCCATTTATGGTGTCTCTAAGTGATCTCAATGATGATGACAGTATCTTCAGTAATAAGGACATAAAGCAGACACAGATTTATACTCATACATGGCTAGCAGACGCCAAAAAACGTGTTACTGTTCTTCTATATCTTGCTGACCAAGTCAAATGAATCAAGCATTACATTATGACTATGGTATGCTGGAGCTGTAATTTTTTTTAAAACCTTTGACTTCTGAGAGAAATAAAAGGAAGCAGCATACATAGAATAAAAAAGACTAGTCATAGCTATTTTTATGAGTGCTCCTAAAAATTAGACTAAACAGTGAAAAGTCCCATTGAAAAAGCAGAGAGTAGAGCAAGGAAACATAAATTACTGGTTGATTACCAAGAACCTATCTCAACCTAAGGAAGCTTTCTAACAAATTCCATGTAATTACTCTAAACTGCTTAGAATTCTGTGGTTATTTAACCATAAACCCAGCTGCTATCAATACAATGCAACAATTAAAATTACATATTAGATAAAAATTGCTAAGAGATATAGGGGGTTATCATCATAATCAGACTATCAAAGTCTAGCCATGAGAGCAGACATAAAAGTGAATAAAGCAGAGTATGTAGTTTCTTGATTATTAGTTAACATGTTAAATCAAGAAGAAAACGTAATGTATTAAACTAGCATAGAAAGAATGAAAGCAAATATAGAAATTGAGAGCCATCAAGGTGAGGTTACACAGTTAGGTCTAGGATGAGAGATGTACTATTTCGTATATCTTCAGAAAAGACCAAACAAGATTTGGTATCATCACACTATTTGGTTGTTGATGGGCAACTATTTTAAATTCTGACTAGAGTGACGTCTGCAAATATACAGGCAGGTTTTAACAGGAAGAAGGTAAACTGACAAATAACAGGCACAGTAGTTTGCACATAGTAGTCGCTCACTATAGTGGTATAATAGAAGTCTGAAATGAATTAACTGTCAGCGGACCTGCACAGCACTGAGGATGAACCCATTTAAGAACCAGGTCATTCAGTGGTTTCCATGCCCTTATTTCAAATTGTCGTTTCAAACAAAACATGATGTCTTATGGAGACAGCTTTGTCGTTTAGGATTTTTCTAAGAACTAGAAAAGAGGTATTTTCTGAAGGAAGGGAATTTTCCACCTAGCTGTTACAGGGAGCAATTAGTTCAATTAATGACATAAACACTGAAGCAGTGACTAGGCCAGTGAATCTGGGGACTTCGTTAGTGTGTTATGAAGTGAAGGGCTCACTCAGTAATAGCCTGCAGAAGTGACAGCCTAAACCAAAGGCTTTTCCAGAGAAAGACACACTTGCCATTTATGCTTCAACCACCTATCCTCAAGGTGAAGAGTGATTCTCAAAGGCTGGCCCCTTTCAAGAGGTCTATGAGGTTAGAGCTGTTTTTACAGTAACACTAGCTTTTTCACTCAAAGCCTCACAAGTTTTTCAGAGATGTGACGTGTGGTGATGTCATTGCTCTGACAGCTGATGGGATGTATGAAACAGCTCTGAGAATCCAGCTGCCTTCAATTAAGCCAGGTATTAAGAGTTTGTAGAAATACAGACAACACAGCCCTTTCCACCAGGTTTTGGCATTACAAAAAGTGATTTTTCATAAAAAAAATATGTTATTTATGTTTACTATTTTAATGAATAAATATATAAATATTTTAAAATATCTTGGTCTGAATTTCTAATACTATAAATATTGGTAGACATAACCCACACAATCAAAAGCTCTTCAGAGTCCTCAATTATTTTTAAGAGTGTAAAGGAGTCATGAGACCAAGAAGTTTTAAGAACTGCTGCTATGGAGACTTTACTGAGTTGCACTGAAATTATCTGCTCATCCTTCCCAAGAGCCTACAAACTCTGGAGAACCGGATCCTCCCCTCTTCATCTCAGTATAGCCCAGTATTATATTCCTTTGTTGTTTGCAAATTAATGAACAAAAGTGTTGTTACATTCATAACATCAAAAACTAAATTTAAGATCTACACAGTATATTTGTCTCCTAAAAGATGACAAATGAGAAGCTAAGCTGACTCTGAAGTTGTTCACTACTTATAGGTTGATTTCTGCAGCTACCAGAAACAACACAATGCCACGAACGGCTTGTGAAACTGGTTTTATTGGTCAATAATCATGCTAATCTTATTTATATGGGCCAGTTGTCTGAAAAATTAGGAAAGAATCTGGAAAAGCAGAACCAGAATTGGTGTGTTAGGGTGGTCAGATCAGAGATGAATATTTCCTTTTCAGTTTCATCTGTTTGTTGATGTAATGTTGTTTGTGTAGTAAACAAACATATTTGTCCAGGAGAGCTCTAGCTCTGAGGAAAAAATAAAAAGGACCACTCCTTTGTTTGCAGAGATGAAATTATCAGAGGAGAGTGAGGGGCTAGGATGTGGACGCTAGCTAACATCTCCCTTCTCAAACAAGCAAGCACATACAGTTCTAGTACATGGTTCTGAAGAAGGAAGAGAAGATATTTCAACAGTCTTAATTCTTTCCAGAGGCCACTGTACTTAACCAGTAATACCTAATTTTCTTAAATACCTAAAACCATGCTCATGGTAAGCATCAGAGCACCTTCTTTTAAAAATGAATAAAATTAGTCAGGATAATAGTACAGTGTTTTCCACAGGAAAATGTTCATTCATTCATTTAAAAAAACATTCATTTGGTACCTTCTACATGTAAGGACTTTGTAGTAGACACCATAGAAGACACAAATGAGTCAATCAGACATATGTCCTGTGCTTAAGAAGCTTATATTTTAGTAGTGTTGATTGTAATATACATAAATAAAAATAAAAAGTGGTGAGAATTATATATAAATCATTATGGCTATGACTGGCATTATAGCATTTAGACACACCATCTGTTTCCTATGTCTTATATGATGCAATTACTAACAGTCTTACATAGAGGAGATAAAATACAGTCATACATGTGTGCTGACATGTGTGTATGTAAATAAAAACTGCAAAGATGCTCTGAATGTATAATTTATAATAAGGAGCCAGCATTATGGTTAGTACCAAAGAACATTCAAGATGACAGATGTGATTATTTTTGAAAAAACAAGGAGCTAGCGTTGCACATAATAGTGATAAACCGCAGTAAATTATAACAGTTCTGAGCCATAATAGAAACTCGAAAGAAGAGGTGCCATAAGCCACTGCTGTAAACCAGTTTGGATTTAGCTACCTCGAATTTGTGTCCGTAAAACCAGCTTCTACAACCTGTTTTTATTGGACAAGATTCAGTGACTGTTCCTATAATCTTCTTGTGTCAGTCCTTCAACATGAATATGAGTACTCCAAGACAAGATTCTTCAAACTGGAGTACATATACTCTTGAGCGTGCATGCAAGAATTTTTCAGAGCACAAGCATGGAGAACATGAAGGGAATCAGTGTCTAAACCTGCAGTTCTCACACATGCTTTCCAAGACTGATCTGCTAGGGAGAAAAAAAAAAAAAATGCTTGTGCTCTAAAAGCTTCTTTTTCTAAAAAGTCATACTTAACAGAATCTCACCAAATGCATATTCCTGGGTTGGAAACCCCTCAGTGGTACAGATGTAGGGACAACTCTAGGAACACTTACTTCTTATATAGTCCCATGAAAGCAGAGCATCAGCAGCTTCAGGACTAAACCACTGGATGGAAATATGCAAATAGTACCTGTTATTTCATCTGGGCCTCATCTCTTTTAGAAGTGAAGTGGCTGCCAGAGGGATGTGTATTTACACACTGGCTTAAGTTGAAAAAAAAAAGACAGACTTTCCCTGAACGTCTGTTTTGGCTGACTGGTTTGCCAATGATGACTTTTAGATTATATGGCAGATGTTAATATGTATCTTCTGCAGTTATTTAAACCCTGAATACAAAATTCCAGATTCCAGTGAAGTGGTACTTAGTTTAAAAAAATTATTTTAGAACAAATTATCAAAAGAGAAGTTAAGAAAACCCCATTTAAAATAGCACCAAAATGAATAAACTACTCAGGAGTAAGTTTAATAACCAGGAAGGTAAAAGATCTGTATATTAAAAACTGTAAGACATTGATGAAATAAAATGAAGAAGACACAGAAAAATAGACTGATGTTCTATGTTCATGGATTGGAAGAATATTGTTAAAATGTCCATACTACCCAAATTGTGAAGATTCAATGTAATTCCTATCAAAATTACAATGTATTTTTTCACAGAAATAGAAAAATCAATCCTAAAATGTATATGGAACCAAAAAGATGTTGAATAGCCAAAGCAGTCTTGAGAAAGAACAAAGCTGGAGGCATCACATGTCCTGATTTCAAAGTATACCAGAAGGCTATAATAATGACAACAGTTGGTATTAGCATAAAAAAAGACATAAGAGACCAGTGAAGCACAAAAGAGAGCCCAGACATAAACCCATCCATATATGGTCAATTAATCTTCAACAAAGGAGCCAAGAATATACAAGGGGAAAAGGATAGTCTCTTCAATAACTGGGGCTGGAAAAACAGGACATGCGCATGCAAAAGGATGAAATTGGACTCCTATCTTACATTACACACAAAAATAAACTCAAAATAGATTAAAGATTTGAACCTAAAACCCGAAACTAACATTCCTAGAAAAAAATACAGGGGATAAGCTCTCTGACAATGGTCTTGGCAATGAGTTTTTAAACTTGATACCAAAAGCAAAGGTAATAACAGCAAAAATAAGCAGATGGGATTTACATCAGACTGAAAAGCTTCTGCACTGCAGAGGAAACTGAACATAATGAAAAGGTAACTTATGGAATAAGAGAAGATATTTGCAAACTACATATATCTGATAAGGGGTTAATATCCGAAATATACAAACTCATACAATAGCAGAAAATCCAAATAACCCAATTAAAAAATGGGCAATGAACCCAAATAGACATTTTTCTAAAAAAGATACACAAATAAGCAGGTGTATGAAAAGGTACTCAACGTCACTAATCATTAAGGACATGCAGAAACACCATGTGAGATATCATCTCACATCTGTGAGGATGTCTGATATCCATCTCACATCTGTGAGGATGTGGAGAAAAGGGAACATTTCCTGTACACTGTAGGTGAGAATGTAAACTGGCACAGTCACTTTAGAAAACAGTATGAAGATGTCTCAAGAAATTAAAAACAAAATTACCATGTGATCCTTTGGTATATACCTGAACAAAAAGAAATCTCTATCTTGAAGAGATATCTATAACTGCAGCATTATTCATTCTAGCCAAGGTATGGAAACAGCCTAAGTGTCTGAGAACGAATGAGTGGACAAGGAAAATGTGGCATGTATTTGTGTTTAAATACAAATGTATTTTACATATGTAAATATGCAAATACTTTACATATATAAATGTATATGTGTAAAGTACATTTTATAAAATGTATATAAATGTATAAATCTATAACATATTAGTGGACACATGTTACATATATGATACACTATATAACATATATCTACAGTACAGATATACATTTATATATGTGTACACAGACATATATATGGTGGAATATTATTCAGCCTTTAAAAAAGAAGGAAATCCTGACATTTGTGACAACATGGATGAACCTAAAGGGCATTATGCTAAGTGAAATAAGCCAGGCAGAGAAAGACAGATGGCACATGGAATTGCTTAAATGTGGAATCTAAAAACAAGTTGAACTCAGAGAGTAGAATGGTGGCTGCCAGGGACTAAGGGAATGGGGGGAAATAGGAAGGAGTTGGTAAAACTACAGTTATAAGATGAATAAGGCCTGAGGTTACAATGTATAACATGTGACTGCAGTTAATAATACCATATTTTATAGCTGAAATTTGCTAAGAGAGTAGAACCTAAGTGTTTTTACACACACACACACAGAAGGTGAATATATGAGGTGATGGAACTACTGGCGGGAATCCTTCCATAATTCATATGTATATCACTACATTGCATGCTTTAAATATTATCTTTCAATTATACTTGAGTAAGTAAAAAAGATAGCATTTGCTAAAAGAAAGTGCTATAATTCGGCTTCCCTGGCGGCTCTCAGTGGTAAAGAACCCACCTGCCAATGCAGGGAGACACAGGTTTGATCCTTGGGTTGGGAAGGTCCCCTGGAGAAGGAAATGGCAACTCACTCCAGTATTTTAGCTTGGGAAATGCCATGGATAGAGGAGCCTGGCAGACTACAGTCCATGGGGTTGCAAAAGAGTCATACAGAACTTAGCGACTAAACGAGATAATTATTCTTTACATGAACAAATTAACTGTACATAATAGAAAATTATTTTAGGAGCTATAAGAACAAATAGTTGAAAACCAGTGCTCTATGAGATATGAATTAAAAAGAATGTAAGCACGATGATAAATGAGAATTTTTATTTAGGCTGCTAAGTTTCTCTGATACACAGAATGTGCCTTGAGAAAGACACCATTTGTGGACCAGGTCCATGAAATAGTTGGTGTTCCTGTTAGAGAGGCAGTGTGGTTGGGGAAAGAGAACAGGTTCTGCCCCTTCCTGATCTTTCTGACTCTCCATTTTCATTTTCTCTGTAAAGTGGAGAGTAATCTCAAACCCTATAAGCTTACCATGAGAATCAGAACTAACAGCTATAGTTAATAGCTCAGTGCTTGGCAGCACGTCACTGGCCCTAAAAGGTAGCCATTATACAGTCTCATATATTTTAGTCTTTGGGTTGAAACTACAGTTATTTACTGCCTTCTTAAAGGAGAAAATTTAGTTACTAACTCAAACACTTCTGATATGCATTTTAAGATTTTAAGTCATTTTTTCCAATAATAACAACAGATTTTAGATTAGTCATTAGTCCTGCTGGATGTTCTCTGTGAGAAAAATGGATGGCCCTGTAGGTCAGGAATACAGGCTATACCCACCCACAGTTGGGGATATTATTAATAATGAACAATTGGGTAAGTTAATATTCAGCCAGAATACCATTACTAGACAACATCTGACACATAAATAGTAAAGTCTTAGTCCTGACATCACCTGGGAACTTGTTACAATGCAAATGTTGAGGTCCGCTCTTTGCCTTCACAATTGGAATTCACCATTTAACAAGATTCCCAGGTGATTCAATTGAACGTTAAACTGTGAGAAGCACTGGTAAAGAACAGGCTATGAGCAGGGAAGATACCACCACCAGGCGTATATGTAATTCGAGTGGGAAAGCTGAGTAAGGACCATAAAGAGCCTAACTTGTAACGACAGACTGATAGATACACATGTCTATAAACACACAACTCATACACAGGTGTAGATCACAGTGGTTTTCAATGGGGGGTGGTTCTGCTCCCCAGAAGACATTGGGCAGTGTCTGGAGATATTCTTGGTTGTCAAAGCTGGTGAGATGCTCCGGGCAGGCGTCTACTGAGGCGAGACCAAGGACGCTGCTAAAACATATTACAGGGCCCCTTACCATAAAGAATCAGTTGGCCCAAAATGTCAGTAGTGCCGAAAATGAAGAACCCCTAGCATAGATTATACAAACCTATCGATTGGAAAAGGCACTAAGACATAGTAATTGGAACTATTCATGGGAGAAGGAGCAATAATTTGACCTCACAGTTCTGACGGAAGAATTTCATATCTAGATATCTCAAGATCTGTGCTGTTGAGTATCCTGATTAAAAGCTCTCAGATTTCCTTACCTGCTGTTACTAGTAAAACCAGAGTCAATGATAACCTTGTTACATATAAAATTAGTCAGCTTCAATACCTAAAACCCATTAACATGCAAAGAAAGATAAAGGATACAAAACTATTACTGTTTGGTTTAAATCCCAAGGAAGGAAGCTGCCTCAGGGGACCCTCAATTGCTAAATTGTGACAGCAAAACTTCTCCTTACATGAACTAATTTGTCCGTGAAATCTGAACAGATGTGAGGCTATTTATTATCTTAATCACTGCACTTAGTGCACCTATTCACGTAGCTCACTATGGAAGTATTCCAAGGTTTGCTTAGGAGATGGTGCCACAGACCTTACTGGAGCTGTTATATAATATGTGGTAGATGCTCCTTACTGCCTTTCTAAAATTGGAAAACTCTAGAACTTTGGAAACATTTGGCTTCAAAAGTTTTAGATAAGTGATTGTGAACCTGAAATGACTAACATGCAGTCAATACTCAGCAAATATTTGCTGAAAGCATTCAAATATATATTTGAAAAAAATACACATAGTCAAATATGTGTGTATATACACATACACACACACACACACACATACATATATACATCCCTGAAGTAGTAATTAGCAGTGTGACAATTAGTCACACTACACTGTAGTAGTGTTCACACTACACAGTCTGTAGTAGTGTACACACAACAGGTCGGGCTTGCAGCTTGAAATCTTGTAAGACTAGCTAACTTTCCAAAGAAACAACTTTCTTCAATACTATAAACCTCAAACTTTATCCTTCAAAATGTTTCTGGCAAGAAACAGTGAATGATTTAGGATAAACCCATTCACCATACCAGAAACTGCTACTGCTAAGTCACTTCAGTCGTGTCCGACTCTGTGCGACCCCATAGACGGTAGCCACCAGGCTCCCCCATCCCTGGGATTCTCCAGGCAAGAACACTGGAGTGGGTTGCCATTTCCTTCTCCAATGCATGAAAGTGAGAAGTGAAAGTGAAGTCACTCAGTCATGTCCAACTCTATCGACCCCATGGACTGCAGCCCACCAGGCTCCTCCATCCATGGGATTTTCCAGGCAAGAGTACTGGAGTGGGGTGCCATTGCCTTCTCCGACACCATACCAGAAAAGCTGATTCCAATTCAGTAGCATAACTGGTGTCTCCGTCTCTTTCTGTCTGTCTGTCTCTCTCACATATATACACATCCCTGCAGTGTGTAATAGCACCATGTGTAACAAGCACCCAACCGGCCCTGGGATTGATCCATCAGGGCCTCCCTCCTATCATGGATTCTACTGGTTGATGGTTGGGGCTGTAACTCTTTCTGCATATAAATTCCTATCTTCTTCCCTGAAAGGCTTTACCAGACTACCTAAGGTGTGCTCATGGGACTAGTCCAGGGAAATAGCAGGTTCTTAAGAAACAAGTAGTAAGGAAACGCTGAGGCATATGTATTCAAATTGTCACTTTTATGTGTCTACCCATGTAAAAAGGAGCTTGGAAACAGATGGGGATACCAGCCGATTTTCAGAAACTACAGAAAAAGATAAATGAACTTGCACCATGCTGAAAAGATGCATCATGCTTGCTTCAAGAAAACACTGAACACAGTGGAAACAACTGAAATGTCTTTAAACTCTTTTTTGCCAGTTTTGGCAATGCCAGGATCCACTGATGACCATTCAATTTTAATGCTCTTTTCATCATACTCCAAACAATCTTCCCTTCCTCGTATCCTAAGAAAACATACCTTCTTCTCATGAAAATGAAATAGCACATGGCATTGTTTAATAAGCTGAAAAGAAATCCTGAAAAGCTTTTGTGAAACTATTCTCTAATACAATTCTAAGAACTGTGATGTAGAGAGGGGAAAATATTTCACTGCAGTATTGTTAAATACCATCCTAATGCTCATGTGGGAGGAAGAAGCACTTTGCCAGTTTCTGTAACAACTTCACCACCAGCACAGTTTACCATGGACTCTGCCACTGAGTTGTGAAGCCCCACTGCCTTTCAGGAGGGAGCCACCATGTTTCTCTTCTCAGGTTCCCATGTGTATCAAATGGGAATGGGGCAGGGCCAGAAACCCTGGGCAAGCCTCCTGCCAAGTGTGGATTAGATCATCAACCAACCCACCCCAGCTTCCGCAGAAGTGCACAGGCCACAGCCCTTGGGCCAGCCTGTCAGGTTCTCAAAACAGGAAAAACTAAAAGTGGATCCTCCCCATAAAAAAGTTTGAAAGTTCTTACATCATACAATTATTTTAAACACATTGCCTCTTGCATAGTGTAATTACAGAAGAGCAGATTCGAATCTCAAAAAGGACTCTATTTCCAAGAATACCCCAAGTTAATTTCCCTGTACAATGTTTTAAAAAGAAAGTTCTGTGGGAAGGATTAAAGACTTGCATTGGATAATTAACTCATTCCTAGTAGATAAGATACACTAAAACTCTCTATGCTTGATCAAGAAAACAAATATTTACAACTTTTCACCTATGACAAGTCCCTCAGTTAAATTCTTCAGGGATTCCATCCTATTTTAGCTTCTGTATAACAATACTGCAAAGCTGTAATTACATCCTCTATAATCAGCCCATTCCCAGTGTAATTAGGAGTGCCACAAATTTAAAACTGTGACCTCAATACTGAGGGAAAAAGTGTGTGGAAGAGAGAGTTTATACTGCATACAATATGTCTTCCATGTTTTATTGACAAATTTAAAACATAAAGAAAAAAATAACATGTTATCAAAGTCATCATTCAAAGGACTCATGATTCAAAATGGTTCCTGATAAGAGTTTTTCCTCCATCATTTCTAATATCTGACACTCATCAAGCTCTTTTGTATCAAATCCCATGCTCTTCCCATATGTTATGAAAACTCTAAACCCCTTCAGGTACTTGTCAGTTCCTCTCATTCAACTACCATCCACTGTAGGAATAAAGATAGATGTGCATGGATTCCTGACACAATGTCAGGCTAGTGTAAACCAAGTTTAAGCTGGCAAATAGGTCCATTAGTAAAGTGCCTAACTTATAAGCAATGTGAATAAATTTAATCTTAACTAAGAATAAGGAAGCTGATCAAACATTAGTAATCACATATTGTAATGTTTCAAGCAAACCATTTGATAAATACAATAATAACCACATTAATAAAACAGATCAACAGCAACAAAACTTCTCAAATGCTTATGGGTCAGCACTGTGAGAATCTTAGATGAATAATCTCATTTAGTTTTCACAAATGGCCCCTGGATAATAAAGTAAGTTATCACCTCCAGTTTTCACAGAGGAAACTGAAGCCCAGGGGATGTTAAATAACTGCCCAGGTTAATTAGTTGGTAAGAGTAGGGCCAGTCTTGAAGCTTGGTCCAAGTGAGTCTTAAGCTTGTGCTTGTTTTTACAAATGTCTATTGATTATATGTTACACAAGCAATTTAAACCAAACATTCTTGTCCTTACTCTTTCACTAAGGCTCCTGGTGAGCGAAAACTGTTAACAATCAATGAGGAGTGGGAAGAAAGCAGGAAGTGGAAAAAAAGAGCAAGATTCCCCACCTCCATCAAATTCAGGAACTCCTTTCCATTACTGTATGAGTTGATACTGTCTAAATTACATACATGTTTACTCACAGCCTGTAAGTTACGAAAGCACCAGTTACAAAATAGAACGCACTCTTGTATTTTTCAGATTAAAAAGGCTGATTGACCAAGAAACTGAGTCCCGGGAGAAGAAGGAGCAGGAAAAAGAGAAGAGGGTCACCGCCCTGAAAGAGGAGCTGACCAAACTGAAGTCTTTTGCTTTGATGGTGGTGGACGAACAACAAAGGCTGACGGCACAACTTGCCCTTCAAAGACAGAAAATCCAGGACCTAACCACAAGTGCAAAGGAAACACATGCTAAACTAGCCCTTGCTGAAGCCAGAGCTCAGGAGGAAGAACAGAAGGCAACCAGACTAGAGAACGAACTGCAAACGCAGACCACAAAATTCCACCAGAACCAAGAAACAATTATGGCGAAGCTCACCAATGAGGACAGCCAAAATCGCCAGCTTCGACAAAAGCTGGCAGCACTCAGCCGGCAAATTGATGAGTTAGAAGAGACAAACAGGTCTTTACGGAAAGCAGAAGAAGAGCTGCAAGATATAAAAGAAAAAATTAACAAGGGAGAATATGGAAACTCTAGTATCATGACTGAGGTGGAGGAGCTCAGGAAACGTGTGCTAGAAATGGAAGGGAAGGATGAAGAGCTCATAAAAATGGAGGAGCAGTGCAGAGATCTCAATAAGAGGCTAGAAAAGGAAACATCACAGAGTAAAGACTTTAAACTTGAGGTTGAAAAACTCAATAAAAAGATTATGGCTCTGGAAAAATTAGAAGATGCTTTCAGCAAAAGCAAACAAGAATGCTACTCGCTGAAATGCAATTTAGAAAAAGAAAGGATGACCACAAAGCAACTGTCTCAGGAACTAGAGAGTTTAAAGATAAGGATCAAAGAGCTAGAAGCCATTGAAAGTCGTCTGGAAAAGACAGAATTCACCTTAAAAGAGGATTTAACTAAATTGAAAACATTGACTGTGATGCTGGTAGATGAACGGAAAACAATGGGTGAAAAATTAAAGCAAACTGAAGATAAGTTACAAGCTGCTGCTTCTCAGCTCCAAGTGGAGCAAAATAAAGTGACAACAGTTACTGAGAAGTTAATTGAGGAAACTAAAAGGGCACTGAAGTCCAAAACTGATGTGGAAGAAAAAATGTACAGTGTAACCAAAGAGAGAGATGATCTAAAAAACAAACTGAAAGCGGAGGAAGAGAAAGGAAATGATCTCCTGTCCAAGGTTAATGTGTTGAAAAATAGGCTTCAATCCCTGGAAGCAATTGAGAAAGATTTCCTAAAAAACAAATTAAATCAGGATTCTGGTAAATCCACAACAGCATTACACCAAGAGAACAATAAGATTAAAGAGCTTTCGCAAGAAGTGGAGAGACTGAAACTGAAGTTAAAGGATATGAAAGCCATTGAGGATGACCTCATGAAAACTGAAGATGAGTACGAGACTCTGGAACGAAGGTATGCTAATGAACGCGACAAAGCTCAGTTTTTATCTGAAGAGCTGGAGCATGTTAAAATGGAACTTGCCAAGTACAAGTTAGCAGAAAAGACAGAGTCCAGCCATGAACAATGGCTTTTCAAAAGGCTTCAAGAAGAAGAAGCTAAGTCAGGTCACCTCTCAAGAGAAGTGGATGCACTGAAAGAGAAAATTCATGAATACATGGCAACTGAGGACCTGATATGTCACCTCCAGGGAGATCATTCAGTTCTGCAAAAGAAACTCAATCAACAAGAGAACAGGAACAGAGATTTAGGAAGAGAGATTGAAAACCTCACTAAAGAGTTAGAGCGGTATCGTCACTTCAGTAAGAGCCTCCGGCCCAATCTCAATGGAAGAAGAATCTCTGACCCTCAAGTATTTTCTAAAGAAGTTCAAACAGAAGCAGTAGACAATGAGCCACCTGATTATAAGAGTCTCATTCCTCTGGAACGAGCTGTCATCAATGGTCAGTTATATGAGGAGAGTGAGGACCAGGATGAGGACCCTAATGATGAGGAGTCTGTGCTTTCCTTCAAATGCAACTCATCCACTCCCTGTCCTGTTAACAGGAAGCTCTGGATTCCTTGGATGAAATCCAAGGAGAGCCATCCTCAGAATGGCAAAATACAGACTAAACCCAATGGCAACTTCATGCAACCCGGAGATTTAGTCCTAAGCCACACACCTGGGCAACCACTTCATATAAAGGTTACTCCAGACCATGTCCAAAACACAGCCACTCTTGAAATCACAAGTCCGACCACAGAGAGTCCTCACTCTTACACAAGCACTGCAGTGATACCAAACTGTGGCACCCCAAAGCAAAGGATCACCATCCTCCAAAATGCGTCCATAACACCAGTGAAATCAAAAACCTCTGCTGAAGGCCTGATGAATTTAGAGCAAGGCATGTCCCCAATTACCATGGCAACCTTTGCCAGGGCACAGACCCCAGAGTCCTGTGGTTCCATAACTCCAGAAAGGACAATGTCACCTATTCAGGTTTTGGCTGTTACTGGTTCAGCTAGCTCCCCGGAGCAGGGACGCTCTCCCGAGCCGATAGAAATCAGTGCCAAGCACGCAATTTTCAGAGTCTCCCCTGACCGGCAGTCATCATGGCAGTTTCAGCGTTCAAATAGTAACAGTTCAAGTGTGATAACTACTGAGGATAATAAAATCCACATTCACTTAGGAAGTCCTTACATGCAAGCTGTAGCCAGCCCCGTGAGACCTGCCAGCCCTTCAACACCACTGCAGGATAACAGAACTCAAGGCTTAACTAATGGGGCACTAAACAAAACAACCAATAAAGTCACCAGCAGTATTACTATCACACCAACAGCCACACCTCTTCCTCGACAGTCACAAATTACAGTAAGTAATATATATAACTGACGACCCTTCCTTATCCGGTTTATACTGATATTGCAAGGAACTCAGTCCTTTTTAATTATCCCTCCACATCCCCCCAAAGACTGACTGAACTTGTACTTTGGGAAGGTTTATGCATGAACTATCCAAGAGTATCTGAAACTAACTATTGCCTGCATAGTCGTATCAAGTGTGCACTTACTGTATATCTTTTCATTTACATACCCTGTATGGAAAATATTTAGTCTGCACTTGTTTAAATACATCTTTATGTATTTCATTTTCCATAACTCACATTAATTTGACTGCAACTTGTCTTGGTGAAATACTTTAACATTATAAAGCAGTAAATTGTTATTTTTACCATTGCTTGCTGAATTTTCTTTTGGTCATTCTGTGTTTGTTTGTTTTTTTTTTTGCATGTATAATAGAATTTTATTTCCTGTTCATAATGTCTATTAATTCTTCATTAAAAACAAACAGGATCTATTTCCCATTTATAGTCAACTTCTGATCAGGTATTAGAGGAGAAGGAAGTAGCTGAAATAAATAAAATTTTATGGCTCTTTGATTTCAAGGTGAACTACAAGATCTCACAGGAGCAAACTTGACTTCACGCTTGAAATGTTTCCTAATATCCCTGGTGCCCAGCACAGTATTTAGCACATATTAGGAATTTAGAAACTTAATAAAATGTTTACTCATAATCGCTGAATAAAATAATATTAATTTGCTTTTGTGAGCATGTATGAGCTGAGGCATGTCAGGTGAAAGAAAGAAGTGTGTTAGGAAGCCAGAAAAAGCACCTCTGGAAATACAAGTTACCTTGACAATCAAGAGTTGACTGTGTTTCTACCATACATTAAAAATCCCCTTAACATGTTTGTCTACATCTAAACAGCCACTAAAACATATGCTAGAAATCAGCCTAGAATTAGCCACTAAAACATATGCTCTTGAACACTCTGCTTCAAACCAAAAATGTCATTATTGTTCTTTTCTCCTATTTGGCTCCCAGAATAGTTTGAACTACTTAAGGTAGCTGCTTCCAACCTTACTTGTTAGTGGTCTGCAGTCAGAAGCTTAAACTTGACTGTAGGTTGTTGTTTTTTTTTTTTAACCTCCCAACAAGCAAATAAAAAACAAACATAAGTTATAGAAAAGGCATATTTTTTAAAATACTGTATGTTAGTTGAGGAATTTTCTTCTGTGATTATTGTTATATGATTTTCAAGGTAGGTGAGAAAAATTCAGTAATCCTTAAAGAAAGAAAAAGCATCCTAGGAATTCTGATACTGGGACTGTCAGCATAATCTGTACCTCTGTAGCAGAGAACAACAGCTTTCAGAGGAACATTTCATATTACAAATCTGGTCCCCAAGCCACATTCCAAAAACATGATTTCAGACAAAGTAGCTCACTGCCATTTTCCCTTTTCCAACCTCATAACTGTTAATTTAGTGTGGTCAATTTTATTGCCAGTTATTGATTTTAAACACAATTCATTTAGACACCCAGGAAAACTGTGAGGATCTTTAGAAGTAAAAGCCATCTTTCACAATTATCCTCCTTTTCCTGCAAAATCAATTTCATGATAGCAAAGCAAGGATTTGTTGACAGAAACACTTCCATGGTGATGAACTGCAACACCAACGCTGTGGGCTTGCATCATCATTAAATAAATTTGGATGAAAGCTGAGGTTAGTGATGAATGAGAAAGCTTCTGTTTAAACACATTTATCATGGGAATCGGCAGTGACCCAACTGTATTACAGAATACATGATGGTCTAAATGTTTTCCAAAACTGTTTTTAAGTTACCTTGGATTAGAACTTTAGAAGAAACTACAACTGTTATTTTATATCTTTTAAAGTAGACACTGATAATGTTGCTACATGGGATATCTTTTAAGATAATAATCAAGAGAGTACATATAAAGTTTTGGTGAATAGTGATCAACTAATAAAAAACAGAAATAGTTTATAATCAACTAATAATAAACAGAAACTAGAAAGAATTAAAATACAAAGTCTTCCCAGCATTTCCCAACTTTGTCACATAATGACATAAACAGAAAACACACTGGATGGATAAAGAGGCAGAGGTGATGAGCTGAGGGACTCCTGTCACGCCCAGGTTCCTCCCGGCTGCCCCAAGTACTGAGGAAAAGATCCATTTTGGGCACACTTGTAACTAAGAGTTTGAGAGGCTCTGGACTATTCATTAGTTGAACTGTTTTGTAAGGATTCAATTTCTTATCTTATGTGAGCCAAGCAATTTTATATAATAAAGTTAATACCCCAAGTCCTGTGCTCTATGATTATAATACACAAATTCTCATTTCATCATCCTGCTCCAGATATTAACTACAAATAGGCTTCCCAAGTAATTAACATTATTGGAAATCTACTGGACTTTCAAGGAACTGAACTTCTTTTAGAGGTTCCTCTACTAGGACTACTTTGGTGTAACAATTCATATCCACATCAAAATTTACAAACACTGTCGTATTAATAACATATATAGATTACTAAAAGTGCTACTAATCAAAGTTTATGGTAAAGAGAGCATCATCTCTTAAAAAAAAGTTTCTTTTCCATAAAATCATACAAAGAATGACACAGACTACATTTTTGGCCTTTAATTTCAAAAATAATTCTTCATAACTCTGTGTGCTTATGTGTGCATATGTGTATGTGGGGTTCCAGGACTTTCTTTTTATTGCACATAAAATCACAGACGAATCCTGAAAACTAGGAAGGAGAGAGGAAATGTCACTGGAAAATCTTCATATGAGATATGTGGAAGTGGAGGGTTGTGTTCTTGAAGAAAAGAAGGCCCTTGAGAGGCTCATAGGAGACATGATTGTTTCTATAAACATCTGAAAAAATATCTTCCTTTCATTTCATCTGAGGTCCTAGCTTCAGAACCAAGATTCATTTTACTCAGTCCCTGATCCTTTTAACTTTTTGAGCTGCAGCATTCTATCACGGTTTTGAATGATTCTATTTTATGACATTTTATTTTATTTTGTCAATTTATTTTAATGACATTCTTCTTGCCTTTTAAGACCATTTCCAAAGCTTTCCCAAGGAGGCCACTGCTCTGAGTTATCCTTACAAGAAGGACATTATACATTACAACAACTGGATCTTTACATACAAAGCAAAGTCTCTCTATGTGTTCAAGATGATGACAGGATTATATAAATTCTGTTAGTACTTAGAGAATTTCTACAACTACATTTCAGAATGCCAAGACATTAGGCAAAGGATAAACTAGGTTGCACTGTGAGATGACCATAAAAGGGGTATTTAATTTAAAATTTTTAGACTTGTAGTATAAAGATTCTGTGATCTTTATTGACTAAAATATAACTCCACACAAAAACATTTTTCACAGCTGTTTGATACTTAATCTTTACCAAGTGAGTCTCCTTTGAAACTTGTTAGACAAAGGCAGAGAGAGAGCTTTAATAACACTCTAGTTTCCCTACATTTTGGCTTCTGATATTGTCTTTTCCTCCAGATAATCATTTTGCTTTGCAATCCTAAGAGAAAAAATAATTAGGCAATAATGCATGCCCAAAACAATAGGATCTACATTTCTCAAAGTAAAATTCAAAACACATTATGAAAATCCCCTGATGTCCCACCCAGAGTTATCAAATCCCAGTCTCTGAGGATAGGGCCCAGGAAGCTGCATTTTTTTAACAAGTTCCTCTGCTGATTACTATGTACCTAAAGAAGGACTTGGGCTTCCCATGCAGCACTGATGGTAAAGGACCCACCTGCCAGTGCAGGAGACATAAGAGACACAGGTCCAATCCTTGGGTCAGGAAGATCCCCTGGAGGAGAGCAAAGCAACCCACTCCAGTATTCTTGCCTAGAGAATCCCATGGATAGAGGAGCCTGGTGGGCTACAGTCCATAGCGCTGCAAAGAGTTGGACATGACTAAAGCCACTCAGACATATCTACTGATATATTGATAAACACTAGCAAATACGTTCTGACTCTAGTCTTGCTCTATCAGAATGAATTACACCTGTTTCAGGAAGTGTGACTATTCCACCCTCTAGTGGCTGGCATGACAAACATGGCTTATTCTCCAGGTTTTCTTTTTATTCAAAAGAAAAGCTCAATAAAAACTGCCATTTTATAAGGTGGGAAGGTTCCCAGTTTTACAACAGTAGCAAAGCATACATGTCTGAATCTTTGAGCAGTAGCAGGCTGTCTGACAACTACAAGCTCTGTTTCACCTTCAGGTCCCTGGGCCTCAACATAACCCTACAGCATTTCTTGGGAATGGTCCAGAACATACATTAAAGAGAGCAGTTTGGATGAGCCAAAACAAAGGACTCCATTCACCTTAGGCCACAGTGAAGCAAAGCCAAGAAAGAATAAGGAAGATAAGTGGTTCAATAAAATCCCCAAACCTTAAAACTCATTTTCATTTAGATTAAGCTCCAAGTCCTTTCCTTTGTAACTGGTGGATCCTTCTACTGTGCAGTCAGAGCAGGTAACCCCCAAAGGCAAGGCTGTAGGGTAAAGAATCCTTAGGGAGTCGAGCAAGTTAACCAGCCAACACACTTCTAAGTACCCTATAATCTGATAATACATTAATGCTGTTCATATGGCAACACATACAACTCTGTCAATATTCTATCAGGACACCAGGTTTTACAACACTTAGAACAGTGCCATAAAAATATAATCTGGGCTAACCTTTAGCACTGCAGTCAGAAATCTGACAGATAATCCTCTTGTGGCCTCATTTTCAAATTTATTTTTGTCACAAAATTACTGGTCAAGAGAAATAAAATTTATCGAGTTACGTGAGATAATTTTTTGAAAGCCTAAAAGTTGTATTTTAGTGAGTTCCTTTTCCCACATAGCCAAGTGGTTCTGTATGATATTTTTGTGAGGTTACCTAAAACACACCCTTTTTTTTGCCTATCAGTTTTGTTTCTTTTTCAAAGGCTAGTCATCTCTGAATAATCAACAATAGGCCCTACAGATCTACAAAGGCTGTCTCACTCTCTGCCATTCTTTAGGCCTCTGGAAGGGTGGAGTAAGATTACTGACATAGCACCCCTGTCTCAGTGACATCACAGCATCTCAGCATTAGTGTCTGCTCTTCAAAGAACCACAGTGGACACAACGGATCAATCCACCGATAGGGACAAACTGAACGGGGTGGGTGCTAAGGAGAAAGATTCACTGAGCTTCAAGAGCTTCCTATATCTGATATACAGAGATGAGAATCTGGAACCAGACTAAAATAAGCCTCAAAGCAACTTTAAAAATCTGCGCTGAGGAGTTTCATTGCATAAGGCTTGTTTCTACTAATTTGATAGACAGGCCTAGAGCACATGCATATTTGAACGTTTTTGTTTGTATTAATACCTTTTACCTTTGTCTCTTTCAAAGATACCATACTACAAACCAGTATTTTCAGATGAGCTTTCCATTCTTCACATGCCTTTGGAAGAAATAGAAGTCTAGACAACCAACCAACTTTGCTTTGGTGGGCAAAATGGGGGAAATGTGGGTTTCAGCAGGATTCCTAAGAACTTAAGAAATAACCCTTTACTGTTTAGAACTTTCTAAAGTCTTCTGTGAGGCGTTTCAATCCCATTTGTATTAGCTTATAATACAGAATCATTACAAGTGATTCTATGTCTTCTATGAGGATACAAGCACCATTCATTCCTCAACAAATCACTTACAAGAATGAACCCACAAACATTTATGAAACACCCAATATTTACTCATTGCTGTGCAAGACAGCTATGCAGGTGATAAGATTTAGAATCTAAGGCAAGAGTTGAGAACTACCTTAAAAGGTAATTAAGAGCACAATACAGAAAAGGAATTCTATAGATAGCAAGTTCTATAGGCCTTTGGAGGAGGAATAGATTACCCTGGACAGGGTTCAGGGGTCAGGTTTCAGACACAGATAGGATCTGACTGGAGGAGAGGTAGCTGTCTGAGAGAGAAGGAAAACTGGGACAGAGATTCCAGAAGGTTCTCAGAGCAGAGGTGCGGGGGCAGGCAGGAGAGCAGAAAACCAGCATTCGAGGAACAGTGAGTGATGCAGTGTGGCTGACATTGACACGGCTGGGGAGTGGTCACAAAGAGTCAGACACGATGGAGCGACTGAATAACAAGATGCAAAAGGCACAGTATTGTCAGAACCTGAAGGTCCTTGACTACCATGCTAGGGCACTCTGTCCTCAAAGACGTTCTCTGGGTAGTGAGATAGAGAAAACTAATGCTTTATACACTGTTATTTTATTTCGTAATAACCCTGTAAAGTGGATATCATCACAATTTTAGAGATGAAGCTATCTCAGCGCAAAGGGGAAGCATAATAAATCGTATCTAATCCAGCTCAGAACACAGACCGGGCGCCTAACATTAGCTGCCTATTCTCTGCCTCACAGTCTGCCGCTTCAGCCAGAACACTCGGAACACCCCTACATACACACACGGGGCTTTTCCCTGCTTCTTCCCCACTGCTCTGCTGCTGCTGCTAAGTTGCTTCAGTCGTGTCCGACTCTGTGCGACCCCATAGATGGCAGCCTACCAGGCTCCCCCGTCCCTGGGATTCTC
>NW_011494740.1:1527663-1533477 GCF_000754665.1 Bison bison bison | reverse complement strand
CCACTGCTCTACCTGGAGAGAATTCTCTGCTCTAATCTAGTGATCTACAGCGAAAGGTCTGGCTCGAGCTTGACCTCTTCTGAAAGCTTCCAAGATCACCATAGACAAGAGCAGCAATCTGCCTCTTCTTTCAACTCCTCCCATCTACAGACCACTGTTAAGAGCTAATGAAGCTGAAAGGCCAAGCCCCACACCAATGGGCAGGCTTGGGAAAGACTGACTGGGGATGATGCTGCAGATAGAAGATGCGAGAAAGCAAGACCAAGGAGAGGTACAAGTTGTCAGGGAGCACTAAAGCTGCAGTCCAACCCCACTCTATCCTAAAACAGGAGTCTGCAGGCAAAAGCACAAACTCCAGGAGTGAAGAATGAGTTTGGACAGGCTATCAGTCTGTGAAGAACAGAGGTATCTGATCTCCTCAGAGGTGGCTGGAGTGAAAAGCATCAGAAATGAGTGACAATGATCCACAGAAGCAACATCACAACCACACACATCAAAGTTTGTAAGCAGGTGGCCACGTTGACAGTCCTGACAGTCCTGACCCAAAATCTCCAGAGAAGGCAATCTAGGGATCAAGGTCTAGTCATCAAAAAGACAAGCACCACCAGCTTAGCCCAGAGGTGGTGAGACTTCTGCCTTTGCAGAACCCTAGAAAATCTTCCTGGGATGGCATACCCTAATTTAGGGTTTCCATTTCTCAAGCAGCATCATGACTTATAAGAAAAGATTTAAGGTCCCAAAATCACTTTACAAAAAAAGAACTGTGTATTTTTTGAGCTCGGGGAGAAATGTTAGGGTTCAACCTTGCATGCATGCATGCTCAGTCGCTGCAGTCATGTCCGACTCTTTGAGGCCTCATGGACTGTAGCCTGCCAGGCTTCTCTGTCCATGGGATTCTCCAGGCAACAATACTGGAGTGGGCAGCCATGCCCTCCTCCAGAGGATCTTCCTGACTCAGGAATCAAACCCGCATCTCCAGCATTGTAGGCAGATTCTTTACCCATTGAGCCACATGGGAAGCCCAGGGTTCAACCTTGTCAGTCTCTAAATTCTGCTTCCAATTCAGAATTAAATAACTGTAAACTTAGGGAGTTATCACAAATAAAATTGTCATTTTAGAGAAAAATCTTCATATTGATCTCCAATTATCTCTCACAACAATTGCTGTTTAGTTGCTAAGTTGTGTCTGACTCTTTTTGCAACCCCATGGACTGTATCCTGCCAGGCTCCTCTGTCCCTGGGCTTTTTCAGGCAAGAGTACTGGAGCAGGTTGCCATTTCCTTATCCAGGGGACCTTCCTGACTCAGGGATCGAACCCGGATCTCCTGCTTTGCAGGCAGATGCTTTACCATCTGAGCCACCGGGGAAGCCTGAGCTACCAGGGAAGCCCCTCATTACAATTAAGTACATATAAAGACCTGCTTCAATGCAGCCACTCAAAGCAATTCCTCAAGAACAATTTACCAGCCTTTACCATTTAGTCAGTTGGCTGTTTTTTCCCCTTCTCTTTTTTAAAAAAAGAGCTATTCCTTTTCTGTTCTCTACCTTTTAATGGAGTTCTTGCTTAAATTCACTGATACCAGTCAGTTTTGAGGCCTCAGAGAAATATCATTTTATAGAAAGAGGAGTTAAAACTGCAATAGATCCCTAAAGAGTCCATTACATGAGAAACATTTAAACACCTGACGGGTCCCTTCAGGGTAGCTGGGATCACTCTGAGAAGGACAATCTCTCTCACAGTGCACAGACACAAGCAGCACAATTTTTTATATAAAAGTTTATTCTGATTATAATAATGCATATATATTGCAAAAATTTTAGAAAATATAAATGCTGCTGGAGTTGCTGATTTTAGCTTCTAAGAAGTGTAATGAGAGGACTAGGGAGAACAATGGACAATTAATACTATTTTCTTAGGCCGACCTATCAACTATGGCTCTATTCCAGGCGTTCTCAGACTGCCAATAAGGAAGGAAATGTGCTAAGGGGGACCATCCTGTAGTTACTGAACACCCCTGTGCTAAGGAGTGGCAGACCCCCTCAGAGACTGCAAGCTTAAGTAATCTGTCTCCTCAGCCCAAACATAATGGCCCAGGGGCCAGCCTGGTGACCACAGGAGAGGGGCAGGGTTTCCCTCCCCTCAGAGAGCCAATCAATGCCTGGAAAACGGCTCAATCACTGTGCATTGTTCAAGTACCGGAAAGAAATGTCTCCTTAGAGGGCTACTCTCAGAACTAGTCACACTCTTATCAGTTAATAAGACAGGCAGCCTTGTAGTGGGAATGTGGGCATAAAACTCACCTCTCAGGCTTTGGGAAAAGTATACAGAAGTACCCACGCTGGGAGAAGGAAAAAGTGGCAGGGGAGGGGGAATCACATTTTCTCCCTGGGCTGCCTCAGCCACTTGAATGGTATCAGCAGTTTTTCTATGATGATTCTCAAAGCAGCATCTCCAAGTTTTCAATGCCTACCAAACAGCTGCACATGGAAGATGGGACTGCACTTCAAACTGGGCATGTGCCTAGACCCCTGGGCTCTGTCACTCTCGGACTGCTCTCTGGATTGCTTTGTCTCACTTCTGGTGGTGGTCCACCACCTTCCCTGTCACCCAGGGTCAACATCTGAGTCCTATTCTCCATATCTCTGCTCATCCTCTAGATCCAGCCGACCACTCTGCCCTGGTATTTCTCCCTCTGCCCTCTCTCTTTTATGTGTGCTAGTACTCCCCACAACCAGACTTCAGAACAGATGCTACTGTAAAATAGTTAAACTATTGGATTTAACCCCATACCTCTAATACAACCTTCACTTGTGTTGCTGGTGATCTTTCTACAGCACTGTCCTGACCATGGCAATTCTCCAGTCCCTCGCCTCAAAACCGCACTTATTTAGCACTTACGTTACTGAGTGGCCCAAATCCAAACTTTCAATCAGGCCTCCACCTGTCACCTCCTCTCCCTTTGAAACTCTGGACATAATGTGTACCCTCACCAGGACGCTGTACTGACCACCTCCTCACACACCACAGGCCTTCTAGCGCTATGCCTTTGCTCATGCAGTTCCTCGGACAATAACGCTCTTCTCTCTTCGTTCCTTTACTGAAATCTTACTCCTACCTTAAGTGTCAATTCCTCCAGAAAATTATTTTTCTCAATTTTCCTCTGAGTTTCCAAAACATTTCTGTTTATACTTTTATTATAGCACTTAATTTTGCCTCATTATAGTCTTTTGTCACCCCTCTTACACTATAATCCTATAATCTCTTGAATAAGAATAAGCTGTCATTTATGGCTTGAAACTCTCATATTAATGTTTCTCAAAATGCAGTCACTGATCGCATTTATCAGAATTACCAAGGCCTCCACAGATTTCCACATACCCAAACCTGTGAAGTCCAATGCAAGGAATCTGCATCTTAACAAGTTGCCTGGCTCATTCTTGGGTTTATAAAAGTTAAGAACCACTGTATTACAGTATCCAGGACTTAAATACTGCTGGTAATAGGAGCTCAGCAAAAGTGCACAGGTCTAACAACACACCTGGGGGCCACAGTTGAATTGCATTTGTTGTTTTCATAGAATCACTGAATGTCAGGGTCAAAGGGCATTATAGATGGTATAACTGCTTCAATTTTTGAACAATTAAAAGACATAAAAAGACAAGACAGAATATGTTTTCAAATAAACTTTAAAAAAGAAAGACAATGAATAGACTAAGCAGGATGAGGACAGAAAAGGATATCTGAAGGTTTTCTGGGCCAGAGGTGGTTAGAAACACAGCCCAGTAACTGGCACTGCCTGGTCAACTGCTGGAACTATGCTTAGCAATATGTTTCCAAGAATTAATTGGAGAGAAGGGAGAGCAAGAGATAAAGCAGAAAAACAAGAAACATAAAATAACCAAAGAAGATAAATTATCGTTATGATCAAGAAATGAGTACCTTAAGAACAGATACAAAGAAAAAGACAAGTAAAAAAGAAAAGAAAAAAGCAAAGATAATAATGTTGACATTAGTAACAACTAGCACTTTGGATACGCTAGGGACTTTCCTACACAGTATCTCTACCCGCTAAGGAACTTGTAAGTCGGCAGTCTAATCCTAAGGGTTACAAGATGAGGAAACTACGGTCGGCCACAGGCTGACTGGCTTGATCAAGCACACACAGACAGTGGTGCCAGAACCAGAATCGAGACCCTCTCAGGTCTACCTGGCGCCATACCCAGTGCTCTAGTCACTAACCCAAGGCTGTTGTAAAATATAAGCCGGAGGATGATTTTTAAAAGTTATGTGGGTGTATGTAAGGGAATGAGGAAGAGGGGAGTGGGTACCAAAATAGAAGAAAAAGAAAAAAAGCTGAGGTGAAAAACCTGACAGATGAATAAAAAGAAAGGGGATAAACAAAACAGTTCAAGGTTAGTATATTTGAACATCCTATTTCTAAATGGGATGCTATGTGTCTGGACACAAAAATGGAAGTAACTAGGTTAGGAAGGATTTTTGAAAACTGTATTTCGATGCTTATTCTTAGACTGCCCATGGTGTAATTACCACAGAAAGACTGGGAGGTGACTAGGTACAACCACAAACCATGTTACATTATAAAACGAAGGCATCAATTTCCTCTAGCCTTCACCTCAGAAACTGGACAACTCTTAAATATAAATCACAGCACAGCAGTTCTATTTAAAACCAAACGTTCTCTCACAAGACATTAGTGGGAATGAGCTAATGAAACTACAGAGTTTCCTTTAGAAGGACCGTTTGCCATATAAAACTAAAATTTTAGTGACAAAGTTTTATTGTATAATGAGGAAGTTCTGAGAAAAATCAAGAGAAAGAAGCCAAAGCAGCATATGAAATTCTGGGCTATCTGCCAGATTCATTATCTGTTGTTTCCTTTAAAAAAAAAAAATTATCAGTGATTTACCAAACAATACAAAAGACAAAAGAAGGCAATAATATTCCAAAGACATTTTTTCTCAATTTAGTATTTCCTTCTTTTCATCACCATATCCATCATCATTACTTATGTACTTTCCCATAAACAGAGATAAAAACAAAAATACAAAACACTGTCATTCTGATAAGACCAGGGCCTTGACCAAGCATTCCATAGCTGGGTCCCTAAGCAAGTCAGGCAGCCCTGAACCTGCCCCTCCCTTGCCTACCCCAGTGACCACAGATGAAAACCACTCATGGTCTCTGGAAGTCCTGAGCCTTTCAACTTCTAGAGTTAAAGGTGTAATGAGGGCCCTGCAGTCCCTGGAGTCAAGAACACTCCTGATGGAACACAGCTTTCTTATACAATATGTTGCCAATACATCTCCAAAAAGTTCAAAGTACTTACACAGTTAATTTCATTTAGAAGAAAGGAAACATTCTGACTCCAGCTGTATAACTAGGATCTGATAGTTTCCTCATACAAGGAAACTAATTTTGTTCTGGTGTTTGCCCTCCAAGATAGTGTGAAGGAGCACAAGGATCAAGTAGAAATTGGATTGAAGAATTGAGATTTTGAATAAAACATTTTCACCTTTCAGTACTTCTTTTGGTCATTAAGGCTCACTGCCATCTCATGACTTGCTGTAATCACAATCATATAGATAGCTCCGTTTCTTTTAAGAACTCACAGGCTAAACAAGCTAACATTTTAAGAACTTAATAAATTCTCCTTTTCTTTCTACTGTTACCTAAATATAAGTGAGGCCTCTGCCTCTCTGAACTCAGCATCTTTTAAACTTGTAATCCATTCCAAACCCCAATCTCCATGTTAAACTGAGTTAAACATTAAAAAAAAAAAAAAAAAACCACAG
>NW_011494740.1:1470626-1527563 GCF_000754665.1 Bison bison bison | reverse complement strand
TATTGTAGGAGGAATCGACTTGCTTAATCTCCTCCAAGACATCTGCTTTCTGATGAAACCCAGGAACCTCCAATTCTTATTCACTGTGTGGTCTTAAAAGAGCCATATGCATCGATTCCTCCTACAATATGCTCTCCAAATTTGGATAAAGCTTTCTTGGAGCTATTTGACATAGTGTTCTATAAAAATGATCCAAGAGATGACACATTTTAACGCTCTCTACCTCATTTACTGAAACATGTCCAAGTATAAAATTCATACAAACAAAAAAAAATAGTTTTTTTTTTTTTTTTTTTTAAGATTTGGAAATGAAATTTAGAGTTGTGCTAATAATATAACTAGCCTCTGCTGCCATCTAAAGGTAAAAACTATGAAGTGAGATCAAGAGTTATCAAGAAAACCAAAATTAACTTGCAGCATCAATGGTGTAGAGACAATGGGAACCCAGTAACTTTCAGGCAACTGACCCTACCAATGACCATTCCAAGCCATGCTGTCTTTACAAACATGTATCAGTACAGCTCACCAGAAACAGGACCCATCAATACTGTCTTCAATATCAATTAGTTTATTGGACAGATTTCAGTTCTGACTAACCTGTGGTGCTCATTCCACATTCCTAGACAATCTGAGTCGGGAGATTTTGAGATGGGATCTGGGCATCTGCAGTGCTTTAAAAGCCCTCAGGTGGTTCTGATGAGCATCTAGGACCACTGGGCCATGAAACACTGGCCTTCTGCAGTACTAAACCTCCCACACCCAAGCAGACAAGAGTTCTAGGATGAAAGAAACCTTAAAGCTTATATCTAAATGAGATTCAACTATGGCAGTGTTTATCAAAGTATGTCAGGCTGACCACCCTGCATCAGATAAATCACCTTGAGAGTTTATTTAAAATGCGGATTCCTGGGTGCATTCATAGACATTTAAATGAATTACAGTTTCTAGAGGTAAGGCCGAAGAATCCACAATTTAAGTAGAATCCCAACACAGATTTTTGTACACTGAACAGGACAACTGATCTAAATCTTGACAAAGTTAAAGGACATCACTGAAACCTATTTTGTAAAGGCTATTATTAATGCTGTGGTTTTAAGGTCAGCTGACTTACTCATGGTTTGCACAATATGTTGATGTTCACAGAAATGTCCTGATCTCTTAAATATTTCTTTCCTTTTTTATCCTGTAATATAACTTAGTGTGTTTTTTTTGAATTATATACTTAATTACAGAAAATGTAGTGTGTAGAGAAGATATAAGAAAAACAAAAAACACTATAACTCCACTAACCAGAGTTAACCACTGATTTGTTGTTGTTCAGTCACTAAGTTGTGCCTCACTCTTTGCGACCCTAGGGACTGAAGCATGCCAGGCTTTCCTGTCCTTCCCTATCTCCTGGAGTTTGCTCAGACTAATGTCCATTGAGTCTGTGATGCCATCCAACCATCTCATCCTGTGTCGTCCCCTTCTCCTATTGCCCTCAATCTTTCCCAGCATCAGTGTCTTTTCCAATGAGCTGGCTCTTCTCATCAGGTGGCCAAAGTACTGGAGCTTCAGCTTCAGCCATCAGTCCTCCCAATGAATATGTAGGGTTGATTTCCTTTAGGATTGGCTGGTTTGATCTCCCCACTGGTGTATTTTCTCCTAGTATTTTCTCTTCAAATATACACAGTTAAAGCGTGTATACGGTTTTAAATCCTGCTTTTAACATTTCCAGTAAACAGTTTTCTATATCATCAAAAGCATCATTATTTAAAGACAGCATAATATTTTCATGTGATTACAGTGTAATTCATTTACTCTATACTGATTATTACAGCCTTAAACTATGTCCACTTTTCACTGTTATAAATAATGCTAAAACAAAGAGCCTTGCCTGCATCTGTGATTATTTCCTGGCAGGAGAATGATATCGGAGTATCAATACTTCATTTGCTATGCTTGCTGTGCTGTGCTTAGTCTCGCCCACCAGGCTCCTCTGTCCATGGGGATTCTGCAGGCAAGAATACTGGAGTGGGTTGCCATGCTTAGGACTAAGTATTAAAAAAAATGTCAGTAAGAACACTAAAGCCTAACAACTCTCCTAGTGCCTAGGCATAGAGAAGGCTGTACCAAAAGAAAGCATATTCCTCATATAGTTTATACTTTATTGAAGGATTCATATTTTCTAGCCAAGTCTGTGTAGTATTTATTTGAAAACCTAAATGTGGTTGCTATTAATAGTTAGGGGGCACTTAAAATAAGTGAATGTTTACATAAAGAGACCATGGGACTTTACTGTACTTTTATCAGTATAATAAAAATGTGTAAACAGATTTCTACAGAATAAAAAACAACACAAAAAGGGTTTCTGTAAAAACACTATTTGGACTATATGATGAAAACGACAATGCATTTTTAAAAGATTTCTATTTTTGAGGTCACAGCAAGGAAAGAACAATGCAACAAAACGGGGGAAGTTGTCTTCATCATCGTCATCCCTGTGGGTTATAATGGGAGAACTGCAGTTACCTGAGACCTTTTTCCCGTCTCTTTACCAACACGTATTCTTAATCAAGAATATTTTTCCTAAATAAATAAGAGTATATTTCCAAGCAAATATAACTATATCAAGCCTTTACTCTTTCACACTCCACAACCTACTTTCCCAGTCAAGATCATTCAACCTGTGACTCCTCTCTCACCCTTCATATGCTGTGGACAAATATTAGTTCAGTTGTACCTCCACAATATGTCTTCCCTCAGCCTAAGTCCTTATTATTCCCCTACCACCACCCACCCCCCCACACACACACAGTCTATAGAATCAGGTACAATTTCCCCTATCTAGCCCTAGTCTACATTCCCATTCTGTTTCCCAAACACAACCTAATTTAAAGTCATTCCATTTCTCAACTGTATCCAATTTCCTACCTTAGGAACATTGTCAAAGTATTCCTTTACTTTGGAATGCTCTCCCATTCTGCTGTTAATAATCCTACTAGTCTTTGGAGTGAGTGAAGTTGCTCAGTCATGTCCGACTTTTTGCGACCCCATGGACTGTAGCCTACCAGGCTCCTCTGTCCATGTAATTTTCCAGGGAAGAGTACTGGAGTGGGTTGCCATTTCCTTCTCCAGGGAATCTGCCGGACCCAGGGATCAAACCCAGGTCTCCAGCATTGGAGGCAGACATTTTACCCTCTGAGCCACCAGGGAAGCCCCTAGTCTTTGGAGGCCCAAGATAAATGTTACTTTCTTGATGAAGCTCTCTTAGACCCCTCATTTGAAATTCACCTTTCTCTGGCAATCTCATTAAACTTTGAGATGAATTTGGGACACATCTCTTGTTTATCTCCCACTATACCATGATTGCTAAAAAGCAAGAAACATAAGCTATTTATCTCTGTATCTAACATTACCTACACTTGAGAATCTTGAACAAAGCACACACTTAACTCATGTTGGTGAATTGTTTAACTGAATTTTTTTCTTCAACATGACAATCCTTAATCTGATATGTCCCTAGAACCTAGTGTTTTCAAAAAAGCCAAAATCTCCAGTCTGACTCTATGTCCTCAACAATGTCTGCTTCTCTACCAACTGTACTATTAACTACCTTCTGTTTTTCTGTTTAATTCAAGATCAAGGAGGTATGCAAGCAGAGAATTCCAACACGGATCCCTAAACCAAAATCTACAGGCATCACTAAGCCTTCCCCTAAAGCTCCCCCAGGGCCTATGGATAAGACTGGCTGTGGGAAGCTACACATCATAAGGACTGTCACCTCTAATACTTTCCTCCACTTGGGAGGAAAAAGGTAAGTCGTGCCAATGCAGTGCCTGGATACATTCACGGACAGAAATATCTGGGAACCTGGAGTTATTAGCATGGAAGGACAAAGATGAAGGGCAACCTCTCCAGGAAAAGGTGACGCAGCAGACAGACAGATGGTTCATTCACAGGCTGCTGGGCCTGGTGAATACCATCCTGAAGGAGCAGCACAGCTACATTCTTTCACCTATGTATGTATATGCATACACATACTCATAAAATCATAGGCCCAGACACACACCCCAAATCCTCCCAACTTGCCATCCTACTCGTAATGCAACCCAAAGCTGGACATTAGCCCAAAACAGGACTGGATTTGTTGGAATACTTTGAAAATTTTCTGGCGAACCTGGAAGTAATTCTTCATTCCACAGAACTTTGCTAAGAATATGTGGTAGCAAGAATTCCTACTCTGCTTCAAGAAAGTCAGATTAAAAATGGCAGGTTGATTAAAATCATACTTTAAGGTCTGAAATTATGACTTCTTTTGACCAGGAGAGGGGGGAAAAAAAAATGGTTCTTCTTAGTTACAAGAAGGAAAGGAACAACAAAAATGAGTAACAGCCAAACACGTCCTTTTTGTGGCCTACCTGGTAATTGCTGGGGTAGTGTGTACACTTGCCTGCAGGCACATAGTCTTCTGTCCTTCTTTTCCTAGTAAGTTGCCCCTCCTGTATATACCAGGTCATGGAATCTCACTGCTAGGCTTGAAAAGCAAACCATTTTAGATATCTTTACTTTCTATAGTAATCAGGACACCTGAGAGTCAAAGGTCACTAATACTGAGATCTTTTAGGGAGATATGAATCACTGTCTTGGATGTTTAAAAAAAATTTTTATCATCTCATATGACATTTTTTAAATTATATCTGAACCAACACTATAGAAAAAGCACTTGATTCAACAAAAGCTTGTGATCAGGAGACTCAAGTTCCAATTCAAATTTTTCACTCATTTGGCACAGAGCTTGGCATTCATTAGCCTAGGCCCTGAGTTTCCAGAATGCAAAAACAGAAAAGCTAAATAATTCCCCTGGTTCCTTAAGTTCTGATCATCCATGACTACGTCCAACTACAAAATACTGAATTCAACCAATCATCTACAAGGCACTGCTCAGGTTCCTGGCAGTAAACTAGTTATTTTCTTCACACTAAAAACTCACTAAATCTACAGAAAGGTGTGTCTGTAATTTAGTGTGGGCAGAGTAACACAATGATGTTTTAAGACAAATGTATTTTTGACACGGGACACAGTTACATCTCACAAAGCTTCGGCCAGAAAATAAATTCTAGAAGAGCATGACGCAAGGTTTTCTGTACTTTGGCACCAAGAACTGGAGGCATAATCCTGGAAGAAATACTCCTGGTTAAGGACAGTGCTTTAGCTCACTGTCCTGGGATGCAGTCAGCAGAGCAGGAGCAAAGGAACTGCCATTTCCACATTCATCCAGCCAAGCCCGCTCCAGTGCACTGATGTCACTATACAAATGCCCCTGGGGCCCACTTCAATTTCAGGGAAGAGGAGAAGGGGCTGAAAGCCTGGGCAGCACTGAGCTATGCAAGTCAAAAAGAGGGATGACGTGCAGCAGTCAGCAGGCAAGTGGCAAAAGGGGAAGGTAGGGGGGTTAATTGGATTAAAAACACCAAGTGGAAAAGTCTAAGCTAAAGGAAAGCAGTAAGAGAACAATGGAAGGAAGGACTACAAAAGATAATAACCCTCTGACATAACAATAATACGAGACAGTTCAGAAGGAAGTACAGGGCAGTAATAGGTAGATGGTGAAGTGGGAAAAAGTGGAGGGTGCTTATGACCGCGCCTGATATTAGCAGGTAATATTCGGCAAACAGAGAATGAGTAAATGAGGGACAGAAAAGCCATTCAGTCAAGAATTAAGTGAGGAAATGTACTAAGAGATGGCAATGGTACATGACAGGGTCAGGAAAAGCAGTTATGCTGCATAACATTCAACACTGATAATTATGCTAATATAAAGAGGAAACACTGAACCTCGTAGGGTGGAACCCAAACAGACTGGAAAGAAGCATGAAACAAAACAGGCAAAACAAGCACCAACAGTACTCACAGAAAAACACAAAACCCTGGGAATATTTTACCTTGAAGATGAGCAAGTGAGCAGCAGAAATCCATCTTTAAATGGATTTTATTTTCTTGGGCTCCAAAATCACTGCGGACAGTTACTGCAGCCATGTAATTAAAAGATACTTGCTCCCTAGAAGAAAAGCTATAACAAACCTAGGCAGCAAATTAAAAAGCAGAGACAGTACTTTGCCAACAGAGGTCTGTATAGTCAGTTATGGCTTTTCCAGTAGTCACGTATTGATGTGAGTTTGACCATAACAAAGGCTGAGCGCCAAAGAATTGATGCTTTCGAGCTGTGGTGTTGGAAAAGACTCTTGAGAGTCCCTTGGACTTCAAGTAGATCAACAAGTCAATCCTAAAGGGAATCAGTCCTGAATATTCACTGGAAGGACTGATGCCGAAACTAAAGCTCCAATACTTTGACCACCTGATGCAAAGAACTGATTCGCTGAAAAAGATCCTGATACTGCAGAAGACTGAAGGCAGAAGGAGAAGGGGCCAACAGAGGACGAGATGATTGGATGGCATTACTGACTCAATGGACATGAGTTTGAGCAAGCTCCGGAAGTTGGTGATGGACAGGGAAGCCTGACGTGCTGCAGTCCATGGGGTTGAAAAGAGTTGGACACGACTGAGTGACTGAACTGAACTGAATACTATTTAGACAGGTCTTTAAAATAACAAAATCTATTCTAACAAAAGGATTACCAGCCAAAAACTATACTTCTTATTTTAAAGCAATATGTAATATAATAAAAATGCATGAACAACTTACAACCAGGGTAAGTTCAACAAAATGGTGTTTGACCTGTAACACAACCAAAATATAAAGAATTCTGTCTCCTGAGCATAATCCTGTTTCTGCAGAAATATGCTCCTTGTAAAAATAAAAATAAAAGAAGCTATCCTAATAATTTTAGAGTGCTTTTATTAGGTTAAATTTTAAAACAGATAAATATACAAGTAAACAAAGATACATTCAAATTGTGAAAAAAGAAAAGTTTAACAACCTGATATTTGTATGCTGGAGTCTTTTCTCGGCTCTTCATTTATTTAACTTCAGTGATTTCTGAACTGATCTCCTTGTAACTTTTTAGAATCAATTGTCTGATTTTAAGAGGAAAATGACTGATCTAATACATGACTGGTAATTATGGGCTAAGTAATGGAGTATCTGATGTGATGTGGAATTCTCTTTGGGACGTGTTTCAAATGATATGTGTCCTAACACTGGGGGTCTAACACTGAGTCTGAGGCAGGGATCTGCAGCCCACAGGCCAAATTCAGCCCACTGTCTTTCTGTATGTTCTGCAAGTTAAAAATAGTTTTGATATTTTTAAATAGGAAAAAACATCAAGAATATTTTGTGAGATGTGAAAATTACATGAAATTCAGATTTCACTGTCTATAGATAACATTCTATTGGAACACAGCCATGTTCATTTGTTTACATATTTATTATATGATCATTTTTATGCTGCAATAGCAGAGTTGAGTAGCTGTGACACTGACTGGCCAACACAGCTTAAACTATTTACTATCTGGCCTTTTACAAAAAAAGTTTCCTTACCACTGTTCTAGTGTGATCTAGACTAACAAGGAACTCAACAACTTAAGAAGAGCTTAATCAACTAATTGGTAAAAGCAATGCTAGCAATTTAAGAATGTGATTAAAAATTCCATAAAAGCTGATGAAAATGAAAAAACTATATTTCAAGTTTGCTTGTGATGTCTTTTGTAAAATGTATACTTCCACATATGCACTAAAGTGTTCAACTAAAGAACATCAGATAAGAATAGGTCAAAGGATTCATGTCACAAAATAATGAAATGTGCTACTGCTAAATCTGAGTGGGGAAACAAACTATTTCTAGGCCTTCTAAATTCCTGGTATTTTCTAAGACAGCGGAACTACTATACATGTAATTTAGAGAAAGATGTGTAAATCTGCACCTTTAAACATTCATAATTATTGTCAAGAACCACTTTTTTAGGGATTCCCAGGTGGAGCAGTGGTAAAGAATTTGCCTGCCAATTCAGGAGACGCAAGAGGCATGGGTTCGATCTTGGGTCGGGAAGATCCCCTGGAGAAGGGAATGGCAACCTACTCTGGTATCCTTGCCTGGAAAATTCCATGGACAGAAAAGCCTGGCGAGCTACAGTCCATGAGGTCTCAAAGAGTCAGACATGACTGAGCATGCATGCATACATACACATACCGCTTGTTCAATCATTTACAAGAATCATAGAAATTGTGTACAGTAAAGTAAAACTTGGTCCATTTGTTACAATCTTCAAGTACAGAACAAAAATGTTGTATGCTCTCTCCTCTTTCTTTTTAAAATTTATCCTACCCCTGTTTTCTGCCCTTAAACATCTGTCTTAAAATAATATTACTTGCATTTTGTTTGAACCATATCAATGTGTAAATTTCATAAGGTAAACAGATTATGTTTTTTCCTCTAACTCCATTGCAATTTTGAAAAGAGGGCCAAGCATGACAGCTCAATAAATGATTTTGAAAACAACAAAGCTCTGAAATTGATCCTCTGATGTATGTTATCAACATCAACTGCAAATATTCCCAGTCTGAATTTTACATGCAGAGACAATGCTTTACAACATCTACCATGCATGTATGCCTATAGGTAAAATTAATGCTATAAGGCCTAACTTTGGTGTTAGAAAAGCAAAAAAACACAAAAATGTAAGCTATTTAGGCTTAAAAAATCCAAGGTGTGCCCCAGCTTCACCATTTCCAGAAGGAACTTAGCATAAAGCAATGTGATTTTTTAAAGGATAAAGTAATATTACAACAAAAATATTTATAATGCTTACTTCAGCAATTTCAAACAAAATGAACAATCACAAAGATTTTAGGTGACAAAAGCCATCACTAGTGCGAATTACCAGCTCATTTACAAAGCAAAAGTCTTCTGTCCTTTCAAATACAGAATTTCAAAACATAAGTTAAAAACTAAACCCAAATGTGGTTAGAATGAAACGGTAGTAGACACAGTTGTAAAACATGGACTTCTAACACATTTTCAGAAAGAGAAAAGCAACACCTGCCAAGTTTAACAAAAGCCTGAGCAGGATGTTGACAACCCTTCCAGTGGACCAAGTTTCTTTAGATGTCGAAATCCTGTGTTAAAAGTCTCCAAGATGTGGCTGGGAAATACTAACAGTTAATTTCTTAATGAACAAATTCTTAATGAGTGTCTTCTAAGTAGCCCTGAGGATACAGCAAAGAACAAGATAAACTAATCTCTGCTCACATGTACTTATGTACTAGTGTGGGGAGACTGCAATAGTTTAATAAGGAAAATAATAGTTGGTGACCATAGCTCTGATGAGGATTACTATAACATGATAATGTAAGTGGATAGCTACTCTAGACTGACTGAACAGGAAGGGCTTCCTATTTAGTATGTCTGAACCTAGGTCTTAATGTCAAGAAAAGGCCAACCATTCAAAATTCAGGACAGCCCAGAAAGGAAGCTACTGCAAATGGATAAGACAGAATGAGCTTGGTCAGCTGCGGCACAGTATGAAGGCTGGTGTGGCTGGTACAGCATAACCTAGAGGAGAGTAAGTAGGTTCCAGCAGATAGCAACCATGGTAAGCAATCCAGCAGGGGAGCCACTGACAGGTTTAAGCAAGCATGTGATGTGATTGATCACTACAGCTGCTGAGTGAAGAACAGAGGGACAAGACGGAAGCTGGGAGCCCTGTTAGCTTACTGCAGAGGTTTAGGCAAGCGAGGATGACAGCACATACTCAGATGATGTAAACAAACACGCAAAAAATAATAATAAAAGGAAAAATAAATTCAGGATGTGTTTTGGAGAGAGAGACAAGACTGGATAGACCAGATGTAACAGGTGGAAAAAGTAAATGAATAAATCAGAATATTCCTAGGCCTCTGCAAAACTGGTTAATTGGTGATTGAATTTACTGAGATAGGGAAGTCTGGAGAAAAAGCAGATTTGGGGAAAAATTCAGTAGCTGGACCTCATTTCCATTTAACATTTCATCAAATAAGTAAAGACTTCAAGAAGACAGCCAGGTATATGAGCCTTGTGTTCTAGAGCCAAGTATGAGTGTCTGGGAAGAGACTGTTCTGAAAAGTCCAATGGTGCAACCGGCTTATTTGCATCTGAGTAGTCAGTGTTCTTCAGAACAGTACACTTTGGGAGACTAAGAGTTAACAGACAATTTGACAACAATGACATATATAAACAAAAGGTTTATAAACTATTATTTTAGAGGTGAAATTGTTATCATTGATAATTAAATAACTGAGAAATTTAAGTGCACAGACTGGCTTCCTGACTGCCTGTCTATGAATCTGTGCCTCTCCACTTACCAACTGAATGACATTGGGCAAATCACTGAACCACTTAGTGCCTCAATTTCCTCCTTAAAAAAAAGAAGATAATAGTAACTATATCATGGTTATAGAATAATCTGTGAAGATTAAATGAGCCAGTACATGGAATGCAATCAAAACAGTATCTGGCAAAGAGTCACCACTCAGCAAGTGCAAATCAGTATTGTTACCTGCTGTCTCCCTGCAGTGTACACAGAAATGTCTTCACACTTCAGTTTTCCAGTTAGATGATGAGTAAGAGATGGCATCAAAGGTTTAGAATAAGCCAGGGAAGAATATGAAAAACCCTCCTCAAAAGAAGTGGAAGCGAAGAGTCCTGCAGTTTGCTAAAAATATTCTCTTTAAAAGTAAGTTATATATGTGCCAGTCATTCCTAAATTCATGTCTCCAGATGCAACCCTGGAGCTGCAGACTCATAAACCCAGCTGTCTACTGGACTCTTGACTTTATAATTTAGTGAGCATATTATTAGAATAAAAAGGGAAAACAATCAGTGTTCTCTTCAGTTAGTGAATGACTGACTGCTTCCAACAGCAAGAATTCTCTGCTCCATAAGTCACAAAAACCGTAATGTGGGTAACATTCAGCTTCACACTGAGAAAGTGCCCAGTTTGGTGAACTGCACCTGGTCACTTTAGCACTAATGTTTTGGAATCATGATTCTGCGGCATGTACTGTTTACTGTATGTATTGCAGTAATTATGTGTTATGCAGTATTACATATAGTTGTTTAGGCACTAAGTCGTGTCCTACTCTTTGCAACCCCAGGGACTATAGCATGCAAGTCAATAATTTCTTAAGGTAGGCAAGGAATAAAACAGAGAATAAGGAAATAAGTGAAATGAAGTGAAATGAAATATTAGAAATCACTAGAGGATTCCTAGGTTCTGTTGCCTGAGGCAGACTGGGCAGCACACACCTCAGCAGAGGCAACTCTCAGTTGCCTTGTCCTGGGCCATGACTCCAATCCCCACCAATGATGATGCCAACAGGGTAACCAGACATCTCAAGTAGACAGTCCCAGCAAAACTCTAAGAGCATGGCTTTCCACTCTCAAAAGTGTCCAGACTGGATGAGAAATTGTATATCTACTTGTGTACATTATCACCAAAAGTCCTGTAGCATGCATTCACTCATTCAGCTAATATCTACTAAACATCTACTGAGTGCCAGGTCCCATGTTGGGCTCCAGTACGATTCAGGATTCTAGCACAGGCATACCTTGGAGATATTTCAGTTGAGTTCCAGACCACCACAATAAAGTGAGTATCACAATACAGAAAGTCACATGAATTTTTTGGTTTCCCAGTGTGTATAAAAGTTACATTTCACTATTCTGTACTCTATTAAGTGTGCAATAGCATTACATATAAAAAGAGTACATACCTTAAGTAAAAAATAATTTATTGCCAAAAAAGGCTAACCAACACAGGGTCAACGCAAACCTTCAATTGTTTAAAAAAATGTAGTATCTGTGAAGCACGATAAAGTTAAGTGCAAAAAAAAAAAGGAATGACTCTAGAAAAACAACAGCTTATGAAAAGCCAAACTGCTGCTGCTGCTAATTCGCTTCAGATGTGTCTGACTCTGTGTGACCCCATAGATGGCAGCCCACCAGGCTCCTCCGTCCCTGGGATTCTCCAGGCAAGAACACTGGAGTGGGTTGCCATTTCCTTTTCCAGTGCATGAAAGTGAAAAGTGAAAGGGAAGTCTCTCAGTCATGTCCGACTGTTCTCGACCCCATGGACTGCAACCCACCAGGCTCCTCCGGCCATGGGATTTTCCAGGCAAGAGCACTGGAGTGGGGTGCCATTGCCTTCTCCAAGTAGCATAACACATCAGTTTTAAAAAGAACCCGCCTGCCAATGCAGGAGACGCGCGTTTGATTTCTGGGTTGGGGAGATTCCCCGGAGTAGGAAAGGACAACCTGCTCCAGTATTCTTGGCTGGAAAATTCCATGGAAAGAGGAACCTGGTGGGCTACAGTCCATGAAGTCCCAAAGAGCTGGACACGACTGAGCATACACACAGTGTAACACATACAGGAATAAAGGCATTTTACAACCTTTTCTTTCAGTGACTTAAGGCGCTAGTTCTCTTTTGACTTTCAAAACAAAATATAATTCACACATTTTAGACTGATGTTTCTCTATTAACACTGGTAGGACTAGGAAACCTGAATTGGTGCAACTGTGATTTCTTCTGAATCATAAACATTATTCAGATTAGTTAGAAAAATCACCAGTAACTAATCAACCAAGCAGATCTCAAGGAAGCACATACACTTATCTATCTTCAAAGCAGGTAACAAAGCAAAGGCCTCTGATAAATTTAATGTTGGCAATTTTCAAAGCTCATACTTACACTTAGAAAGAACCTAAAAAGTAAGGTGATCCTGGAGACTCCAACATACCTTGATGGGAATCCTGGCAACTTAGATGAGAGAGGCTGTAGCACTTCACAGTTCTATCTAGGTTCAAAGTTTAAAACTCTTTGTTGGTAAAACCCTTTAAAAGGCGATCTTTAAGGATCCCTCACTTTACAGATTGTGACACTGAGGACCAGAGAAGCCACACAGTAATGTGGGAAAAGTGTGATCTTGAAAGTCAGGTGCTCTTGACTAACCTCTTGCCAGATCTCTCCCTTGTCTGTCATTTAAACATGAAGGTAACACTTACCTTTTAGGCATGTTATGAATATTAAATTAAAATGCTTACTTTTTAAGCATGTTATGAAGATTAAATGAATTCATATTTATGAAAACATCTGGCATACAGTAGATACTCAATACATGTTAATTTCCTTCTTTTCAAAGGGTGACTAACTTCAGAGACATATAGCTGGCAATGGGCAAGAGAAAGGACTAGAACCAAGAATTAAGACCCCCTTTGCACTCAAAAAATTTTTACTTCTTAATTAGCCTTTATTCTTCAATCATGCCATGAAATATAGTTTTTAACACCTCAGTTATGAGTGGCAGGGGTTATTAAACGTGAAATACCACAACCCGCAAAAAAAGGTATTTGTGCCTTCAAGCACATACATCTGCTAAAAACAAAGCCACAAAGAGAGTCAAGAAGTTTAATTAAGGAAGTATTATATTGTCAACCTTTGTAAAAATGCCATCTGCTCAGGTTGTACCTAAAGCCTGTCCTTCTGGAAACAATGCTGTAGTAAATAGAATTGTTGTTTTTAATGGCTATTTCTCAACTGATATTTCAACATTAGTGTTTGTAGCAAATATGTATCAACTGTCAATCATGTGCAAGGCCCTGTGGACTCTACAGACATGAATTAGGCTTTGGCTTTTTCTTCAAAAAATCTTAGAATCTAGTAAAGAAGAGAGGCAGACCTTGAAGAATGATTAAAAAAAAAATTGTATATTAAGCCAGGGACTTGAAAAATTCAAGGCCAGCCTGTGGTTAGGAGTTATTTAATGCTTTATTTAATGCTATCTACTCAAGGATAAAATGTTCACTGCACTGGCAGTGGGTACATACAACATAATAAACACGTCCGAAGTGTGTTAACTGAATTCTAGTCTTGTTTCTGACACCAACCAGCTTTGTGAACTTGTCATGTTATTTGATAGCTTTAGGTCTCATGTTCCTCAGCTGTCAAATGCGTGAGTCCAAGCGACTCTCCAAGTCTCAGGTTCTAAAAGTCCAAATTACATGATGATGATGCTAGCAAGAAAAACTAAAGCTTTTATTTACTGCGCATATGTTATGTACCAGGCGCTAAAGGCATTATTTGTGTTATCTTCATTTAATCTTCACGACAATCTTACGAAACTGGCATCATTACCCTTATTTTAGGGATGAGGAAAAGGAGGCGAAACAGTATTAAAGGGCTGTAGGAGCGACCTGAACAGAAGCAGTCTGAATCTAATCCAGGAGTTAACCCTTAACCGTTACGCTCAAACTCCCAGTCTCCGCATAAACTGTCTTATCCGTTAAGAAATAAGGAAAAACAGAAAACAGCTTGGGAAGGGATTCCCCCTGGCTAGAGGGCAGATCTGAGTTACTGTCACACTTGTCTGTTTCACGTGTTAGTATATCTCTTGCCCCACTTGCTCCGCAGCGCTCGCGCGCTCCCACAGAGGCGCGCACCACCGCGGGACAGACCGCGGCCACCGCCAGCGGCTGCGCGGGCCCGGGCTGAGGCTCACGGAAGGGCTGGGGGTGCGGGAGGCCCCGTAGGAGCGCGGGCAGAGTGGGTACCTGGGCTGCTGGCTGCTCCTGCCGGCTGGTTCTCCCACCACTCGTCTCCAAGGTCGTCTGCCATCTCCACGCAAGACTCGGCTGGGGCGGACCAACAGGGAAGAGCAGGCGCTAGCCGGGATTCGCGCTGCCTCAGAGCCGGGTAGCGGGCGTTGCAGCACGCGGAGCCTCGTCTCAGACACTGTCGCCTCCGCCCCGTGGCGATGACATCATAACATCGGCCCCGCCTCTCCGGCAGCCGTGTCCAATTCGTCGCAGTTTCTACACCCGTGTGGACGAGCAGGATCAGTTTGAAGACTTAAAATAAACCCCTACAAAAGCCAAAAGAAGAGAAGACACGTAACAAAAATAAAAGTGTATTGACTTTTTAAATGCTTATTTTAAAACTTTTTGTTTAGGCTTTGTTTTTGCCGAATAGATATTGTCGAAAGTGGGAGATAGAATGCTAAGACAGTTTTTCTCCATTCATTTTCAAAGGCTTTGGATCGCGGGAGAAGACCGTAGCACGTGGATGTGTTTTCGTCTGTATGTTACAGTTTGGGCGTCAGTGTTTTGCACTGTTTGCTTTTTTAAAAAACGTGCACACCAATACAGTATGCTGCTGCTACTGCTGCTGCTAAGTCGCTTCAGTCGTGTCCGACTCTGTGCAACCCCATAGACGGCAGCCCACCAGGCTCCCCCATCCCTGGGATTTTCCAGGCAAGAATACTGGAGTGGGTTGCCATTTCCTTCTCCAATGCATGAAAGTGAAAAGTGAAAGTGAAGTCGCTCAGTCGTGTCGGACTCTTAGCGACCCCATGGACTGCAGCCTACCAGGCTCCTCCGTCCATGGGATTTTCCAGGCAAGAGTACTGGAGTGGGGTGCCATTGCCTTCTCCGAATACAGTATACTAACGCATATATATGGAGTTTAGAAAGATTGTAGCAATAACCCTGTATACGAGACAGCAAAAGAGACACTGATGTATAGAACAGTCTTTTGGACTCTGTGGGAGAGGGAGAGGGTGGGATGATTTGGGAGAATGGCATTGAAACATGTATAATATCATATATGAAACGAGTGGCCAGTCCAGGTTCGATGCAGGATACTGGATGCTTGGGGCTGGTGCACTGGGAGGACCCAGAGGGATGATACGGGGAGGGAGGAGGGAGGAGGGTTCAGGATGGGGAACACGTGTATACCTGTGGCGGATTCATGTTGATATTTGGCAAAACCAATACAATAATTTAAAGTTTAAAAATAAATTAAAAAAAAAAAAGTGCACGTCATGACCATGAATTTTGGACCTTTGTGGTAGATGAGGGTACTGCTTGCTTTTTTTTTTTTTTTTAAATATATACGATATGAGGGAAGAAAATGTTCACTGGCCCAGAAGGGATTGCCCACGGACAGACCCGAGAAATCAGGGTTTCAGAGTCGACTTCCCCACATCCCCTTGGGTTGCGCGGACCCCTCTCGGTTTTGTGAACCAAGGGAAGAAAAAAGGAGCCAATTGCTGCCCAAGTTTAGGTAAGAGACCTACAATGCTGGTCTCATGTCCTGAAGTGGCAGAGATGGCCGCTTGGCACCTTGTGCTGGGGCCAGCTGGAAAGTAAGTGTGGACAATACTTTTCAGGACAGACACTGAGGTGAAAGTCATACAACATGCATTACATACACGCAGTGTGCCTGGCACTATGTTTTGAATGCTGGTTTAAAGATGAATAGGATATGATCCCGCCTTCCAGATTTCACCAACTTGAGAGGGAAAGTACTGCATGTAAGAGTAAAGGTCTAAGCTAATGATGGAAATGCATTCTCAGAAAGGACTGGGACTCTCAATCTGATGAGGATGAATCCGAATCAGTCCAGTCACTCAGTCATGTCCGACTCTTTGCAACCTCATGGACTGCAGCAGGGCAGGCTTCCCTGTCCATCCCCGACTCCCAGAGCTTACTCAAACTCATGTCCTTAGAGTTGGTGATGCCATCCAACTCTTTCATCCTCTGACATCCCCTTCTCCTCCTGCCTTCAGTCTTTCCCATGCAGCATCAGGGTCTTTTCCAAAGAGTCAGTTCTTCGAATCAGGTGGCCAAAGTATTGGAGTTTCAGCTTCAGCATCAGTCTGTCCAACAAATATTCAGGACTGATTTCCTTTAGGATGGACTGGTTGGATCTCCTTGCTGTCCAAGGGACTCTCAAGAGTCTTCTCCAATACCACAGTTCAAAAGCATCAATTCTTTGGCTCTCAGCTTTCTTTATGGTTCAACTCTCACATCCATACATGACTACTGGAAAAACCATAGCTATGACTAGACAGAACTTTGTTGGCAAAGTAAAGTCTCTGCGTTTTAATATGCTGTCTAGGTTGGACATAGCTTTTCTTCCAAGGAGCAAGCGTCTTTTAATTTCATGGCTGCAGTCACCATCTGTAGTGATTTTGGACCCAAGAAAATAAAGTCTCTCCTTGTTTCCATTGTTAACCCATCTATTTGTCATGAAGTGATGGTACTGGATGCCATGATCTTAGTTTTCTGAATGTTGAGTTTTAAGCCAACTTTTTCACTCTCCTCTTTCACTTCCATCAAGAGGCTTTTTAGTTCTTCACTTTCTGCCATAAGGGTTGTCACATCTGGGTTGTGGGTATTCTTCACATCTGGGTTATTGATATTTCTCCGGGCAATCTTCATTCCAGCTTGTGCTTCATCCAGCCTGGCATTTCTCATGATGGACTCTGCATATAAGTTAAATAAGCAGGTTGATAATATACAACCTTGATGTACTCCTTTCCCTATTTGGAACCAGTCTATTTTTCCATGTTACGTTCTAACTGTCTTTCTTGACCTGCATACAAATTTCTCAGGAGGCAGGTCAGGTGGTCTAGTATTCCCATCTCTTGTAGAATTTTCCACAGTTTGTTGTGATCTACACAGTCAAAGGCTTTGGCGTAGTCAATAAAGCAGAAGTAGATGTTTTTCTGGAACTCTTTTGCTTTTTCCATGATCCAATGGGTGTTGGCGATTTGATCTCTGGTTCCTCTGCCTTTTCTAAAAACCAGCTTGAATATCTGGAAGTTCACAGTTCACGTACTGTTGGAGCCTGGCTTGGAGAATTTTGAGCATTACTTTGCTAGCATGTGAGATGAGTGCAACTGTGCAGTAGTTTGAACATTCTTTGGCATTGCCTTTCTTTGGGATTGGAATGGAAACTGATCTTTTCCAGTCCTGTAGCCACTTCTGAGTTTTCCAAACTTGCTGACATATTGAGTGCAGCACTTTCACAGCATCATCTTTTAGGACTTGAAATAACTCAACTGGAATTCCATCACCTCCACTAGCTTTATTCATAGTGATGCTTCCTAAGGACCACTTGACTACAGATTCCAAGATGTCTGGCTCTAGGTGAGTGATCACACCACTGTGGTTATCTGGGTCATGAAGACCTTTTTTGTATAGTTCTCCTATGTATTCTTGCCACCTCTTCTTAGTATTTTCCGCTTCTGTTAGGTCCATACCATTTCTGTCCTTTATTGTGCCCATCTTTGCATGAAATGTTCCCTTGGTATCTCTAATTTTCTTGAAGAGCTCTCTGGTCTTTCCCAATCTATTGTTTTCCTCTATTTCTTTGCACTGACCACTAAGGAAGGCTTTCTTATCTCTCCCTGCTATTCTTTGGAACTCTGCATTCAAATAGTTATATCTTTCCTTTCCTCCTTTGCCTTTCATGTCTTTTTTTTTCCCTCAGCTATTTGTAAGGCCTCCTTGGACAACCATTTTGCCTTTTTGCATTTTTTTTTTTCTTGGAGATGATCTTGATCACTGCCTCCTGTACAATGTCACAAACTTCCATCCATCATTCATCAGGCACTCTGTCTATCAGATCTAATCCCTTGAATCTATTTGTCACTTCCATTGTGTACGGGATTTGATTTAGGAAAACTTACTGCATCTTTTATCGACCACCTTCTACCTATGCAAGAAATAGAAAACAGCATTTGGTGCATTTGTTTAGATTTTACACCTAACCTACGCCATACTGGAAAATACTGCTCTAACTCACTTATCAGTGAAGTCAAAAGGCTGCCAGTTTTGAGTAGGGGCAAAAGAAGAGAAAACTCAGCAGTGCGTCCAGGCTGTGAACATGCTGCTCTTCTCCTTAGCTCATAATGGTGTAGCAGATTCCATGGTGCTGGATGATAGTTAATGATGCCGTGTAGAGACTGGCAGGACCTGAAAGGAGAACCACAGCACAACTCCTAGGGTTTTAGAGTACGGCCATGCCTTCAGTTTTTCCAGTAGTCATGTTTGGATGTGAGAGTTGGACTATAAAGAAAGCTGAGTGCCGAAGAATTGATGCTTTTGAACTGTAGTGTTGAAAATTCCTGAGAGTCCCTTGGACTGCAAAGGGATCAAACCAATCAATCCTAAAGGAAATCAGTCCTGAATATTCATTGGAAAGACTGATGCTGAAGCTGAAACTCCAATACTTTAGTCACCTGATTCGAAGAACTGACTCATTGGAAAAGACCCTGATGCTGGGAAAGATTGAAGGCAGGAGGAGAAGGGGACGACAGAGGATGAGATGGTTGGATGGCATCACTGACTTAATGAACATGAGTTTGAGTAAGCTCTGGGAGTTGGTGATGGAAAGGGAAGCCTGGCGTGCTGCGGTCCAGGGGGTCATAAAGAGCTGGACAGGACTGAGCCACTGAATTGATCTGAAGTGATGCCTTGTCAGCCAACTATTCAGAAAGCAGCTACTGACATAATACAGAGTTCTAGCCAAAACTAAGCATTTGATTGTGGGGCATCAAATGAATATATTACCAGAGCTGCTCTTCTGGACCTAGCTTTTGTAAGGTTGGGTGCACACAGCTAACACCCAGTGAAAAACAAAAATGCTATACATGGGATCATATCTAAGCAGTCCAGAGGTTGTAATTTACATGAACAGGTAACAAAGATCTCTGTGTCTTGTATTTCTTACTCACGCCTATTGCTTCATGAGGTGTGACCAGTTGATGATAATGGTGGAAATATTAACAACTCATTTAGGCCTGATATGTTATTAGAGCTGAAAATGGACTGCTATTGCACTGCAGTCCCACTAGGGAGGGCTCCTGAAGGACAGTAGTGAGGAGAGTCCTTCTAGTAGGCAGAACTTCAAGGTGTACATTGAGTTATCTCCTTTGAATGGGGAGAGAGATAACATGAGCTCAGGGTAAATAGAGCCCTGAGGAACAGTGAATTGTGTGATTCAGTGGACCAGGGGCCTAGAAGATATAATGTTTTGAAGTTCAATAGCAAGGAGATCTGGGAAGAGACATGTGCAGGGAACCAGTGGGCAAAAGTGTGTGCATCTTTGTGTCCCATGTCCAGGTCCACTTGTGAGTATCCACTATGGATGAGACACTAAATATCTAGGAAGACATACTGCTGGTTATATTTAACAAAGATGGCCACCAGTGCTTCCCATCCCACATACTCTTCTTACGATGTGACTTTGACGCGCTTTCCATTGAGTAGTGGAGTCTGGTTCCCTCTCTGAAACTGGACAAGCATCTGTCACCTGCACTGGGCTTCTCAGGTGGCTCAGTGGTAAAGAATCCACCTGCCAATGCAGGAGATATGGGTTCGATCCCTGGGTTGGGAAGATCTCCTGGAAAAGGGAATGGCAACCCACTCCAGTATTCTTGCTTGGAGAATTCCATGGACAGAGGACCCTGGTGGACTACAGGGGTCACAAAAGAGTCAGATATGATTTAGTGACTAAACAATAGCAAAACAACTGATAGAATATGGTAGGAAAGATATTCTGTGACTTCTGAGGCTGAATCTTAAAAATCCCACTCATTTCCACGTGGCTCCCTTGGAATATGTGCTTGGAATCCAGGTGTAGTACAGTGAGAAAACCACACAGAGAAACCACATGAAAAGGACATATGTTATTGTGGCCCACAGCTCAGCAGAGGTCCCTGCTGACTGCCAGCATCAACAGGCAGACCTGTTTATGAAGATGCTTTCAGATGATTACAGGCCCCAGTTGTTGATTTCCCTCCAGCTGTAGCCCCAGACAGCATGAAGCAGAAACAAACCATCCCCACTCTTGTCCTCAGAAGTGAATTACAGACCTACTTTTCTCATGTAAGAAAAAAAACCTGCCTGCGAAACTGTTGTTTCTCCTCTGGCCACAAGAGGGACACCTTGTTCCTTAGGAAACCTGTAAGTTGCAGAAACCATGCTTACTTCCGATCTCTTATGGCCTGCAGGGTACCCTACTTAGAATTGCAATGAATTTTCCATCTTTTTCCCCACAGGACCTGGTAAAGTCAAGTGGCTTAAAGTAAAACTTATGGTTAAAAAGAGTGCATATCTTGAATATGTATGAGCCCTAGAGATCCCCTCATTTAGAAGAAACATATGATCTTTAACTTCACCTTTGGAACCAGAAAATTGACATGGAGACTACATGTTTAGGCTTAAAGAAGAAACTCAATTCTAGTTTGCCCTTTGGAGTCATTGGGTGAAAGTGGACTGTCCGCCTCTAGCTGCCAGGTCTTAAGCTCCCTAGAAGGTCACATCCACTGAAGTGGAGCAAATAGAGTAGGTGCCAGCCCCGTGGTGGTCTGCAGAAATTCCCTGGGAGAGGCTGGGGCTTCTGCTTGTGGTTTCTGGACCACCACTGTGCTACTGCTAAGACTCCTTACCCTTTAGTGAATGCTGTGGTGAACTTATTGGTAAAGGAGGCTGCTGGAGGTCATTTTCAGTGACCTCCTACATCATGGGTTAGTCCTATTAACAGATGTTTTCCCTCTAGGTTTTTTTTTTTTTTAAGATTATTATTATTAATTGTGAAATGCACATCACATAAAATTTACCATGTTAACTACTTTTGTGTATACAGTTCAGTGGCATTTGATATATACACATTGTAGTGTAACCATCACCACCATCCATGTCCAGAACTCCTTTCATCTTGCAAACCAAACTCTACACCCACTAAGCAATACTCCTTCATCCCTTTCTCTCCCCAGCACAAAATCACCCTTCTGCTCTGTCTCTGGATTTGACTTCTCTATGTGTCTCATATAAATGGAATCATACTGTTTTTGTCCTTTTGTTATTCGCTCATTTCTGTTAGCATAATGCCCCCCAGGATCATCCATGAGGTAACAAGTCTCAGAATTTCCTTCTTTTGTAAAGCCTGAATAATATTCCATTGTATGCATATACCACTTTCTGTTTGTCCATTGATCCCTCAAAGAACATTTAGGTTGCTTTTTCCTTTTAGATATGGCGAATAATGTTGCTATGAATTGGAGTGCGCCAAATAACTCTTTGCATCCCTGCTTTCAGATCTGTGGGGTATCTATTCAGAACTGAAAATGCTGGGTCACACAGTAATTCGGTTTTTCATTTTTCGAGGGTCCTCCATACTGTTTTCCACAGCTGCTGCCTAACGTCACTTTCCCATCAGCAGTGCACAGGACTTGCAATTTCTCCATATTCTCACCAACACTTGTTATTTTTGGTATTGTTTTGTGTTCTTTCATAGTAGCCATCCTAATAGGTGTGAGAAAATCCCTTTACCCTTTAGTTTTTAAAGCCAGCTGCCCTCATATCTCTTAGGGGAGAAGGATGTCACCATGACATCTGTCAATATATAGTCTTTGGGTAGCTGGCTGTCTCTGTTGTCTCTGGTAAGGACAATAACTAAGAAATAACTGAGGTCATCAGTCTTTCTCTGGGGGCAAGCGAATATACTAAGCCCTCACTGGCAGGGTTTGCTTCTTAGGCAGCTAAGAACATTTCTGTCCTGCCTTTAGGCAATTTGGTGCAACAGCTCACAGCGTGGACTGTGGAGCCAGATACATGGGTTAAAATTTTGGCATTGCCTTTTATTAGATCTTGGACAAGTTATCTTGCCTCGGTTTCTTCCCCTATAATATGGAGCTAATAATAGAGTCATTATAAGGAGTAACTAAGTTAATACATAAAGACACTTAAAGCATTTTGATTCCTGGTTATCGCTCAGTAAAGAGTGGCAGTCGTTACCCCTCCGTAACACACTGTATTACCGGCCACAACTTCATTTAGCCTCCCAAGTGATGAAGATAGTTACTGTTACCACCTACTGTTTTGTAAGTGTAAAAGCTGAAGTTTAGAGACCTTAAAGTAATTGACTCAAGATATCACAGCTGGTGGAGCTGAGATTGGTTCTCTGACCCTGGCCCCGGAAACTTTTCCTAACACATTCTGTATTGGTGACTCTGATTTTGGCAGAACAAGTGACAAAGACAGCATTGTCCTTGGTGAGGAAAGGCAGCTCTTACTAGCAGGCAGTTGGAGCCTGGTAAGCATTCCATCAACTTTCCCCAATGTGTTTGTCACCCACAAATGAAGAGCAGATGAGAATGTTGCTGCCAGCCACTCACTTGTCAGATGAGAACTGACTTGGCCATGCTCATTACAGAATTAATTTTTAGATCTTGGTGGTTTTTAACAAAGCATGTGAATTGTAGGTCTCCACAAGATCATAAACTTTAATTTAGAAGTGCCTTTGAATCTAATAGTCCATTTTTACTTGCATTAAGATAGCAAAGGAAAAAAACCTCTGAAAAGGTTCTGGATGCCTTGAAGGAAAATTCAGTTAGATGGTTCTGTGTTTCAGTAATATACACAAGAAACTTCTGAGTAATTTGTTAAAATGGGATAATGTGCCCCACTTTTAAAATTCAAATTCCAGTGCACTTATCTCTAGGAATTAGCAAAAAATAATCTTCTAATGATAAAAGTCATTAACAGGTATTTGACATCATAAAGAATAGCTTACTTGAGAATAAAATTGATCCTGATACAATTATTGGTTTTGAAAATGAAAGCATCAGAAATCCTGTGTAACTCTTTGCCAGAAGAAGGATAACTCTAAGGGTATTCCATAGATATTTTTCTTTTTCGTAATATGGAATGAGCATGATATTTACTTTTAGAGTCACAAGGACCATTAAAAAGAAAAACTTTTCTGAAATATAGTAAAACATGATTGATTTGCACTCTTTGGTGGCCGTATGTATTTGGAATTCATTGTAATTCCATGTGGGTTGGGATGACATTTCCCTTTGCTGTATATATGATGAAAGGATTTGTCAAATACATTCCTGCAATGAGTAAGGGAGATTTTAAAGCAGTTTAATCATTTTTGTCTGCAAATGGTGCCACTGATTTTAAGTGAGTCTTTTCTCTCCCTTTTATTACCCTAGGCCACCAGGTCTCTCTCCAGGCTCATGGCTCCACCCTTTATCTTCTCAGCAAATATATGTTTGGAGCACAGACACATCCCACAAGTCCGTGTATAAACCGAGCATCTATTCTTTCCCTGCCTGGAGCAGGCTCCCCTGCGAGACTGCCTGTTTCTATCAGGGGCACCATCTCTGTTTTCCAAGTGTATCAGTGAGAAGAAACCATCTTGGAGTCAAACTTCCATCTCCCTCATAAGGCCATTCGGGGATTGTCCCCAGGTTCAGTTCAGTCTATCAACTGTCTCTTCAGTTTCCAATTCTTCTTCATTCTATTTCCTAGCCCTTGAGATATCTCCATGGTTATGCAGTCCTTAAACCCTGACACTGACCTGACATTCACCCTCATTCTTGAGATTTGGTTGCTGCTGCTGCTGCTAAGTTGTTTCAGTCATGTCTGGCTCTGTGCGACCCCATAGGTAGCAGCCCACCAGGCTCCCCCGTCCCTGGGATTCTCCAGGCAAGAACACTGGAGTGGGTTGCCATTTCCTTCTCCAGTGCATGAAAGGGAAAAGTGAAAGTGAAGTCGCTCAGTCGTGTCTGACTCTTAGCGACCCCATGGACTGCAGCCTACCAGGCTCCTCTGTCCATGGGATTTTCCAGGCAAGAGGACTGGAGTGTTAGGCTCCCTCAACCATCAACCCATCATCCCATTCCTGGATTAAAGCTGTTCTGATCTATTCAGTGGTTTTGTTATCTGTATCACAGCTTCTCCATAGAATTATCAAAGTAACTTTTCTAAAATGCTTATGTTCATACCATTTTTTCTGCTTGAGGACCTACAATGTCTTATTGCATATTAGATAAAATATAAATGTATCTTCCCTATATGTAAAGCCCTGCATCATGTGGTTTTACTTTGGTTATTAAATATTTCCTTTATTAGTTTTTGAGTAATTCTTCTGGTCTAGTCAGGCCATTTCCCTTATCTCTGCTCTTTCCCCTACCCCACCCCTGCCCTTTCTGACTCTCTCTCTCTCTCTCTCTCACACACACACACACACACAAACACACTACCAGTTTCCTCTTCTATTAGAGGAAGAGAGGCTATTCTTGGGATGCCCTATGCTCCATTCATCCAAATTCTATCAAATTAAAGATGATTTCTTTACAAGTCATCTTCTCAAAAAAAAAAAAAAAAAAACCTACCTGAGATTAGATTTCTTCTCACATTAGGCTTCTAAATAATCTTGGAACATATAATCTCTGTATAGTCTTGGAGCTGGATTCAGTCACACCTCACATCAAGTTTAGCACTACCTCCCACAGCAGCCCTGAGAGATTTTTTATTCCTCCAGGCTGGTGCTGGACCAGTACTCTATGATGAGCTGTGGATGCAAAGATGAAACCATGAGGTGCCTGCTCTCAAGAAGCTGACACTCTCTCAGTAGGGGAGTCAGACAGTTCAGTGACCGAGCAGGAAAAGTGAAACGACAGAAGATTGTATAGGCAAGTCGGAAGGAGAGGTGGTGCTTGTGTGTGTCCCGAGAGCTGAAGAGGATTTATCCCTCACTAGGGGTAAATCAGAGAAGCAGACAGGCCAGAGAAGCATTCCCAGGAACAGAGAAGCAAGGAATGGCCTTCCTTTTTCTGAACTTCACTGGCACGTATGCATCCAGTGAGCTGTATACCAGCCTTATTTGCAGATCACCTGGAAATCCACTTGTTTAACAAACCATGATACCCTCTGAACAGATGGTACTTTTTAAAAGAATGGTCATGTTTTCTGTTCCTCATGTGCCCCTCACATTGCCTGGTAATACCAGGTGCAAAGTAGGGGCTACTCTGTGTTGTGTTTTAACGTAAAGGGATACAGTAGACACATAGTAATAATGGATTTGCCCTACTTGTCCAGCATTCTGAATTCCAGCCATTTATTCCTTCCTGCCTCTGTCTCCTGTATCTATCCTTCCATTGACTTTTGTGACTAGCACTGTGTGCACAGGAGATAACTGGTCCATGTTATGGAAGAGCCTTTAGTCATGGGATGAGATAGAGCTAGTTGGGCCAAGTGGAAATGGAAACTGTTGTCCTGAGCTTTCAGATTGAAGGGTTTAAACAAGTAAGTTAACCAGCCACAGACTGGTGCTCCATAGTTGCTTATTGAATGATTCCTTTATAATAAGTTATGTAATAAGTTATGATCATTCAGAGCTTGATAAGTCATCACGAAAGAATTCATTCCTTATCAGTGATGCTTATTAAAACCCTTAGGTTCTTGAAACAGGTCTGCTTCCCATCTGAAGCTCCACCCACCACTATCTCCCTTCAAAATTTGTGGCTCTGGTGTGGCAAACGGTGACAGAATTTAGTACTTACAGATTACTTTTGTGTGTGTGGGGGGGGTGGGTGCGTGGGGAGACAAGAAATTTGTGGCAGTTTTTCCTTTTAGGATGGATGTGACAGATGCAGCAGCTAATTGTCCCCCAATATATGTTATATTTTCTTCTGTATTAATAGAACCTGTGATTTTTAGTTGGGCATGTGGTTGCCCTAAATAAATACTCCATTTCCCACACTCCCTTGCAGCTTGTTGTGGCAATGTGACTAAATTCAGAGCATGGGATGTGGGTGGGTGATTTCAGCAACCCCTCAGTTGAGTTCTTTAGGAAGGAAGCATGCTCTCCCCTTCCTGACTTGTCCTCCTTCCCACAGACTGGAGCAGGGCTGCAGTGGTTTGCTCTCCTGGCCCCTGGAGATGAGGGCCACACCCTCGGGTGGAAGAGCAATGCAACAGAAGGGGCCTTGGGGCCCTGACTGGGGCTGCCACAGCAACCCCAGCCTGCTTATACTTGCAGCTGCTCTGTCAGAGAGAAAGAATTGTCCCCATTAAACCAGGATTGGGGCTTCCTAGTGGCTCAGACAGTAAATAATCTGCCTGCAATGCAGGAAACCCAGGTTCAATCCCTGGGTCAGAAAGACCCCCTGGAGGAGGGAATGGCAATCCTCTCCAGTATTCTTACCTGGAGAATTCCATGGACAGAGGAGCCTGGCAGGCTATCATCTATGGGGTCACAAAAAGTCGGAGACGACTGAGCGACTAACACTTTCACTTTCAAGCTAGGATTATGTTAGGTCTCTGTTTCAGTAGCTAATTGACACGTTAGGGGATAAACAGTTATGAAGTTCAGACAGTGTCAGCTGAGTGATATGAACAAGATAAGAAACATACTTTTAAAGGTATTTAATAAGACTCTTTTTTTTCCAATCAGTACAAAATTTTAAATACAAAAATGATTTGTTATTGACATGTCTCAAATCTATCATGGAAACTCAAAAAAAGTTACCAGTCTGTTCACCATTCATGGTTATCTGTAAAATATTTGAGAACAGTCACCCACTGCAGACATTCTTCTCCCCTGTGGGATGTCACCCTGCATTAAAACTCTGTATTGAAATAACAATATTGTCAGTTTGGTCCATTTCACATGGAAAAGTTCTAGTTAATTTTGAATTACTAGGAATTGTAGCCCTGTCCCTATACTTTAGCACATGTACTTGTTTCATCTGCTTTTACACTCAGTGTGTTAACATAATGTGTAACACTCCAGAGGGAAACACAGATACATAGATAATTACTTAAAACTCTTTTTTAAATTAAATGGAGTAATTCATTTAGCTCTGAGATTAGCACCATTGTATAATAGAATACACAGTATCTGGCATAGATTTTGCTCCTCTCCTATCTAAAAGTTAGAAGCATATGCCTGATAACACACACACACACACACACACACACACAGGCAATTGAGTAACAACCAATAAATAAGTTGGAAGATATTTGAAAAGTGAAATTTGGTTTTGACTAAAGAGGTACTTTCTCTCTTTGTGGAAATCAAAAGCCCATACATGCACAGATAAATATAGTTTTATAAATGAGCTGAGCTGACTTGCTTCTGAGCCATTTCCATGCAGCTATTCAGCAGATGGAACCCAGTGAACCCAAATGGCCCTCATAGCCATTGGTCCACAACCAGCATCCTCAAAACCAACCCAGAAGATGTTTGGCCACATCCGTGCTATCTATCTGCTTTGAAAATGAAGGTTGAGTGGGATATGTTTTTGATGGGAAAAGTTTGTCATACATTTAGCCATGAGTAAGAAGCCACGTGATAATGAACTCACTTCTCATTCTAACGAATTGAGAACAAATGGTGCTTGTATACCATATAAGGAAAAGAGGGAAAAGACAGCTACTAGGCTGAGGAGAACATTCTTGATGGTTCAAATGATTCTGATTTCACGTAGACACAATTCCATGTGTGTTTATACCGTATTTATTTGTGTATTTTCCCATCTGTACCTATCACCTTGTTTCCTCACTCTTAATTTTGAGGAGAAGATACAAGACTTTACCACCATAGCCCCACATTATTCCCCCCAGTGGCTTATAGTGTCGGCAGCATACTCCCAGCCAACTTGAAATGCTTTGTCTGTGTTTGGAGACCAGATTTTAATGTGCAAAGCAATTAGTATGTAACTAAGTGAGAACCTGGAAAATATTTTTATCTTTAAAATTGTATTGATTCTTGTACTTGTGGGGTGACATAAAAAGCATGGGCTGTCATTGTCCTTTAACATTCCAGATGGCTCTTCCACAAGTTGCTTCCTGCATTTTTAGTACTTACAGCAGGAAGTAACATCCATTTGTTAAGACTTCAGAAATTATTTTTCCAGAAAACTTTATCTTCCTATATAATTCTGAAAGCCCCCTTTCTTTCCCCAAGTAAAGGATAGCTTAGATTTAGGAAATTCACTCTGGAACCTCAGATGACACACTGATTTGTATGTATACTACACAGGGAAATTTCATTGAAATTCAATAGGTACTAAAAAGTACTGATATCCCCTTCATGGATGAAACCTCATTGTAGTTATTTGTGTGTGTAGGCAGAGGAAGGAGATTATTATATGCATGTAAACACAATTAAGAACTGCTGTTGATAATGAACATTCCACAAGACTGGAAAGTTCGGCGGGGAGAGGGTTATTTTTTTTTCTTATGACTTCTAGGTGTTTATATTAGTTGATTCATAGTGTAAATTACATGGAGACAAGAAGAAAGAAAGAAAATTACAGGAAAGAAAAACACAAGCAAAAAAAATCCTTGAGGAACAAATGAGTTACTTTCCGCTCATGTCTCCCAGGTGGTTTGTTGGCTTCCTGTGGGACACTGTCTTAAAGCCCCGCAAAAGTGTCTCATCCAGTGCTCGGCACAGAGAAGGCACGAGTAAGTACACTACAGTTGTTCTTCTAGGGACACTAGATGTGCAATTCTAAGTGGAACTCTTGTAAAAGACACAGCCTCCAATAGGGGTGAAATATCCTGTGGACTAAACCCTACCCTGGTTCTTTGTCCCCGTCTCACTGGGGAAGAGCACTGCAGGACACCCCCACATCCCAGGGCAAAATATCTGCACAAATACGGAGGAAATTATGCAAGTAAATACGGTATGTAATTGTTATCACTGACATTTCTTTAAGCCATATTTATAAATATTTTAAAGTAAACAATATGAGTGAGTGACTTTCATTATCTATGATGCTCTTTCATACTGAAATACTTCGATCTGAATAAGCAGGTTATCATGGAAGCACATAACATAAGCAGCTAATACAATTCCAGTGGGTACAACAGGAGTGTCAGTACTTGATACATAAATCTATCCCATCATTTTCAATCACAGGCTGCCGTGCAGAGCACTAAGCATGCATCTTAGTTTTTATTTGTACATGACAGTTCAAATTTTCACTTAAATATAACTTTCCAGCTATATAAATGGTTTGAAGCAATTATGTTTCTCATTTGGATTTTTTGGGGTGCATCATTTTCTTTTCTTCTATTAAATCTCTCTCTTGTTTTCTTTTTTTACATGGGATACAATAAATATCCTGAAAAAGAGGAGTGGACGTACTGCCCGGCGTACAGTCCCGCGGCCTGTTCAGAGGGCATCTGCAGGAACACCCGGTCTCCGGGCCGGAGCAGCAGCACCGCGCTGCCGGACGCCTGGTCCAGGAAGCCCTTCTTGTACTCGTCGTACGTGTACATCACGGGCTCGTTGTTCTTAAACAGAGCAACCCACACGTTGCCCCCCTTGCAGTGAACGTGGTATACAAAGTAGTAGACCCCAGGGACCTCGCAGGTGAAGATGCCCGTCTGCGGGTTGTAGTTCTGTCTGCCGTTATAGAGCAGTTTGTCGAACTTCACCGGGGCCCCCACGGGCGGGAAAGGCGCCGTCAGCTCAGCGGTGAACGCGGGCATCTCGTAGGCCGGCCCTCCTCCATTCTTGCCTTTCTTAGCACCGTAGGCGTGCGGGGGTTTCGCTCCCTCGATTCCCAGCCCCATATCTGGCAGGTACTCTCCATGGGGTGGTGGTGTCGGGGGCATCACAGCTGGGGGTCCTGGGGGCCCCGGAGGGCCTGGGGGTCCCGGAAGGCCAGGCTGGCCTTGGGGACCGAGGGCACCAGGCTTCCCCGGGGGGCCATGAAGTCCTGCTACTCCAGGCTTCCCTACTCCAGGGAACCCCGGGGGCCCTGGGAGACCGGGTTCTCCTTTGGGGCCAGGAATTCCAGGTGGTCCAATGGGGCCACTCGGGCCTGCAATCCCTGGGATGCCTGGGGGGCCCTGTAAACCCTGCTCCCCTGGGATTCCTGGCTCTCCCTTTGGTCCAAGCAGCCCTGGGGCACCCGGTAGTCCTGGCAAGCCTTTGAGCCCAGCCTCCCCCTTGGGCCCTATGGGACCTGGCAAGCCCCTCATGCCAGGGGGCCCCACTTCACCAAGGAAGCCTGGCTTTCCTGGAAAGCCTTGGAGCCCTGGCTCACCCTTTGGTCCTGGTGGCCCCTGTGGCCCCACAACCCCACCTTCTCCTTTGGGTCCAGGAAAACCGATAGCACCTGGAGGGCCCATAGGACCTGGGATTCCAGGCAGGCCTGGCTCTCCTGGGGGACCCCCCAGTCCAGGAGCGCCTACTGGTCCTTTCTCCCCTCTTGGTCCCAGAGGCCCAGGAAGACCCCCAACACCCCTGTCACCTTTGGGTCCAGGGAAACCTGGTTTCCCGACCCCTGGAAGGCCTGGGGGTCCTGGTAGCCCTGGTAGGCCTTGCTCCCCTTTACCACCTGGAAATCCTGGCTGCCCAGGGATCCCATCCTGGCCCGGTTTGCCAATTCCAGGTATCCCAGGAGGTCCTTGAACCCCTGGGACCCCGATAGGGCCTTGGGGCCCAGGTTCTCCTGGAGGGCCTGGCTTTCCCAGGGGGCCCTGGGGCCCAGGGAAGCCTGTCACTCCTGGCTTACCTACTCCTGGAAGTCCTACAGGGCCAGGAGGCCCATGCATCCCTGGAGGACCCTTCAGGCCTGGCAGACCTGGCATCCCGAAGCCCTTCTCTCCTTTAGGACCCTGAAGGCCTGGAGGGCCTGGTGGTCCTTTGGGTCCTCTCTCACCTTTGGCACCTGGTTGCCCTGGTAACCCTGGCCCACCTGGCTTCCCAATGCCAGGAAGTCCGTGAGGCCCTGGAGGCCCTTGTGGCCCGGGGATCCCCATGGGTCCTATCTCCCCTTTGGGTCCGATTTCACCTTTGGCCCCAGGCATTCCCATGGCTCCTGGCTTTCCTGGCATTCCGGGCATACCTGGCTTTCCAATTCCTGGATACCCCTGTGGTCCTGGTTTTCCTTTGACTCCAGGAATCCCCTGACCTGGTAAACCAGGGGGCCCAGGTGGTCCTCTTGGGCCAGGCTCTCCACGGGGACCTTGCTCCCCTCGCAGACTGGCTAATGGTATTTCTACCGGGAGAAGGGAGAAAGAAAGAGGGAGGAGGGCACAAAGAAGGGAGGGGGGAGAGAGAGAGAGAGATTAACATTGATCATCTTTCACTTCATTTCAATCATTATTTAGTTCTGACACTTTGGCTCATTAATTATCAAGAGAAAAGATGAGGAGTAATGTGTGTGTATTCCAGGACTGTATGATCTGTATTTAATGGACAATTAAGCTGTTAATTTCTTTGTCATGTTTGAGATACTGTTTTGAGAACTGATGTCTGCGGCTGCTTTTATCAGTGTTAGTTAAGTTAAGTAAAAAAGCTAACAAGTAATGAAGAAATATTTTTCCCAGTACAAACTTGGAAATATTATGGTGTGATCACTATAAAGAGTTCAAAGAAGGATAAAGAAAAATCGAGTTGTGTATAAGCTCCACTACTCAGAGATAATTGCTTGACATTTATGTGTATTTCCATCTCATGTGTTCTATATATACATATAAATGTTGTGTGTATGTGTACTTTAAAAAATGTTGGAGCCATTTTTATTTTTTCTGTTTTGTCCCTACTTGTATTTTTCTATGTCCTTGAGTTTTAAATATAATAATATATAGTAAAATAATGTTTCTCTTGTGCTGAAGTATAGTATGATGTAGGATGATGGTCGTTGTGATGTGGACACAGGGAAGAATAGAAGCATTTTATTTTTTATGTGGTTTAATGACGTCTTAAACATCTGTCCTGTGGAGTCAAATTGATTTATTTAATTTCTTTAATATGCTATAGGATTTCCTAAGCCTCAGATATTTCTTTAATTTAATAAGCTATTTCTCACTTGCAAATTTGGTTTCAAAACAAGAGAAATGAATTAGGTATTTTAGGATGATAAGCAGTACAGATAAGGACGTAACTGGGATTAGGAGCAAGAAGCTCTTTCTGGCCTTGAAATGAGATCTTCACTGGGTTACTTAAGCCATCAGCATCTTTGCTTGGTTATCTGTATGGCAAGTGTAATACATCTGCACTTCAAGATTGGATAATAGATGTGAAAGGCATTATGCTTTCTCAAATTTTTATCAAAATACAAAGCATATGCTGTTATACTGACTAAGTTATGCCTTGCAGAGAAACAAAACTCTGGATCTCCCATGCTACTGGGAGTAAGGAATAACATCAAGAAAGGAAACTTCATTGTCCCAAAGTCTTATTTTTAACCATTAGTTGCATCTTAATCCTGATGTTGTATTTTTCACTGACCTACTGTCAGGGAACAGAATAGAACCACAGAACTCATATTTTTTCTAAATTCCTCAGTTGCAATCTGGTACCCATCTGAATAAGTACAGGAAGTTTCAAAATCCAGGCAGGCCATTCAAGAAAGGAAGGAAAACAAATGACTGAATAATCCCCCAAGTGGAATATCAGCTTCTAAAGAGAAGAAATACAGCTCCTAAAAGAAGGAAGTACTTCTTTTGTGCAATGCAGATGCTTTATCCTCTGAGCCACCAGGGAAGCCCCCCAATAGACATTACTATATGTGACTAAGGTATGCCATTTCTAAGCAGGGGTTGTGTAGCTCCTGTATCAAGGAGCATCTTGGGCAGGGTCATGTCATATTCATCAGGAATCCCCAGTGTCCAGCCCGTGCCTGGAGTACGCTCTGTCCTTACTTAAGCTTTGTCGAATGACCAGCTGTAGCACCTCAGAGTTCTTAAGCGGCTTTAGCATTTATTTAGTACTTACCTTATGTCATCAACTCTCTCAATAATCCTACTTTACAAATGAAGAAAAGTGGTTTCAGAGAGGTTGAATGACTAGGTTTCTCTCATTTCTGGCCTCTGGGCACCCAGACCTACGGGGTCCAAACCCCACAGTTCCCCGGAAGTAGAGCTCCTGCTTTTGCAGGGACCATTGGGAATGGTGTCTGTTCCTCAAAGGGAATTGCTACTCAGATTGCAATTCCTTTCCTGCAAGTTCGAGGTTTCCTAGGTTTCTTATAAATCAACTGAGTGTATAAGAAAATGTCTCTTGGGAATTCTCTTGTGGTCCAGTGGTTAAAACTCAGCACTTTCACTGCCGAGGGCCCGGGGTTCAATCCCTAGTCAGGGAACTAAGATCCCATAAGTTGTGTGGTGCAGCCAAAAAAGAAAAAGAAAATGTCTCTCACAGTGATAGGTATTTAGCAGGTGTTGAATAACTAATGCATATGACTAGAAAGTAATGGAGAGATTTTCAGGTATCATCTCTAGACTCTGTCTGTGCTCTTCAGGCTCCTTCTGTTGATTTATTGATTGACATGTGTAGCACCTTTGTTAGAGCTGTCTTAAAAGCACATTTATCTGGCATCTGGTTACATATGATTTTCTTTTTTAACACCGTAGATTCTTACCACATTTCTCTGCTAGTTCTGAAGACTGACGTCATATATATACGTATATATATATTTTTTTTTTTCAGTGCTTTATCCCTCAGCATTTAGCTGAGAGCCTGACACGGGAAGAGATGCTCATTAGTTGTATGTTTGAATAAAGAAATAATGAATAAGAGAATGAACTATTTGTTATTAAATCTATCTTGTGCCATTTGATGCTGTTGAAATAAAGCACAACATAAAATGGTAACTTTGTCTGTCTTTAAGAGTTGAACTTTTTCAAGGATAGAGTTTAGAACACAGTAGGCATTTAATGAAAGTCAGACATAGAGGCTAAAATAAAAACACCCCAAATTTAGTTCTCGCCATCCCCACCTCATTACTTGGGATTTGGGGAGGCTGCTATTTTATAGCAGTACCGAAGTGTGTTACCTTTGCCTTTCTTGGGTGCTGCTTCCTTGCCCATCCTCGGTGCTGGCTGAACTTCCTTCCTATATTGGGGTAGGTGTGGATACTCTTTGCCATACTGCATGTGGGGCAGCTCCTTGCCCACGTTCAGGCCCTCTTTGCCCAAAGGCATATGAGGTACTTGCTGGCCCAGGGGCTGGTATTGCGGAATTTGCGGTGGGATCTGAGCGGGAATTTGAGGTGGCAGCGGCTTGATTCCATAGTAGGCACCAGCTTGGATGAGCCGGATGGAGCCCACGGAAAGGGTGAGCAGGACTCCCAGCAGCTGCAGAGGGGAAGGTGGTCCAGCCATCACCTGTGGAGGAAGACACGCACCAAGATGGTGAAAACCAGCCGGCCAGGTGACCAGAGTTAACTTGAGAAAGAAAAGGAAGCGTACGTAGTCTTTATCAGCAGAAACTCATGAGTGGAAGACAAATGAAAAGGAAAATGTCACCTTTTGATAGAAAACGAACAAAATCCAGGAAAGAGTAGGATCTACCAAATGAAGACAATTGGTGAGATTGTAGTCTATGGGTGGGGACTTTCCTGGTGGCTCAGTGGTAAAGAATCCGCTTCCCAATGTAGGACACGTGAGTTTGATCCCTGGTCCGGGAAGATGCCCTGGAGAAGGGAATGACAACCCATTCTAGTATTCTTGCCTGGAAAATTCCATGGACAGAGGAGCCTGGCGGGCTACAGTCCATAGGGTTGCAAAAGAGTCAGACACAACTTAGTGACTAAACAAAAACAGGCTATGGGGAGCCTGCTAGTTGTCTCCGAACATGACCTCAGCCTTTTTCCATAGTATTGGCACCTCTGACTCTAAGCTGGAGCGAAGCAAGCCTAGACCATAGATGTTTCATTTAGATGTGGCCACGTGACAAAATTCTGGCCTGTTGGGTGTAGTTGTAATGGGCACCAGCTTCCAAAAAGGCTGTAAAGGGGAGTGGACATGTCTTGGGCTATAGAGTGAAAACTGTGTATTAAGGATGGCAGAGCAAAAAGCTTGAAGAAATCTCAGCCTTGGTTGAACTTGGTGGGGTTATAAGCATGTGTAAAGGTTAAAGAGCAAACAAGGACGATAAAAACCAAAGACATCTTCTGAATTGGAAAGAAAGTACTTCATGTGACAGCCCCCAAATGTCATTAAAAAAAAAAAACCACCATTATAATTACATACACACAAGGATACCATTTCTTTCTTCTAATTGTGTACTGTGAAGTCATTTGTTTAGAATTCAGTTAATTTGACCTGGAGATCACTGAAGTTTAGCTTTGTACTATTATGAAAGAAAGGAGTTTTCAAAGCAAATTTGTTGCATAAATGAAAGATGTTTAACTACTCACAAGGATAAACTATTTTTAAGCCTTTTAATAGCACCCTTTGAAAATTAGTAATTAATAGAATAAATATAAATGCGGCTTATCTGTTTATTAAAAAGAGCTTGAGAAAACATCTGTTTGGAGACACCCGGGGCTGAAGATGAAACAGCCCAGGGAACTGCAGTTTTCACGAATTCCCACTAGAGGGCAAGTGTGATGCACATCAAAGTCAGCTCAATTACTCCCAGACCTAAAACCACACACAAAGCTTTGTTCTCATATCTCATTAAAGGACTTAAAACAGAGTGTCGTGGTAATGCTGCAGAGAGAGACAGACAGACAGGCACGGAGAGGAGGGGTGGGGGGCTGGAGGAGAAGTGGCAAGTTTCTCACAATGTTTAATGTAAATGTCTTCTGGAAAACTTTGAGTAAACTTGTGTCTACAAATTTTAATTTCCATTCTCCTGAGAGTTTGTTTTCTTTGCTTCTGCCTTACTTAATCCTGGATCTTAGTTTTCCACTTCTCAGAAAATGTGCGTTGACAATGCAACATCTTATTCAAGTGTAATGCTGAGAGTGTGAACAGACTATAGAACTGATTAATAAAAAGCACCTAACAAAATATTTAATAAGAACCTTTACCATTAAATTCATTGCATTACAATTTTTTAAAATATACTAATCATTTCTCCCCCTTCAGGGGGGAAAAAATGAAGAAATACCTGTCAGCAAAAAGATTTATAAAACTTTCTCCATTTCATAAATCAGAATAGTCTTTAAGAACTATTTGTTTCAAGTGTACTATAAATGGGAGAAGACAGAAAGCTGTTATTTTATGTCCTTATAAGAATGATTAATTGTTATAAACCATTTAGAAAGAGTCACAAAATTAATATTGATTTATACTTGGTAATAGTCAAATTTATTTTAGATGAAAAAAGAACATCTGTTCTAAGTACTCAACAACGGCTTATTGAGTACTTAGCAGACACAGTGAGATACCTGTCCATGGATGACAAAGATAACTATAATATGGTCAATAAGTCCTGCCATCAAGAAACTTATACTGTTTTAGTAGGAGTGACAGATGTGTAACCTATTAATGAGTAGCAAAGGATATCAGGAAAAAGTAAATTTTCCTCTCACTTTTGTTCTTTATGTCTAAAATCCCTTCCTTTTGAAGTAACATTTTCCTTTGTATTTTCCCAGAGATAATCTGTGAAGATGCACATTTAATATGCACCCATTTAAGACAAACTACACTTATTCTACACACCACTATTCCTTACATTTTTCATGCAGAAGACCATAAATTCATCATAGTTTTGTGTATCTGAACAGATACGTTCAGCTTCTTCTTTTGTTAAAAATGAGACTCAATTGTTTTCTAAGCCCCATCTGATTCTAACATTCAATGTCTCGGGTAGTCATTAGAGAGTTGACAATGGTAATCCATACTAGAAATAACATGGTAATATCTGGTGATGTGTAACTTGGGACTTAATTCTACCTTTGGTCGTTAATGAGTTTCATTATTAAACCCTAAACTTGTTCTTTGTAATAAGTTAGCATGCCTGGTCCTTTACCTTTCCTTCAATTCAGTGAATGTGTTGGATTTACTTAATAATCTTCAAACCAGGACAGCCTAATGAAACACTGGAGAATTGGAAAGGGGCGAATTCCTAGAAGAAAGCCAGATGAATATCAAAGGCCCACTGGAATTCTGCTCCACTATGATTATTTCCTCTCACAGACTTGGCCTCTTTCTGCTGAAAACCACCCCTTTTGGTCTGCCATCTGCCATTTCTCTGGATCTTTATTTAAATAAACTTCGTTCAGTTTTAGTGCGAATATTTACATAGGGGCCCTGGTTAGAATTTAGCACTTGACTTATCCTTCCTCATTTCCCTCTTGTCCCTGAGGGTATTTTTGGTGGTCAGAGTGTTGTGGAGGTTCTCCCCAGATCACTCAAAAGAACATCTGTACAAGCACCTGGTAGGAAGAGGGAGCCTCAGAATTCCTGCTGGGAAGAAACGGTGGTAGTGGGTTTTCTTGCCTCTTCCCCGCCCCCACAAGGATGTAGAACACAAGAATCCTGTGAGTTCTATTTGATGTTTTCTTGGATTTCTATTTGGAAACTGATATGTGGTGTGTGTGCACGTGAGCATGAACATACATGCTGTGTGTGGACACTGGATTTTTGCCAGCCTTAGTGATGGGTGTCATGTTATACATTGTAGAAGAAGCCCAAAGACCATGAGTTGAGGTGTAGCTTTGCCATTCTCCATGTTCATGACTTTCTGCAAGTCCCTTATCTTCACTGCGTCTCACTTTCTCTGTCTATAAAACAGAAATTATGATCTCCGCCTCTCCCACAGCAATGTTGAAGGGCATACATGATAATATGAATTCTTTGTAGGGCGAAAAGCACTATTCACATTTAAGTTATTATTAATGGAGTGTGACCAAAGAGACAAATCAAAACCAACTGAAACGTCAAAGACTTTCAAAGAAAGATGCTAGCCAAAGTAAATGTGAGGTTAACTGCAATAATGATAAACCTAACATGAAGAAAACAATAATGGCCATTAAAATGTACTTGTTAAAAATGGGAAAACAGAACAGCTGAACCAAGACAGTTATTCATTCTGGGGTGGGAGTTGCCAGTCCTAACATTCTGAACAGCCCTAAATGCTTCCCTATATTTGGGCTGGGCTGCTGCAGAGAGTTTCAGTTTCCTCATGTGAAACTTGCAATGTAAATAACAGAATAGCGTGATCTGTATTATTTTAGACACTCTTCAGCATTTTCTTAGGACGTTGATCCTCATGAGATTATGGCTTGCTGTCCGAAAGAATGTTTAAGTATTTAAGCCTTCAAGTTCAGTTCAGTCGCTCAGTCGTGCCTGACTCTTTGCGATCCAACGGGCTGCAGCATGCCAGGCTTCCCTGTCCATCACCAACTCCTGGAGCTTGCTCAAACTCATGTCCATAGAGTTGGTGATGCCATCCAACCATCTCATCAATCCTTGTGCTAAATCCAACTCTCCCTTTCCCATGGACAACTTTCCCTTTCCCAGCATGTCTGTATGTGTATGTATGCGTGTCCGTGTCCTCTGTGGTGCGGACTAGCCTTCTCTCATTCTGCTCCCAGTTGGTGTTCCTCTATGCCCTCTACTCACCCTGTCACACAGGGTTTGTAGTTCCTCAAGCCTTCAGATTCACACCTAAGAAGGGGAAAGTCAAGCAGCACCCTACGCCTCCAATATTCAGCAGGATTGTTTAGAAAATTCTCTCATGGTTGATTACACTTCTCGGGGCAATTCATTCACTACATATGGATATTTATGAGACAGCTACTAATCATTACAAACTGCTTGGAGATTCAAGAAAGAGAAGTGAATTATAGAGGTAAGTCCCTGATCTCATGAACGCACAGTCTAGCCTGGGGAGACATGTAATTAACAAGTTAAAAATAAGTTTTGTAATCTCAAGATTTTGGGGCTTCCCTGGTGGCTCAGTGGTAAAGAATTAGCCTACATTTCAGGAGATGTGGGTTCGATCCCTGGGTCAGGAAGATCCCTTGGAAGAGGAAATGGCAACGTACTCCAGTATTCTTGCCCGGAAAATACCACAGACAGGGCTATAGGCCGTGGGGTCGCAAAGAGTCAGACATGACTAAGCAACTAAACAGCAACACAACAACCTCAGATTTAAATGCTGTGAAGAAAACAAAGAACGGGAAAGGGTGTGAGATTGCCTTGGGGAGGCAGATGCTGTTTTGGAAGGGTGATAGGGGAAGACATGTCTGAGGAAGTAAGTTTTGGATAGAGGTGTGAGGATTGAAAGTTTTATTTATCTCTCTTTAAACACAATACTGGGGGAAAAAAAGAGTCCTATTAGTTACCAGAGATAGCTATATTAGTTACAAGGTAGTCTTATACAACATTCATTAATGTAAACCCCTGTTTCAAAACTATTCCTCATCTATGTCAGTCATCATTTTGACCTCTTTATTTAGGGTATCCTGTTCTCTCTAGAGGATTCTTATTCTATTTTTTTTTTTTTTGCTGTGCCAGGGCTTAGTTTTTTGCTTAGCACTTGGGATCTCTGTTCTTCATTGTGGCATGTGGAGTCTTTAGTTGCAGCTCACGAACTGTTTTAGTTGCCGCATGTGGGATCTAGTTCCCTGAGCAGGGATCGAACCCGAGCTCCCTGCACTGGGAGCATGAAGTCCTAGCCACTGGACCACCAGGGAAGTCCCCAATCCTTATTCTTTTTAAATCCCTCTCCAGATTTCAGCCCAACTGTATTGGTTTGCTGGGGCTACAATAACAAAGGACCCCAGACTGAGTGACTGAGACAACAGAAATGTATTTCCTCACAATTCTGGAGGCTAGAAGTCCAAGATAAAGGTATTGGCAGGGTGAGTTTCTTCTGAGGCATCTCTCCTTGGCTTGTAGATGACTGTCTACTCCCTGTGTCTTCACCTGCTCTTTCCTCTAATGTGTCTGTGTCTTAATCTCCTCTTCGTATAAGAACACCAGTCATGAGATTAGGGCCCACCCGTTTGGCCTCATTTTAACTTAATTTCCTCTTAAAGACCCTATCTCCAAATGCAGTCATGTTCTGAAGTATGGAAAATTAAGACTTTAGTATATTCCCCTCTTTTCAGGGGGACACAGCTCAGCCCATAACACGTATAATTCCTCTGTCGGCTCAATGCCTGCCTCTTCTGTAAAGTCTTCCCTACCTACCTCCTCAGACATCATTATTCTGCTAGCACTATTGAAAGTTTAACAAAGTTAAATGCAGTCCTAACCAACGTTATGCTTTTCTCTATTTTTTTCCACTAGACCTCAATATGATCGCGTTTCCTGAGAACAGGGAAAATGTGTGATATTCTTTGACTTCCTCAATATTTATCGATGAATCCTTACAATCAAAACTTGCAGTGTTGATAGGGGCTTTGCTGCTGCTGCTGCTAAGTCGCTTCAGTCGTGTCCAACTCTGTGCGACCCCATAGACGGCAGCCCACTAGGCTTCCCCGTCCCTGGGATTCTCCAGGCAAGAACACTGGAGTGGGTTGCCATTTCCTTCTCCAATGCATGAAAGTGAAAAGTGAAAGTGAAGTCGCTCAGTCGTGTCCGACTCTTAGCGACCCCATGGGCTGCAGCCTACCAGGCTCCTCCGGCCATGGGATTTTTTAGGCAAAAGTACTGGAGTGGGGTGCCATTGCCTTCTCCGGAAAGAGGCTTTAGAAAATATCAAATTCAGCCTCACTCCCAGTTTGGAATCCTTCCTACAACAGTTGTTGACAGAAGGCTTGCATGTTTCCTACTTGAATGTTAATTGTGACGGAAATATTCCTGAGGCAGCTGACCACCTTCTTGTGCAGCTTTTTTTTTTTTTTGCAATTTTTATTATCTGAACAGCTTGTAGGGGAGACCTACCTTTTTTGATTCATAACTGGCTTGCACAGGTAGCTTACTTTTAGTGAGGGGTAGAGAAGGCTGAAAAAAAATGTATCCCCAAATTGGCTAAAGCAAAAGATAGATGGTCACATGATCTTTTATTGCCATGCCAATAAACCCACCTTAGGGTCATCAAAGTAGGGATATGTAACTTATTGCACAATTTATTAGTATTACAGGACATTAACAATTCTATGTTGAATAAACCAACTCAGGTTATGGTTTTGTTGCCCTTTAGAATATTAAAGGGCATATTGGAGAAGGCAATGGCACCCCACTCCAGTACTCTTGCCTGGAAAATCCCATGGACGGAGGAGCCTGGTGGGCTGCAGTTCACGGGGTCGCTAAGAGTTGGACACAACTGAGCTACTTCACTTTCACTTTTCACTTTCATGCATTGGAGAAGGAAATGGCAACCCACTCCAGTGTTCTTGCCTGGAGATCCCAGGGACGGTGGAGCCTGGTGGGCTGCCGTCTATGGGGTCGCACAGAGTCGGACGTGACTGAAGCGACTTAGCAGCAGCAGAATATTAACCAGTTTTGGTTAACATTCTAATATTAACCAGTATTCTAATGCTAATTTTGTCAAATTTAACATTATCTCAGCATATTTTTTATCTGCTCATTACAATGAAAAATGTAGAGTTTTAATATTTTATTTCAAATTGACTGTCCTTATTTAAAATGTTGACATATTCATGTACAAACGAAAATTGTGTTTTTAACATTTTGAGGATTATGCTTTGATGGGGATACAAATTACACAAAAACACAAATGTATGGTGTGTTGGGTGATATGGAGGAAAACAAAAGAGAGGGTGGTACAGATGTTGAGATGTTACTGTAGAAATTGAGCCTTCTGCACTTGGATGGGCTGGCACCTGGGTTTTAAAGAAAGATAGAAACAATACTAACAGAGGTACAGAGAGTTGCCTGGTTTGGAAGTCTGGAGGCCGTTGTGATTGCTGCATGACAAAGAGAGGAAAGAGGATCTCCAGGGGAGGAAGAGTCAAGACAGGAAAACATCATTTCAACTGAGCTCTTCTTGTTTATAATAGGATACCTATTATAAAATCCCTCCTTCATGTCCTCAGAGATGAAGAGACTCTTCTGTCTTTTTAAAAAAAAACTTTAATTTTGTATTGGGGTATAGCTGAATTTTACCTTTTCATACTGTTCATGGGGTTCTCAAACCAGTCAATCCTAAAGAAATCAGTCCTGACTACTCATTGGAAGGACTGATGCTGAAGCTGAAACTTCAGTACTTTGGCCACCTGATGCGAAGAACTGACTCATCAGAAAAGACCTTGATGCTGGGAAAGATTGAGGGCGGGAGAAGGGGACGACAGAGGATGAGATGGTTGGATGGCATCACTGACTTGATGGACATGAGTTTGAGTAAACTTTGGGAGTTGGTGATGGACAGGGAAGGCTGGCGTGCTGCAGTCCACAGGGTTGCAAAGAGTCGGACTGAGTAACTGAACTGAACTGAAATGATAGCTGTATTAACAACTTATTATGTATTACATTGTATTATGTATTACATTGTATTATGTATTAACAGAAGAGCTGACTCATTGGAAAAGACTCTGATGCTGGGAGGGATTGGGGGCAGGAGGAGAAGGGGACGACAGAGGATGAGATGGCCGGATGGCATCACTGACTCGATGGACGTGAGTCTGAGTGAACTCCGGGAGTTGGTGATGGACAGGGAGGCCTGGCGTGCTGCAATTCATGGGGTTGCGAAGAGTCGGACATGACTGAGCGACTGAACGGAACTGAACTGATCGACAAACAATGTTGTGATAGTTTTAGGTGAATAGTGAAGGAACTTGGCCATACATATACATTCTCCCCCTGAATTCACCTCCCATCCAGGCTGCCACATAACACTGAGCAGAGATCCATGCAATTGGTCCTTGTTGGTTATCCATTTTAAATATAGCAGTATGTACACACTCATCCCAAACTCCCTAACTATTCCTTTCTTCATCCTTTCCCCCAGCAACCATAAGTTCATTCTCTAAGTCTGTGAGTCCCTTTTTGAAATTCTTATTCTTCTGATGATACCTTCAAAAAACCTAATTCTTTGGGGGGAATGGATTTTTGAGGGTAGGCATCTGGTTCTGTCACTTCATGGGAAATAGATAGGGAAACAGTGGAAACAGAGTCAGACTTTATTTTGGGGGGGCTCCAAAATCACTGCAGATGGTGATTGCAGCCATGAAATTAAGACGCTTACTTCTTGGAAGGAAAGTTATGACCAATCTAGATAGCATATTCAAAAGCAGAGACATTACTTTGCCAACAAAGGTCCGTCTAGTCAAGGCTATGGTTTTTCCTTTGGTCATGTATGGATGTGAGAGTTGGATGTGAAGAAAGCTGAGTGCCGAAGAATTGATGCTTTTGAACTGTGGTGTTGGAGAAGACTCTTGAGAGTCCCTTGGACTGCAAGGAGATCCAACCAGTCCATTCTGAAGGAGATCAGTCCTGGGTGTTCATTGCAAGGACTGATGCTGAGGCTGAAACTCCAATACTTTGGCCTCCTCACGTGAAGAGTTGACTCATTGGAAAAGAACCTGATGCTGGGAGGGATTAGGGGCAGGAGGAGAAGGGGACGACAGAGGATGAGATGGCTGGATGGCATCACCAACTCGATGCACATGAGTTTGTGTGAACTCCGGGAGTTGGTGATGGATGGGGAGGCCTGGCGTGCTGCGATACATGAGGTTGCAAAGAGTCAGACACGACTGAGTGACTGAACTGAACTGAACTGAGACAAACAGTTCAGAACTGCTCCATATTAGCACTGGGCAAAATCAGTGACTATATTTGAGAAAACCAGAACTGAAGAATGGTTGGGGGAAGAAAGAAAATAAACATCCACGTTATAATAATATTAGCTACGTTTTTAAGCACTTACTTTATGCCAGTCCCACGAACATACTTCAGATACATTTCACTAATCTTTCATCCATTTACTAGGCTTTTTTTAATGCTAACCTCTTTCATATGGTATCTCCCCATCCTGTATTCATATATTAATAGTTGATTATTTTACTGAAATTCAAGACTGTTACATTCCAAGTTAGAAAGTTTAAATTCTTACTTGAAAAGAGACAAATATCATATGATATCACTTATGTATGAAAACTAAAAAGTGATACAAATAAGCTTTTTTACAAAACAGAAATAGACTCAGACAGAAAACAAATTTATGTTTACCAAAGGGGAACAAGGGGAGGGGATAAATTAGGAGTTTGGAATTAAAATATATACACAACTATATATAAAGTAGATAACCAACAAGGAACTCCTGTATAGTACAGGGAGCTATACTAAGTATCTTTAATAACCTATAAAGGAAAGGAACCTCAAAAATAATATAATATATATATTATATATATATACATGTAAATTATATATAAATTATATACATATAAATATAAATAAACTGAATCATTTTGCTACACACCTAAAACTAACACAACATTGTAAATCAACTATATTTCAATAAAATTTTTAAAAAGTATTTCTTATTTGATTATTGTTAGGAGATTCATCAATATATTAAATAACCAGGTACAGATCTAACTATATTTCCACTTCTCTCCATCTTGTCCTCCAAATTCCAAGGCTGCCTTTTTCATTGAAATAAAGAGTTTCCCTATTATATAGTTTAAGATCCTGGACTAGATCCCTTTTTGCTTTCTGGACTAGGGACACAAGCTTGGGAGGTATTAATAACAGCAAGGTGAATATGCTGAGATGGAACCCAGAGAAACTAAACCATCACATATTAGTTGATCAATCCAGTAGAGGCAGTGGGCAGAAAATCCAATAAGCATTCATTAGTTTTAGTCAATCTGCCCAATTATACGGACTGATACATATATAAAACTGAACTTGAATATGTGCCTCACTGATGAATCCTGAATCTACTATAATTAAGCGGAGCCAACAATCCCACCTACTAGCCATAGGCAGAGCGTGACCTCTCTGGACTTAGAACTTGAGATGTCAATTAGGTTGTGTCCTTTGCCCTAGAAATGGGCCACCCACATAACCCCTCTGAAACGATGGCCAACCACCACATTCCACAAGTCCTCCAGAAGAGATTTCACAACCTTCACAAATAACCAACTGCAGGCTTCACAGACCTGCATTTCCTAACATCTAATCTGAATCTTACTTGCTGAACTTTAAACTCATTTCCTCTTTTGTATTCTCAAAGGAGGTGGGAAACATCTGGAGAAAATTTTTCTTAAAATAATAGCTCACATACTTGAAGTCTGCAATTAACTCCTTTTGTTTCTCTAACTGGGATCACGTCAGCTGCCAAAGAGTTTCTAAAACACTTGAGAGAACCCCTAAAAGGGAAGTGCTAAAGCAGAATCCTGTCTTGTTTTGTTTAGCTTTTCTTCCCATAATGTGAAGACATCATCATTGATAGTACCTAAATGCTGGTTCTGACCTGAGCAAGTCACTACCCTAAGTGGGCAGCCATTTCCTCATTTGCAGAATCGGGACACTAGCTAGATGGTCTCAAGTTTCCCTCTAGCCCTAAAATGCTAGGGTAGCTGTGAACCTGAATAACAAGTCCACACTTCATGGACAAATGCTCTCATGAAGGTGCATGCTTAAGCCTTTTGCATGTCATCTCACACATCTGGTTACTTTTCAGTATTTTACTCTCCTCATCTTCTTACAGGTGAAGATGGAGCAGGAAGAGTTTGAAGAGCCCCCTGCAAGTATCCCTCTGATGAAATAAGCTATACCTGACAAGAAACCAAAGAAAGAACCTAAATAAGAAATAACATTTACAGAGAAGACAGTGGTTTATAACTTTTAAATACCATATTCAAAGATTTACTAAAAATGGAAGCTTAATGAGAAACCTTTAAAAAAGTGGCTATAAATGAAAAAAACCTTTTTATAATATAATAGGCTCAAAATGTCCCCTAGAGTCCCTCAGCAAGGATTGATGTATGCCTCCTGTCATAGGAATGACAAATGAATACAAAGTATGTATCCCAGGAAGGAGAAGTAGGCAGTGAATAAGTATGACGTAGAAAAATGGAAGATCCAAAATTTAGAGGCAGGTCTTTAGTAGACAAAGAGGAGAGCTTCCCAGGAATAAAGCTTTCCCCATCCCATGAGCTGGGAATGTGTAGCAAGGCAAATTCCTTCCTGGTGTGACCCAAGAAGGGCTGGAAAGACCTCTACCATTCACACAAGCATCTTTCTGCCTTCTCTGCACTACTATGGTTTGTGTAAATGACACGATGTAAAATAATGTGATTTCAGGCCGTTGCAATGGAGAGACAAGTGTGAGGAAGTCTTTTCTGACGTAATCCATTGAACTGGACATTGTGAAAATATTTATCATGAGCAAATAACTATAATAATGTATTTTGTAAAATATAAATATCATGTACATGGAAGTACAAAGTTCCAGTTATGAGCTAAATAAGTTCACATGATAAATGCAATTAACACTGCTGTATGTTATGTGTGAAAGTCATTAGAGAAGTAAATCCTAAGAGCTCTGATCACAAGGAAAATTTTTTTTTTCTTTTATATCTTTATGAGATGATGAATGTTCACTCAGCCTCTGCAGGAATCATTTCATGATGTATGTAAATCAAATCATTGTGCTCTATACCTTAAACTTATACAGTACTATGTGTCAGTTATATCTCAGTAAAATTATAAGGAAAACAATGTAAATTTCATGGAACATTTGTTCACTGCAGACACCTTCATTTCATCCTGAACTCTTGTATAGACCAATGGGATTACAAATGAATTTTAACCAAACAAAATTCAGCAATGTCCTTGTCACATGCATAGTTAAAATTTGGTAGTTGTGGTAGAAGTTGTTCTTTATAAATAACATGAATGAGTTGAATAAAGTAAAATGAAAAAAATTATGCTCATTCCCAAAATATCTAAGGCTACAGAGATTAGAAAGTTTAAACCAAGTTTGGTAAAAAGACAAAGGCATATATCTTGTTTCCTGAATGACCTTTTTCTGTGTCTTGAACTTGTAGAAGTTGGGGTCCTCGGGTAGCCTCTAGATGTAGGTCCTAGGGTAGCCTCTAGGTGTGAGTCCTGGAGTCACCTCTCGATGTGGGAGGGAGTGATTGGGAGGAAGAGCTGGCTTGTCTTTAGACTCCACCTTTTCCTGAGGAAGGCTGCCATATTAGAAGCTCCTGCCTTGTCTACTTTTCTGTAGTTCTGCATATTCTTCTAGATGCTTCACCATTGCTCAGCATCTTACTCAAGAAAAGTTGAGAGATTAGGTGACACTCAAATGAAGTAGTTCTGGTCGAAGTTTTGAAAACTGAGAAAGTTGAAATATAAAGCGCAGCAGGGTCAGCTCCCAGCCAGCATGGGCACTCCCTGGAAGCAGGGGGCCGGGAGTGCTTTGCCACGCGGATGTTGCTCCCAGTGCTTTCCTAGGATGTTTGGCAAGGAAGGACTGACAAGTACAGAGAGGTCTCCTGTCTCTGCCCCACTCTGGCTGGCACTTAGCATTTACTCTATCAGCACATCCAGAAGCTGAAGCAAGCAATTTCCCATGCTAGCGTTTTCTTTTTATTAACCAGCCATTATGGAAGTAGACTGTTCATTTTGGTATTTTTATAGGAAATTGTGAAATAAACAAAAATTCCCTCAACTGAGCAACAAATCCTAGCCTCTCCTATCTTTCATAATACTAAAATATTTATTAATGGAATTACTATATGGGTACACAGGTGTCTTCGTGGATAGAAAGCAAGAGATAGAGGACGTGAGGCAGCCAATTAACATTTTTTCCCCCACTTTTGAACTAGTGACTTAGGGGATTCAGTTGTTGAAGTCTTATTTAGCTAAAATTACTTTGAGTCACATAACCTTGAATGACTTGATGTTAAAAGTTAAGCTCTAGAGTTTCTATCACACATGGGTGAAACATTAAATCAAATCAACAGCACTTGGAAATAAAAATAATTAATAAATTTCTTTAAAAATTGCTCCTCCCTCATGCCCACACATATTCACTTGGCTAATCTCCAGTCAGAACAGCAATCCTATTAAAGTTGCAACGTGTACCCCTGGAAATTTCTGAATTATATAAGAACTAAAAAAAAAAAAAAAAAAAAAAAAAACCTCGACAATTTCTTGGGCAGTAAAAATGTGAATTTGTTCTTTCTCTGTTGCATGGTTTAAGAGTAGCAGAGATCATTCCATAGGACTGTTCCCAAAAATGAATTTAAATATGAAAAAAATTTCGCTTTCAACCTGGGGCTAAGCCTAAAACGCCAAGCTGTGATAAATTGTCAGCCACAGAGAGGGCAGTCTCTAAATCCACCACTTTTCAACCGTGGCTTCATCTAGATAATTAGCCTGTGTGGTAGCATCCTGTCCTTTGAACACAGGCAAAGTGCTGAGGCAACAAAACCACAGCTATCTTGGTATTGGAAGTTCTACTTCTTTCGGGGTGGAATTTATTTTGAGGGAGAAAGAGATGGATGTGCTGTCTGGGAGGAAAATCATAAGGTTTTCACAGTTAATCCACCAAACATTTTTCAGAGAAAATGGAAGTGGAGAAAGGAAAGGACAAGGAATTATGTAACAAATGCCGGTTCTTGGAAATGCCAAAGTGGAGGAGGTTGGGAGTGTGGAAGAGACTTTCGGTTTTCTGTTTTTTTGTTTATTTTTTTGAGCAAACCTCCGCTACAGGGCACAGAGAATTCACGAAAAAATGAGGGATTGCTCTGATAACCATGCTTCACAAATGCCATTTTTTAGGACTTGGTGGGAATCGGAAACTGGAGATGAGAGACGTGGGGTATATGTAGCCACTTCTCTGTCATGGATATATTCCTGTACTTTTCAGGCCCGCCTCTTCCTAAACTGTAAGATGAGGGCAATGAATTAGAAGGGGAGGGAGTCCAAATACCTGGAGGAAGCAGGGAGACGGGGGAGCGAGTGGAGTTGGCTAGCCAAAGTTTGCGGTGAACTGGGGAGCATTGCCCTGTCTAACAGGGCAGAAGTTGAACTACTCACTTGTGTGCCTGGTTTGGGCAGGTTTTCCAGTTTTTCAAGACAAAGCCACAAATTGGGACATTTTGTAAAACCCCTTCATCTTGAAATTTTGGGTTGATTAAAAAAAAAATAATGTCTGGTAGAAAAAAGAAATGGCTCTCTGCAGACAGAATCCAAACTTTAGGCTGCTGCATGCCTTTGGTGTCAGATGGTTTCTAACATATCTCTCGTTCTAAAATATTGTATAGGGGATTCCCTTGCCTTTATTTGCTACAGTTTCTAACTCCTGGCATTGTTTCTCTCTACTGTGACTGTTGATTAGTTTAATTATTAATATTAAACCCAACACTTTGTACATTGAACTTTTAGGCACTACCGTGCTAGTGGCCGGGACTTTCCAGGTGGCACTAGTGGTAAAGAACCTGCCTGCCAATGCAGGTAGATAAAAGAGACATGGGTTCAATCCCTGGGTCAGGAAGATCTCCTGGAGATGGGCAAGGCAATCCACTCCAGTATTCTTGCCTAGAGAATCCCATGGACAGAGGAGTCTTGCAGGCTGTAGTCCACAGGGTCATACAGAGTTGGACATGACTGAAGAGATTAAACCCACATGTTAGTGGCTGGCAATGTATAAAAATAACTGAAATACAAGGACCTACTCTCAAGAAGTTTCTAGTCAACTGTTGAAAGTTAGATCTTAATCTGGTGTAAGTGCTTCAATAGAGACAAAAAAAAAAAAGACTTCAACCTGATTGTGATGTATGGGTGGCAGGGTTGGTCAGACACAAGGTCTTTGAGGGACAGTGTTAGAACTAAGGTTTGAGGAATAAATGGGCATTGTTTAGCAGAGTAAAGAGGGAAGTAGAGGCTATAATCCAGAAACAGATGTTGGCAGCTACAACAGTTAAAGGGCAGCTGTAGTGGAGAATGGTTGAGAGCAGCAGCCCTGAGCTGACCTGCTTGAGTTAAATCCTAATCACGTGCCTTCTAATTCGATCTAGCTCTGTGATTTCAGGCAAGTCACTTAACCTCTCAGTGCCTCCATTTCCTCATGATAAATTGGGGATGATAATAGCATTGTCTCACGAGGCTATTGAGGATGGGAAGAGAGTTAATACAAGTAAAATGCTGAGAACTGTGCTCAGATGTGGCTAGCATTATATAGGTAGGAGTTAGCTACTATTTAGAGGAGGAGTGGAAGGGGGAAGGAGGAGAAGCAGGGGAGAGGATTCTGAGCATATAGTTCCACACACTTAACTTTATTGCAGTCCTGTTTCTGAACAGTTTGAAAAGACTTTTGTCTTTACTTTGCTCCTGACCTATTATAAAAACTAGGCTGCCCAACTGTCCCATTGCCTGAGATACCAAGACAGGTCAGGTAACAAAAGAGCCTACTGTGTGGATAACAAGTAGTGTCAGAATTGCTGCCGCTCAGTGCAGCCTGGGCCCCCACCTGCTTGTCACGTGAGCACTAGTTCAAATTCTGGGTCTCTTCCTGCTTCGTATCCCACACAGTACTGGCCACTCTGCAGCCTATTGACTAAGAAGGGCTTTGGCTATGAAATTCAGAGAAGCAAAGACATTTCTCTAGGCAGTGGTAGTAGAAAGTTGGCCTTGTGGGAGCAGCTATAGGATTTAGGATATATCTTACTATTGAAGGAAGTAAGATTCACAAGTAATAATAGAATTATTTTCAGGTCAGAAAAATAATCAGCTTACAATCACTTTCTTTAGAAGCTTAATCTTTTCATACTATTTTCAGGGAGTTTAGGAATAATAATAATATTTGAATTCACATTTATTTAGTGTTTACCCTTTTATCAGCCAGACAGGACTGAGCAACTTTCACTTTCACTTTCTGCCACTAGAATGGTATCATCTACGTATCTGAGGCTGTTGATATTTCTTCTGGCAATCTTGATTTCAGTTTGTGATTCATCCAGCCCGGCATTTCACATGATGTACTCTACACATAAGCTAAATAAGCAGAGCAACAATATATAGCCTTGACATACTCCTTTCCCAATTTTGAACCAGGAACCAGAACTAAACTCTTAAAGAGACGGGAATACCAGACCACTTTACCTGGCTCCTGAGAAACACGTATATAGGTCAAGAAGCAACAGTTAGAACCAATGTGGAACAATGGCCTGGTTCCAAATTGGGAAAGGAGAACATCAAGGCTATATATTGTTGCTCTGCTTATTTAGCTTATGTGCAGAGTACATCATGCAAAATGCCAGGCTGGATGAATCACAAACTGAGATCAAGATTGCCAGAAGAAATATCAACAGCCTCAGATACGTAGATGATACCATTCTAGTGGCAGAAAGTGAAAGTGAAAGTTGCTCAGTCCTGTCTGGCTCTTTGCCACCCCATGGACTATGCAGTCCATGGAATTCTCCAGGCCAGAATACTGGAGTGGGTAGCCTTTCCCTTCTTCAGGGGATCTTCCCAACCCAGGGATTGAACCCAGGTCTCCCACATTGCAAGCAGATTCTTTACCAGCTGAACAACCACGGAAGTGAAGAGGAACTAAAAAACCTTTGATGAGGGTGAAAGAAGAGAGTGAAAAGCTGGCTTAAAACTCAACATTCAAAATACAAAGATTATGGCATTTGGTCCCATCACTTCATGTCAAATAGAAGGGGAAAAGGTAGAAGCAGTGACAGACTTTATATTCTTGGGCTCCAAGATCACTGCAGACAGTGACTGTAGCCATGAAATTAAATGATGCTTGCTCCTCAGAGAAGGCAATGGCAACCCACTCCAGTACTCTTGCCTGGAAAATCCCATGGACGGAGGAGCCTGGTAGGCTTCAGCCCATGGTGTCGCTAAGAGTTGGACACGACTGAACGACTTCACTTTCACTCACTTTCACGCATTGGAGAAGGAAATGGCAACCCACTCCAGTGTTCTTGCCTGGAGAATCCCAGGGATGGGGGAGCCTGGTGGGCTGCCGTCTCTGGGGTCGCACAGAGTCGGACACGACTGAAGCGAGTTAGCAGCAGCTCCTCGGAAGGAAAGCTATGAGAAACCTGGACAGTGTATTAAAAGAGCAGATACATCACTTTGCCAGCAAACGTCTGTATAGTCAAAGCTATGGTTTTTCCAGTAGTCATGTACAGATGTGAGAGCTGGACCATAAAGAAGGCTGTGTGTGAGTATGCTAGTTGATCAGTTGTGGTATCCAACTCTTTGCAACCCCAGGGACTTAGCCTGCCAGGCTCCTCTGCCCTTGGAATTCTCCAGGCAAGAATGGGTTGCCATTCCCTTCTCCAGGGGATCTTCCTGACCCAGGGATCGAACCTGATTCTCCTGCATTGCAGGCAGATTCTTTACCAATTGAGCCACCAGGGAAGAATGCTTAGTGCTGAAGAACTGATGCTTTTGAACTGTGGTATTGGAGAAGACTCTTGAGAGTTCCTTGGACAGCAAGGAGATCAAACTAGTCCATCCTAAAGGAAATCCATCCTGAATATTCATTAGAAGGGCTGATGCTGAAGCTCCAATACTTTGGCCACCTATTAGAAAGAGCCAACTCAGTGGAAAAGACCCTGATGCTGGGAAAGATTGAGGGCAAGAGGAGAAGGGGATGGCAGAGGATGAGATGGTTCAATAGCATAACAAACTCAATGGACATGAGTTAGAGCGAAATCTGGGAGATAGTGAAGGACAGGGAAGCCTGGAGTGCTGTAATCCATAGGGTCACAAAGAGTTGGACACAATTTAGCAACTAATCAACAACAACAAATATTTTAAGACTTGTGTCTGAAAGATGCATATCATTCCCACCATAGATCCTTGCTGAATTCAAGATTATGTTGGGTTTTGGCTTCTCTGGTAGCTCAGATGGTAAAGAATCTGCCTATAAAGCAGGAGACTTGGCATCATTTCCTGGGTAGGGAAGATCCCCTGGGGAAGGGAATGGCAACCCACTCCAGGCAACCAGGTAAGTATTCTTGCCTGGAGAATCCCATGGACAGAGGAGCCTGAGGGCTATAGTGCATGGGGTTGCAAAGAGTTGAACACAACTGAGCAACTAACACTTTCACTTTTATATCTGAAAAAAGACAGACTCAATTCAATTTATGCTTCTTTTATAGTTAGTGCAAAGTAGTAACCTCAAATTCAAAATACCAAATAAATCTCTAAGCATTTTTTAGCCATGAACACTTATTTCAATAGAAAATATTAATTTCCCTCCAAATGAAATTTGCAATGTATTTTATTTTGAACATGGTGGTAAATTCTAGGAGCTGGTTATGGGGGCAGGAAGTTCCATATAAGAGCACTCTTAAGTGTCTGAAACCCTGGCGTCAGACGTTTGCCTTTGGGAATTCTCTGCACCTAGTTCATAACTGTGGACAAAGTAGGCTTTATGAAGCTTGTTGAACAAGTATATGAATGGTACCATATTTTCATTCCTTCCTCTCCTGCCTTTTCTAAATGTTCAAATAAGGTCTTATGTCATGTGAAGGCTGAGAGAACTACGGTTTCTGAATACTGGATCAACATAATTCTGTCTTCTGTTTTTATTCTCACTCCTGATTTTGTGTTCTAGTGTCTGCTGCCAAATCACAAGAAGGAAAAATCCTACATAATAGCCTTTCTGCCTTAAAAGTTAATTGAGTGCTCTTTTTGATTTAACAATAACAAACTCTGTAAAGATGGGGAAGGGTTGGTTGAAGGTAACCTAGTCTCGAGATTGGTGATTATTGTCATTCATCGTAGGATGCTTGTTAGAGTCTCTATGGCTGCTCTATAGAAGGTCTTAGACTTGGCCTGAGTTGAATGACAGAATCATGGAAGCAGTTTTGTGAATCCTCTGTCTTAACATTCAACTTAGGACTCTGGAGCTCAAGTGAAAAATCTCTGAAGTTCTCGCTCTCTATGAAAGTAACCTTTGAGCCTCCACGTCCTTGTTTGGAAAACCAAGAGTGTCACATTAAATGATCCTTAATGTTCCTTTCAAGTCTAAAGACTCACTGTCCTTGGCTCTACCCAGTTCAGTCCTTTTCTGTTCTGTCCTAATTATGCCAGATGCTGCAAAGTGTCAGGCAACAGGCTGTGGAGTCAAGTATTAACATGAAATTGGATGGAAGGTGAGGAGGAGGAGGAGGGATGGACATGTGATGACTCCATACTCATGTGAACGCTTCAATAACACTTCACAAAGTCCCACGGTTCTTTTCTCTGGGATGGCCCGTATCACAGGCCACATCCTTGCCCTGAATTTTTGTCTCCTGAGCGTGGAAACCGGCCAAGACACATTACTAAGCACCCTCTCACTTTCTTACACAGGATGACTCGCCAGACTTATTTTCTTTGCTTTCTCCTCCTGCTGGTTTATGGCGCTCTCTTATGTAGCAATAAAACTCTTGGAGAGTCCTTTCAGGGGTGAATGAATGCCACTTAAGAATATTTCTGTTAGCTGCTCTTTGATGGTTCTGCTCGAAAATAAAGTGGGAGTTGGGGCAGCTTGGTTCTTATTGAAATTTTCCTTCCCTTTGCTTTAACATTACCATTGCTGAAACTCTTAAGTTACACTCCAACGGAGTTTTGCTAACAATAAAAAATGTCTGGAAGATACTGTCAAACAACAAACTCACCATCTTTCAATAATTTTTCCCCCCATTGGAAAAGTATTTGCATTATAAAGAGGCCCAGACTGGCCTGTGTGAACTTCTCTTGTATCCCTTTTAAATATTCAAATTTATAAATAATAAATAGAAAGTGTGACTAAATTCCAGTAAGCAAAGCACTATCTTGTTCTCCACCCTAATAGCAAACAGATTAAGGATCAGGTGTCACGATCCCATTTCAGTTTTGTGTAGTCTATAATTTATTTTTACTTTCTCCATGTTTTGTTTTAAATTGTATTAATTCATCTGAATCTTATACTTAATCTGTGTCTGCTCTGGAACAGAACATCCTATGGCTTCAGTTTCCCCTTCTCACAGTTCCAGCCCTGGGAGCTGGAAAATAGTGGTGTTTGTCCTGAGCTCGACACTTGTCTCTGTGTGGCCTTGGGTAAGCCACTCAGCTTTGGTAGGCTTCTAGCTTCTCTGCTGTAAGATTAATAGAATCTGGATATTGAGGGGGAAAAAAAGCTCAGGAGAGAGAGGGCTTCAGTTACTGCCATAGAAATTACCACCAAAATAAACTATTTTCATTTTTTCCTTCTTTGGTTTGTTTAATAAGTGATGTTGACCAGATGACATGCAATGAGGATTGGGGCGGTGTCACCATGACCCTTGACCCATTTCACTGAGGTCATTACCACACACCACTTTAATTTTCTTATTTATCCCATTCCACAAACATTTTTTGAACCCCCATGCTAGGGACCACGAAAGATTCAAGCACAACTAAGATATCACTTGCACCTCAATGACATGCATGCTAAGTCGCTTCAGTCGAGTGCAACTTTGTGTGACCCCATGGACTGTAGCCCAGCCAGGCTTCTCTGTCCATGAGATTCTCTGGGCAAGAATATTGGAATGGGTTGCCATTTCCTTCTCCAGGGGATCTTCCCTGACCCAGGGATCAAATTTGAGTCTCTTATATCTCTTGCATTGGCAGGCAGGTTCTTTGCCACACCTCAATGGCAACCCAAGACAAAGACAAAGTCTGAAAAAAATGCAAAGAAACTGATCTTGCTTCCTGTCTTGATCCTACTTCCTATTTACCCCTTTTCTCTTATACTTTTCTCTCCCCTTTTCCTTGTCCTTTCCCAACTCTATCCCTAATTGTTTTTTTCTTTTCCAGGTTTTTGATTCCCACTTGGTGGTTACAATTTAATCAGCCCAGTTTGAACCTGCTTCTGTGTGCTTAGTCCCTCAGTTGTGTCTGACTCTTTGCGAGTTCACGGACTGGATCCCGTCAGGCTCCTTTGTCCATGAGGATTCTCCAGGCAAGAATACTGGAGTGGGTTGCCATGCTCTCCTCCAGGGGATCTTCCCAATCCATGGATCAAACCCACATCTCCTGCGTTGCAGGTGAATTCTTTACTAGCTGAGCCATCAAGGAAGTCCAGTCTTTTGAACCTAAGACTGAATAAAAGCTAATATGTTCAAAGGCCACAGTGGGGCACAGGAACCAAATCATCTTCTCTCTTCACTAGATTCAAGGGCAGAGTTCATATAGGTAAGGAAGAAATGCCATATGGAATGACTAGGGTGGCTTTAAAAGGCACCCGTCCCCACTTGGGACCAAAATGCCTCCTCCATAAGTCTGCAGAGTACCTGAAATTTCTGTTAAAGTTCCAGAACCTGGGAAAACTGATACCTTCCAGAGATTTTTTATGACAGATGATTGATCTATAACATAGAACAAACAGGGCCCAAGGCACTGGGACTCAGGCAGTTTAGAAGAATGGGGCCTGGACAGTTTAGGAGCTCTGGGGATTGCCCTAGCTGGGAATGGGTAGATAGTAAGATGGAGGTACAAGGTAATAGGTATTTTGAGGAAGTCAGAGGCATGAGATAGAAGCGTGAAGCTTAGTCTTCCCATGAAGAATCTCTAGCAGCTCCTGGAGAGAAGGGCTGGTCCTGATGGCCCACGAAATCGTGTCTACCACATCACCACTGAGAGGCAGAGCTCATGTGTTCAAGAAAGATTCTCTCCAGTAAAGTTCCAAGGAAACTGACTATAGCCCAGGCACGGCATGCTTGAGATGAACAACCTTGGTCATTTGCAAGACTCAGACCCCAGCCCTCCTTTCCCC
>NW_011494740.1:1434952-1470526 GCF_000754665.1 Bison bison bison | reverse complement strand
CTTTCCCCCAAACCCCTGGAGTGGGTTGCCATGCCCTCCTCCAGGGGATCTTCCCAACCCAGGTATCGAACCCAGGTCTCCTGCATTGCGGGTGGATTTCAGGAGAGGGACTTGTTTCTCAGACATGCACACAGATGGGGCAAATACTGCCAGCATCTCACTGTACTGTTTAGCTGGAGGTGCAAGGCTAGGACCTGTCTGCCCGAGAAGAGATGTGTCAGTGCTCCCCTCAGCCATGATTGCTGCGTATCCAGGAGGGGGCTGGAGCCAAAGTTCTGCCACATCATTGAGCTATTTGATCTCAGTCTCTGATCACACCAGGGGAAGGGCTGGTGTGTCCCTAGTCACACAGTTTAAATGCCTCACAGGCCAAGAGCAGTTTCTTCTCTGGAAATCTGACTTTCAGGCCTGCTGGAATTTTATGTATGACCCTTGCCTGGAACGTGCCAAGGACAAGGGGAGACCCTCACACCTGTTACTGCTCCTCTGTTTGTAAACTTTCCCTAAAACTCTCCTTGGTCATTTGTCTTTCTTTGCACAACAACTTCCACATCCTCCCCCAGGGCTCAGCTGGGGACGGAATTCTATGATATAAAGAATGCAGAGCGATGCTTTCACCCGTTAATTACCTAATTCATTGATTCATCCATTCAACATTGTTCGGTGCTTAGCAAGTGCCAGGTGCTGTAGACACAACAGTACGTGGAGAATGAGGTCCCTGTCCTGGAATGACTCACAGTCTAGAGCGGTTGGCTAGCTGAGCAGGCGACGGCTCAGACTCCTTCCCTGGCTCAGTTTCCATCTCTGTGAAATTAGTCACAAGGAAACATTCAACTCCTGTTCATGTGTGCTGGGCTGACCAACTCGGAGGATAACTGCCAGCAGTTTTACAATCCCATGCTGGCTTCTCTCCACCTTCCAGTGTGTGATTGGGCTTCTTCTACACTCTAGTCCTTGATGTGTATCCACTAAAAACAAGCTTATTTTAATATCAGTCTCAACAAGACTTGCGAAGAATGCAAATGGAAGACACTGCATAGCTAACATATCTTTTGAATTATCTCTATGAACGTCTGGCCTTATACAGAAGCATATTAAAAAAATAATGAGTTATCCATGAGAAGTCTGAGCAGGCAAAGAATTTCTAAAACTACATATTATTTAGCATATAATAATATTCTGAGTTTCTTTTTTCTTTTTTTTTTAGGAGAATCAGATTCTCTCTGCTGAATGCTACTTGTTCTAGCTATTACCAAAATCAAATGACAAAGCATTTTCACAAATACGTGAAGAAAATTCCTTTTGATATATGTTTATCATCTACCCACCCATGTGTTCAACTTCCAATCTATCCCTTTTCTCTCCATCCACTTGTAGTTATTAATGAGTGCACAGTCTATAGAGACACAAAAGTTGGCTGTTTGCTTGGTTCTAAGTTCTGATTGGATAGAGAAGTGGGTATTTCCAGCACCTGTTAAAGGAACTTCTGGATTGAACACAAAAAATGTAATTATGTGTTATAATTTATAAGAGATTTTCCTTGAAAGAGCTCTTACTATAAAGATATTTTAAAATAAAGATCCTCACAGTAAAAATCTTTTGCAACTAGAAATTGTAATAGACTGAATTTTAATTTACTTTGTATCCTGTTGAGATTCATGAAACATAGGTATAGACAATAATCAGGGCAGAAACATTATATTAAAGTTCAGCAGAATCCTGTTAAGAGGGTTTGACTCACTCCTGGCTACCACTGACCTTAACATCTGGAATCGTCACTGTGAAATGGAAACCAGACATTATCCTTTGCCCCGACACTGGCAATACCAGCAGTTAATTGAAGTCTCGTTATTAATTCATTGAACACATTTTATAATGGCTGAGAATGTTTTAGGCACTGCTAACTCTATTATTAATAATATTCAGAGTAAAAAGCCTTGAATAAATGTTTACCAAGTGCCAAACACTGTGCTAAGTACTTTCCATAAATTATCTCATTTAATACAATCCCACCAACTCTGGATACAACATCTTTTGTATCTTGGCTTTTGTAAATAAGGATGATAGCACATTTCTTTTTACTGCTGAATAATATTCCATTGTCTGCTTGTACCATGGTTTATTTACCAATCTGCTTCTATAGAATTTTTTATTTTATATTGGAGTATAATTGATTTAAATGCTGTGTTGGTTGCAGGTGTACAGCCAAGTGATTTAGTTATACATATACATATATCTGGGCTTCCCTGGTAGTTCAGATGCTAAAGAATCTGCCTGCAATGAACAAGGCCCTGGGTTCCATCCCTGGGTTGGGAAGATCCCCTGGAGCAGGGCAAGGCAACCGACTCCGGTATTCTTGCCTGGAGAATCCTCATGGACAGAGGAGCCTGGTGGGCTACACAGAGCCCATGGGGGTCACAAGGAGTCAGACATGACTGAGCAACTAAGCATACATACATATAGCTATTCTTTTTCAGATTCTTTTCTCCCAGAGGTGATCACAGAGTTCAATTTACTCCTTTTAAAACCATATTTTTGACTTCCCAAACTTCTCTCCTGACTTAAAAAACTGCATATAGACTCTGCTAGCCAGGTAATTTAAGAAAACAATGTTGGAGGGTATTTATGACTGACAATGGTGTCATGGGTTACTTCTCTAGGATAGGATGTTTGTCTTTTGATAGAGTTCCCATCACCTCAAGGAGGAGTTAGTGATGAGGAAGTCCAGGAGTGCAAGGATCACCAGGAGGATCTTGGGGGGGAAGGTGGCCTCTCGATGCCGCTGGGATCACAGCAGAGGGGGCACTTCATCCCCAGAGAGCGAGCAAGCTAAGATTCTTTGAGCACCAGCCTGACGCCACACTTTGGGTCCATGAGTACCCTCACAGTTAGTATGTTGGGATTCGTGAATGGAAACCACAGAAGAGGCCCTGGCTTACTTTCAGCTGGGCAGGATTAATATTAATCACAAATCAGCTTGATGAGCTAGAAAGGTTATAGCTCACACCTGCTGTTTTGTAGAATGCACACAAACCTGGAGGAGTATTTATTTCAAATAGTGTTTACTTTGCCTGGCATCTGTTTGTTTAGAACTTATTAAAGGATACTTTTTTTTGTTTTACCATTTGGGTCACGATGGTTATCACCGACCCCTGAGCTACTGAATGTTCCCAGATTACTGAATCATCGCATTTAATCTAGTGATGCTGAAACTATATTTCTAGTTATAATAGCATACAATATAATTATTTAAAAACTGATGATCATTGTATGTATAATGTGATAAAACAATTGTTTTTTTTTTTCAGTCCCTTTAACCTTATTAGGCTTCCCAGGTAGCTTAGTGGTAAAGAATCTGCCTGCCAATGCAGAAGACAAAGGTTTGATCCCTGGGTCAGGAAGATCCCCTGGAGAAGGAAATGGCAACCCACTCCAATATGCTTGCCTGTGAAAATCTCATGGACAGAGGAGCCTGGTGGGCTATAGTCCATGGAGTTGCAAAAGAGTGGGACATAACTTGGCAACTAAACAACAATAACAACAACCTTATTAGAGTGTGATTCTGTAAATATTATCACTGAAACAAATGTAAGTCAGAGCACAGTACTCTTCGGCTGAAATCCCTCCAATGTCTTTCTACTATTCTTTGCATAAAATCCAAACTCGCTTCACTGTTTTCAGATCTTGATCTCATCTGGTTCCTGCCTGTCGCTCATTCTACCTCTACCTGTTGATTAACAGCCAGACACGCGGAGTTCCTCTGTTCATTTAGCTTACCCATTTGCCCCTGCCAGGGACTTTGTACCATCTGTTGTTTTTGCCTGAGCAGCTCCGCACATGTCTCCTTTTCATGTCATGCAAGTCTCAGCTAAATGCCATTCCCCAGAAGAGCTTTCCCTGACTCCTCTGGCGAAGGAAGGTTCAGATATGGTCATTCTCTATCACTGCTTCATTCATAACATTTCTCAGTAGCTGAAATTATCTTGCTCATTTATTATATGGTCTATTCTTCTTGCTATGTCTATAAACTTTGTGAAAGAAAAAACCTGGTCTGTGTCACTCACTCTGCTGTTGGCATGTAGTTCATGCTCAGTAAAAATCTGGAGAATGACTAATTGCATGCGTGATACCATGGGTGGTAATTTTTGTTTTCCGGGTTTGTTTCTGTCTTGTGTGTGTGTGTGTGTGTGTGAGTGAGTGTGTGTGCACTTTTAGGGGGACGCATTTCGCTGTTCTTTCTTTTGTTGTCACCTGTGCTACCAGATAGCACATGGCAGTACCTTGGCTGCTTTCGTTTCTGCTTTCTCCAGGGCTTAGTACAGCACTTGGCACATAGCAGATAGCTCATTCATGTTGTTGAGTGAATGGATAAGTTTGTAGGCAATTTTGATGAACTGCTTTAAAAACCAGGCTATGCCATGTTGACATATAATCCAACATCATGAATGCTGGTCTCTAGAGAAGCTGCAGTCTCACCAGCTTTCCAAAGTCTTTGCTGACTCCTTCTCCTTCTCCAGTGAGTGTATGAGTGGAGTGCAGGTTGCCAGAGAGGCGGATAGCAGGATGGCTGCCTTAACAGAGGAGCCTGGTTGTTCCAGCTTCCATGGTGAAGTGATGGCAGCCTAGGTCAGGGACTAGCCCTATGGTCCTGCGTTGTGCTGGGAGGACAGGAGAAGGACTGACATTTATTGAATGCCTACCAAGTTCAAGGCAGTATGTTAGGTGCTACACATACCTTATGTTACTTAGTTGTGACAATACTACTGTGAAGAGTTATTGCTTTTAATTTTTAAAATAGGTGAGGAGCCACAGATTCAGAATATTAAGTGACTCACCCAACTTTACATAGGTGATAGGGGCAGAACCAGGATTGCATCTTCTTTCTGACTCCAAAGAGTGTGCTCTTTGTACCATAGGCACCAAAAGGAAAAAAAAAAAACGCCAACAACCAAACAGCAAAGAAGTCCCCTCCTATATGATCCATTTGGTTTAAGAGTCAGACACGACTGAGTGACTTCTCTTTCTTTTCTTTCTTTCTTCTGAAACACAGGTGGTCTCAGATAGAGTTATCCTAGCAAATCATTCCCATATTTGTCCTAATAATTTTGAGAAGGTGGACTATTACCTATTCTCTAATGGAAGTCATTATCGCATGAGAAGGTACAGGTGTGAAGGTGGGCTGGGGAATTTCTGGGAGGGAGACAGCTCAGGGAGCAGAACTGGGTGGGCTGAGAGACTCTGGGCAGTGGTCTGAGGACTGTGCCAAGCTGAGTCCACCTGACATTTTGTAATGGGTATTTGGAAGGGAATTTACTAGGAAGTCTGACTGGCAGTCTTAATGGAGGGTGGTAAGTGTGAGACAAGCACGACAGGGTGGTTACATGTAAGGGATCTAAACCAGATGCTTAGGGTTAATTACTCTTCTGCTATTCACAGTCTGGGAAACCCTGGGGAAGTTACTTACTTTCCTGTACCTCACACTCTTTACTTATAAAAAGAGTGCTAACTGGTGTTGCATATTACCCTTGGGTGTTGTAAAGACTAAATGAAGTTTTCCCATACACAGTGCCTGGAATTAGTGATTCATAAATGTCAGCCCTTGGTGTGCAACTGCCCAAGCCACTTGAAGGTCTCAATCAGCCATCAGCTGGTGACAAGCTGTGAGTCTCATGTGGTCATTTTACTGCGTGTAGAATCAGACCAGATGGTTTGGTGCTTGATGGTGGGGACAACTGGGGTAAAAAGAAAGAGCCTCTTTTGGAGCTGATCAGTTGTCTAGAGTTTGGGTTTGTGGGGCTTCTCATACCCAGGGTGTAGGACCTTTCTGACTAAAACAAATTTCTATTTTGCTCTTGCAACTCTGCTATTAATTAACCTAATGCCACCACCAACTTTTTCCGTTTGAGAAAAGGAAAAATTTCAACTACCTGAAATACGTAATAGCTCATCTTATTTAAGATGAGACTGGTTATGTGCCAATTTCAATCAAGTATTAGTTATGTGTAGATGAGCTTGCATTGTATTTGACAAATGATGACAATCTCCTTATATCACAATTAAAAGGAGAATGGGGGCATCTTTCCTTTCATAGATCCTGGAATTTGAAATTATTCTAATGTCGGTTCCTCACGCTGATTCTGAGATACGTGTCTTATTATCATCATTAATATTATCCTACTTGTAGCTCCTTTGTTTTGAGACTTCTGCTTTGTCTTTTGTAGTAATTGCATTTCTATGCTTTGCACACTGTGATTCCCAGACCCAGTAGCAGGATGCATTATACGTTGATCTGCTTTTTGATAATCAACTTAACAGTGATGATGGTCTGCAGTGTATTTGGGTTTGAGCAAAATGTTCATCCTAATGAAATGTAACTTTATGAAAGAAGTGCTCCTAATCCTCTCAAGTACTGAGCCAGGTCATCACGGGTAAATGGGAGGTATTTGAGGTTTCTTCTCTTCTTTTTCTTCCCTTTTCCTTTTTTTTTTTTTGTTTTCCTTTTTTTTTTCTCCCCCAAAACATGTTGGGTACACCAGCTGTTAGCAAGAACATTATTAAAAATCATGTCAGCTCAGAGTTATTGCTGTTTCTGAAGAAAAGATAAATGTATTTATTTTTAAATCTGGACATATGAAGGTTTAAAAAATATTGTTGTAGAGTTCTCCTGGCTACTTTTACTTAGCTTTTTTCCAAGTTTTGGGCTGGAGAAACTTAAAAATGTCTCCATGCCAAAGTTAAATATTAAATGAAAACCTTCTGTCTGAGGAGCTCCAGGATTAATAAACTGTGCAAAATAGGTAAGATCTCAAATCGCTAGAGAAAGAAATTTCCAAAGGGAATGGGGTTGCATTGTAAATGGTGTCAGTTCAGAGCTGTGGGATAAAAACCCACAGGGAAAAGATGGACCATGTCTCATTTTAGGCTCGGAGGAGGCACCATTTCTTTGAAGTTATAGGTGTACTACACTTATCGTTGAGCTTAATATATATTTGAAGGAGTTAAAGAAATTAATGCTTTATGCACATGTGCAATGTGATATCATAAGTCTCCCTCCCCAGGAAGACATCATCTTTAACTGTTAGTAGCACTGGTTTCCTAAAGTCAAATCCAATTATTATGGTGAATATTAATTTTAGTAGCCCCATATTTTGCCTCAAGATTTATTATCTTTTTTCTCAAGGAAAACCCTAGGGGCAAGTGAAGTATCATTGAAAGATTATATAATGAACCAGGAATATAAAAGTTTAGTTTTCATTTCCTAGTTAATTCTAGTGATAAGTTTCATCCCAGCTTTGAATGCGTGCATTGGTGGAACTGTTTGAATTTCAGTTCTTTCTTGTCAAGTGTGCTGCAGTTGCTGGGGGCCGTGTACTGAGAGGGGCCTTCAAGGCAGAAGGCTGTGGGCTGGAGAGTCTGCACCGCCTGGATTTGGATCCTGGCTCTGCCACTTACCATCTGTATAACTTTAGGAACCTCCACTCTTTAGCCTGGAAAATGGAAATAATTCTTTGGGGGATCATATTAGATAACAAGTGCCTAATAGGGACCTGGTAAGTAGCAGAAACTCGAGAGGGTAGCTATTATGATAAGGATTTATATAGCTTTGCATTTTTTCTATTACCATAGTTCCAGGATACAATAGGATATTAACATATCTTTAACTAGCTGATTCTAGTATCTTAGGCATATCCGTAAACAAAACCATCCTTAAAAGATATAAGCTATCCTGGGTTTGTTGAGCAAGCATCTGATAATTATAATTGCTTGCCTTGAATGATGCTTGAAACACTTTCCTGAAACAAAAATGTAATTTTGATACTTTTGAGTAGGCATCAGAAGAGAAGTCTGTTGTGTTGGATTGAGGATATAGAGGATATCTGGAAGAATTAAAATAAAATTAAGGAAAAACTGTAATAAGCCAAGGAGACTATGTGGAGAAATTTACAGAACAGGAGAAAACTGTGAAATGTTAACATTCTTAGCCTGGAAGCCAAAAACACGAACACAACCAAAAGGATTTAAAGGACCAACTGAACAGTACTCTGGTTACCTTGCCAGGAGGAACTCCTGCCTTATGCTAGTGATATTACAATGAGAAACTTATGTGCCAATGAGGTAAACAGTAACTAGAAGTAGTACCATGAGTGTTCCAAGCGTCACTGTGAAGAATGGCCTGGGGAGGAGTCTGGGAAGGGTTCATACAGCAAAGGTTAAGATCTTGCAGAAAGGAATTTGGGCTCCAAAAAATATTAAAACTGGCGTGTGTGCTTTGGAACATTTTGGATATGTAGTCCTGCTGTAATTTCCTCTGGCTTCATTGAATAAACAACAGAAAAAAACAAGTGCTTGCGGATTCCCACTGAACTATCTGTCCCACTAGGTACACTTTGCTGAATGGATGCAGTGTTGGTCTGGGAACTGCGCCGCTTATTTCCTTGGTGTTTCCTGCAGGACTCTAAGTAATTATGGCAGACTACAGCTAAGACTGATGTGTCTGCTCCCTAAATTCTTAGAAGGGTGAAGCCTGCTCCGACGAGAGACAAGGAGAGTGAGTCAGCTGATTCTGTGATGGCCAAGACCTTGCCTCTGAGAACCATATTTTCATGACAGAACTTAATATATTGCCTATGCTCAGTGGCTAATGCAGCAGGTATATTCTGTTATTCCTGGTTGTGCTTTGTTAACTGTTATTATCAATAACTGTTCCCTTAACCATTAAGAAAAAATATGGCTAACTATCAATTCCTAAAAATATAATTATTTTATGTGCTGGATGAAACTGTACTTGTTTTTAAATTATGGAATGGTTTGGCATGGCAGCTAACATTCATGGAGAACTTACTATCTGGGGCTTCCCTTGTGGCTCAGAGGGTAAAGAAGCTGCCTGCAATGCAGGAGACCTGGGCTCGATCCCTGGGTCAGGAAGATCCCCCCGAGAAGAGATTGCCAACCCACTCTAGCATTCTTGCCCGGAGAATTCCATGGACAGAGGAGGCTGATGGGCTATAGACTATGGGGCTGCAAAGAGTTGGACATGACTGAGTGATTAACACACACTGAAAATATTTTATATTAATTAATTCATTTAACTACTTTGTGTTGATTAATTTATTTAATTCTCAGAAAATCTCCCCTGAGAATGGGAGCTATTATCATAATCATTCCTATTTACCTATAGAAAACTGGGCAGAAAGGGTTTAAAAAACATGCCAAAAGTCTCAAAGTCAGCAAGTAGCTAGATTAGAATTTTAACTTGAGGAGGCTGCCTCCAGGGTCTAGGCACTTAACTGCTACAGCATATCACTTCTTTGAATATGAATTTTGAATATAGAATAGACTCTGGAGCATACATAAACTTTCCATATTAATGTCCACCCACAACAGTTGCATTTAGAGTTTTTAATGCAAATATTATTCTGTTTTTTATATTCATTGAACAGACATTTAAACTGAGGATTATTGAAGAATATAGCAAAACTTTATTCATTTAAAAACTTCTGAACACCTCTTGTATATAAGGTACTCTATCTAGTAAGAACTGAAAATAACGAAAAATGAGACCCAGCCCCTGATCTTTTGTGAACCTTAAAGATTAGAATAAGTAAATTTTAATACTCAAAGTTCTAAGAAAAATTTCCATTAGTTGTTGAGAATTTGGTGACTGTTATGGTTTCCTTGACGTTTCTTTTTTTAAATGATGCACTAGTCAACAATGTGTTTTAAAAGTGACTATAACAGTTTTAGTATCATTAAAAAACCATTGTTGCTGTTTAGTGGCTAAGTCGTGTCCGACTCTTCTGCAACTCCATGGACTTTAGCCCACCAGGCTTCTCTGTCCATGAGATTGCCCAGGCAAGAATATTGGAATGGGTTGCCATTTCCTTCTCTAGGGGATCTTCCCAACCCAGGGATGGAACCTGTGTCTTCTGCTTTGGTAGGCAAAGTCTTTATCACTGAGCCACCAGGTAGGCTCAATACACAAATTGTAGTGGGCTTAAAACCAAGTCCTTGGTTCCATATTGCACTTCATGGTGATGGCCATGGGATACTTTTCTCTTCCCACAGAAAGCAGAATGGGGAAGCAGAGGGTGAGAAATGGCTGAGTTGTACAGTCCCTGGGTGGTGGGACATCCCAATAAGCAGTAGAATGTGTTGCTAGTGCGCAGACTCTAGTGATGCACAGACAGTGTCCAAATCCCCACTCTGACTTTGATTACCTGTGTGACCGTGGGTAAGGCTTAATTCTCCCCCCCCCCACCACCCCAAATCTTTTTATGCCTCACTTTCCTCCTATATAAAATGAAGATAATAATAATAGCTACCTCATAAGGCTTTTGTGCAGATTAAATGGGTAAATGTAGATACAGTGTTTAGAATAATGTCTGGCACAGAGTAAGTGTTACGTAAGCTGTTTTGTTGCTATCATTACTGACAGAGGCAGGAGTGAATTCAGGGCATTAGGCAGGCAGGAGAATCAAAGTGTACCTCACTTGAAACGAATGTAAACCCAAGGAATCCTGTCTCTCCTCCTTGCCGTCTCCCAGAGTACATTTCTCTGGCTCTTGCTTGCTTCATCCTCTAAGGAAATTTATGACAATGACATATGTGCTTATTCTCCTTCCTCTTAATTAAACTTATTTCTACATTAGATTATGATCCATTGTTAATGACGTCTCCTTTCGAATATTTAATAGATTCTATTTCTTCACTGGCTTTGGACCACAAAAACTAGAACAGGTAATCAGATGGCTGGGCTTGCAATTCAAAGAGCAAACTGCATAATCAGTGATATTGAGGTGTAGAAGCCTTGCCTTATGAGAAACCATGGATCTGGAGCCTCTAGTTCTAAATATCCTTCTGAGATGCCTTTCACTGTGACTTGGAAGCTATGGATTAAAAAGCGTCCAGTATAAGGTTAACCCTCACTTAGCCATTACAACAAAAGGGACATTAAGTCCAAGCAGTACTTCCATAAGGCAAGAGAGCTCTGCCTTGACCTCCCTGAAGCTGTGCCGCCTCCATCTGTCGTGGGGGTAAGGAACCCAGAGATTGTGCTGCCCAGAGCCCACTCCCTTCTGCACAAGACCCTAGAGTTCTCTACCCAGATGATCCTGAGCTCCTTCTGGTGACTCTGAAGGGTTTTTCTCAGGGCCCAGGCTCCTGAGGTGGATTGTCCCTCTGGGTCCAATGAGGGGCCAGGGAGAAGCTGCTTGTTGGGGACTGTGGATGGAGTTGACTGTGCAGGTGGGGTGTTCATGTGCCTGGCTGTGAAATCTCTTGTGGTCTGCGGCCAAGCTGGAGGTGAGAACAAATGAGCCAGGGGTGGGCTGACCTCTCCGTGCCTCTGTGTCCTTGCGCAGCACCCCACGAGTCTGAGAATGCCAAATCTGAACATGGACTTTCAGGCTGCCATGAATGTATACTTGCCAAGAAAGAGGATAGAACATGGAGCTTTTGACATTTTGTCAGTCTGATCCATAACTTTTAAATACTTAAATGTAGTATGTGAGCACCTCCATTTATAATAACACATGTTAGGAGTGGGCCTAATTAACATGGATACACACAAAAAAATTCTGTGCTAGCACTATTTACAATAGCCAAGACATGGAAGCAACCTAAATATCCATCAACAGAGGAACAGATAAAGATGTGGCACATGTATACAGTGGAATATTAGTCAAACATAAAAAGGAACAAAATTGGGTCACTTGTAGAGATCTGGATGGATCTAGACAGTTTCATACAGAGTGAAGTAAGCCAGAAAGAGAAAAACAAATATTGTATATTAACGCATACATGCAGAATCTAGAAAAATGGTACAGATGACCTAATTTGCAAAGCAGAAATAGAGACACAGACATAGAAAACAGATGTATGGATACCAAGGGGGAAGAATAGGGAGGAATTGGGAGACTGGGATAGACACGTATACACTATTGATACCACGCGTAAAATAGACAATGAGGGGAACATGCTGTATAGCACAGCGAACTCTACTTAATGCACTCTGGTGACCTACATGGGAAGGAAATCCAAAAGGGAGGGGATATATGCCTATGTATGGAAGATTCATTTTGCTGTGCAGTAGAAGCTAACACAACATTGTAAAGCAACTATACTCCAATAACACTGACTTTAAAAAATTGAATGAAAAGTCAGGATCAGACGTGAGAAGCTTTACTTTAGAAATTTTCTTGAAAAGTGAATCAGAAAACTTGGAAAAGCAGAAAAAAAATCCCCAATGAAAGCCACCTTCTGCAAGCGCACACATACACATTCCATGATAAAACGTCCATGATTTTCTTTGCTGGCACAGGAAGGCTCAAGAAATAGAGCAGATTGTTCAAAAGCAAAAGCCGAAGAGAGCTAACAAAATACCAGGAATGGCTACCCACTACCATATTTATTATTTTTTTTTAATCTTGCAAATAAGGTTTCTGGAAAGAAAAATATGATCATCATTAATAAATCAAAACCAATAATGGGACAGTTTCATTGGAAGAAAAAGCAGAAGAAAGCAGAGGGAAAATCCCCAGACATTGATTGCACCCAACCGGGTATGTATCTGCCCTTTGCCAGTCAAAGTTTGGTGTCTGAGATTTATTGCTGGAATATCTGGCATTCTTAATAAAAATTCCAGGAAACCTGGGGGCTTCTGGGCAGCATATGTGAAGTCAAGAGGCAAGAAATATTTCATTTTCTGTGAAAGTCAACAAGATCAAAGAACAAGGTGTTAGCAAGCTAGTGGCTGGGCGTGGCCGAGTGAGTCTGCTTTTTTTCATGTTTCTTATGCTTTCTCTAAATGTCTGAAGCCAAAGCTTTTTAGAGAAAGGAGAGTGCCTCTTGCTTCTCCCCACTAAGTTTCTGAGGGGACGTTGCCTGTGCCCACTTGGCCTGGTGGCGTTTCTGGCATGCACACAGCTGCCAACCACTCCTGTCCCATCTTCAACAGTTATTCCTGGGTCACATGTGAGGACTAGCAAAAGTCAGTGTAGAAGAAGCATAGATCTCAGATGCTTTCTGTTTGGATCTCAATCCCGAGGACCAGCTGGGGACTCCTTTGATGGGTCAGTCTCTGTTTCTTCATTTATAATCATTATGGCTTCTGGCAAATCACCAAGTCTCAAGAAGCCTCTGTTTCTTGGGGCTATCACCAGAATAATGACAACCCGCCTCAGAGGATCATTGGGAAAATTGCCAACAGAGTGCCTAGTTTACAACAGATGCTTCCTAAAATGTTTTGGAGCCTCTTCCAAATAATGTAGTATTTTAAAACTGATTTACATTTTTATCAGACATATACTATTTCTTTTTGTATTTAAATACAACGATGCTAAAGCTGAAACTCCAGTACCTTGGCCACCTCATGCGAAGAGTTGACTCATTGGAAAAGACTCTGATGCTGGGAGAGATTGGGGGCAGGAGGAGAAGGGGACAACAGAGGATGAGATGGCTGGATGGCATCACTGACTAGATGAACATGAGTCTCAGTGAACTCCGGGAGTTGGTGATGGACAGGGAGGCTTGGTGTGCTGCGATTCATGGGGTCGCAAAGAGTCGGACACGACTGAGCGACTGATCTGATCTGATCTGATCTGATTATGTAAATAAATTTTAAATTACGATTTAAAGAAATTCAAATTATGATGTAAAAACACTTCTACCTGTACCCTTCCTGCAGTTTATTCCATTTTCTCTGCATACATGTCAGAGGTATGGTTCAGGACAGCAAGTCCAGGAGAAGAGCCAGAATGAAACTAGAGGATGTTGTGTGGTTATTTTCTACCCGTCTTCCAAGGAACTCCTGAGTTACAAAATGCATCTGGCTCCCATTTCCTGCAGAATTTTGCTTATTTGAAATGTTCAAGAAATCAACTGATCTGACTTCAAACAGACTAGGTTTAGCTGGCCGTGTACAAGCCCAAACCCCCGTGTATGTCACTCCCAAGTCTGGACTTTACAAGCAGCCAGTTCCTTTCATACCTTAGGAAAGGACTTCTTTTTGGCTGTGTACTCTTTGTTCTGAGCCAAGTGTCAGACCAGGAATTGAGGCAATAAATCTCGGCGATTCTTCATATTTGGAATTTCTCCTGTTGCTTCTGATAAGGAAATGACAGAGTCTTTCAGCTCTATGCATGAACCTCAGAGAAATTTGTAATCCAAATCATGTTTTGCTCACAAAATGGAAACAAAACGTGCTAAACCTGGCTTTGAGTTAACCCAGACTGTTTTGAAGACTGGGTAATGAACACGGAAATTATCTTTGCTCTTGATTGATTGTAAAACTTTTCAATGAAAGTTGAAAAACTTTTCAATGAAAACAAGTTCCTCTCTTGTTTTAAATATTCTGATTCTTTCTCAGTGGGGGTGGGGGTGAGGTGGATGTGTGCATTCTCAGTCATGTCCAACTCTTTGAGTCCCAGGGGCCTCTAGCCCACCAGGCTCTTCTGTTCTCCCCGGCAAGAATACTGGAATGGGTTGCCATTTCCTTCTCCAGGGTATCTTCCCAATCCAAGGATCGAACCTGCATCTCCTGCATTGGCGGGTGGATTCTTTACCACTGAGTCATCTAGGAAGCTGGGGTGGGTTGGGTGGCAGCAAAATTCTTCATAGGTGAAGGTATTTGTGAAGGATCTTTGCCTTCCTGTAGTGAAAATGGACCTCACTATTGGTTGTACGCCCTCCTCTGGCCCTTCCCTCATCTACTACGGTACTTTCAAGTTCGACTGACTGAAGTGAATGTGATAGGGGAACAGCAGTTTTTCAAAGATGGATGACTTTCCCATGATCTATCCACATTCTCTGAGATGACTAATGAAGCCAGCCTGCTGCTGCTGCTGCTAAGTCACTTCAGTCGTGTCCGACTCTGTGCGACCCCATAGACAGCAGGCCACTGGGCTCCTCTGTCCCTGGGATTCTCCAGGCAAGAACACTGGAGTGGGTTGCCATTTCCTTCTCCAATGCATGCATGCATGCTAAGTCACGTCAGTCGAAGCCAGCCTAGGCCTGGCTAACTGCTGACATGATCACAGTGAAAAGATACTCTCAAAATAAAACAAGGAAAACTTTTTTAATCTTTCTTTTTGATTTTGAGTATATTCTATTCAACAACATGCCTGACAACATTCACTGTTTGGCCTTTCGGTGGAAGTGGTAAAGAAATGACTCAGAATAAAAGGCTTCATTCAGCAGCAATGCCTCAGCCCTAGCTCTTATTTGCCTGAGACCCGTTACCATAAATGAAGAGGAGGAGGTTGACTTGATCATCTGTGATCAGAGTCTTGCTGAGGTTTGTTTAGCAGTGATCTGACGTCACTAGCGAGTGGCCTTTTTCAAAGGCCATGGTTTTGAGCCACACTATTTGAGAACTCCTTTTTAAATGAGTTTTTCTCTCTCTCTCTAAAGTCTACAGCCAGCTCCTAATTTTAATTTTGTTGGCACAGGGTAAAATGGTCAATGGTTCTGACATACTCACCATTTCGAGTGACCTGGTCTACCCGTTCTTCTTACTATTGAAACAATTGACTTCAGTTTCATTGATTTAACTAGCTCTTCAAGTGTCATGTAGATACAACTTTTTAAACTAGTAAAGAAGAGTCATTGTGTGGCCAATAAAAACATTGGTTAATCTAAAAATTATGTATATTTAATCTTGGGATGTGTGTATTACTTACATTTGAACACGGGTGTGTCTGATGTCCTAAGAATTCATTTCAAACAAAATATTGACACTCTAGGTTTAAAAAATCTTCCAGACTTTTCATTTAAACCCTTACTGGTTCTCCCTTTTTCTCATGTCCAATCTCTGACTTGGGACAAAGTAGATCAGATTTTTGGGTTAGAGGTTTTTCTTTTCTTTTCTCTTTTTTTTTGCTTTTTACATTACCATAATAATTTTGAAATCTCTGAAAGAATAAAGAAATTACATAGCAAACACAACTCCTTTACTTTGCATTTACTATGCATTTTTTAACATGTATTCATTTAAATGTTTCTTTGATATCTACTGTGAGTCACGCATTAAAGATACAGTGACAAATAAAACCTGCAAGATTTCTGTTCTTGTGGAGCATACATTGTTTTGGCTAAAAAGTTCATTTGGATTTTTCTGTAAGATGGTACAGAAAAACCTGAACAAACTTTTTTGCCAACCCAATATTTTAGTGAAGGAAGTCACTAAAAAAAGAAAAAAAAAAAACCCCAAAACCAAACCAGGTATTTTAGACAGAGGCAAATGCTGTAAAAAACAGGAACGAGATCTTGTGATGGGGTGGGTGTAAGACTGATGCTACTTTAGAAGGCAGTCAGGGAAAGTCTTCCTGAGGAGGTGGCAACTGAATGCAACAAAGGAACCTGTCACGTGACACTTTGGACAGAGTATGAGCAGAGTGCCCAGAAAGTGTCAAGGCTAATGATAGACTTCTATTGTGAGTATTAAATGACTTAATAAGTGCAGAGTGCTTACAACAGTGCCTGGTATCCATAAATGCTCACTGTCTTTAATTCATTCAATAGTCATCAAGTATCTAGCAGGTTCCAGCCAATGTTGGGTGCAGGGAACTAGAGCTGGAGAGAATTCTGAGTTTATCAAACTAGCTCCACAGTCCAATGCAGTGATTCTCAATGAATGCTGGCACAAGCATTGCATCTTTCTCATTGGTCTCCCTTATTCCTGATCTCCTCCCCCATGGAGGGGTCTAACTAGACAGGCTCAGGGAGAGGACCAAAGCACTGAATTTTCTACAAGCTTACTCTAGTTGATGGGTAAGCCCACACAAGTCTGAGAACCACAATCCTATTGCACAGATTGTAAGTAATTGGTTCTTTTCAATATGGTACACTCACATGCTAGTAAAATAAAGCTCAAAATTCTCCAAGCCAGCCTTCAACAATATGTGAACCGTGAACTTTCAGATGTTCAAGCTGGTTTTAGAAAAGGCAGAGGAACCAGAGATCAAATTGCCAACATCCCCTGGATCATGGAAAAAGCAAGAGAGTTTCAGAAAAACATCTATTTCTGCTTTATTGACTATGCCAAAGCCTTTGACTGTGTGGATCACAATAAACTGTGGAAAATTCTTCAAGAGATGTGAATACCAGACCACCTGACCTGCCACTTGAAAAACCTGTATGCAGGTCAGGAAGCAACAGTTAGAACTGGACATGGAACAACAGACTTGTTCCAAATAGGAAAAGGAGTACGTCAAGGCTGTATATTGTCACCCTGCTTATTTAACTTGTATGCAGAGTACATCATGAGAAACGCTGGGCTGGAAGAAGGAGAAGCTGGAATCAAGATTGCTGGGAGAAATATCAATAACCTCAGATATGCAGAGGATACCACCCTTATGGCAGAAAATTAAGAACTAAAGAGCCTCTTGATGAAAGTGAAAGAGGAGAGTGAAAAAGTTGGCTTAAAGCTCAACATTCAGAAAACTAAGATCATGGCATCTGGTTGCATCACTTCTTGGGAAATAGATGGGGAAACAGTGGAAACAGTGGCCGACTTTATATTTTGGGGCACCAAAATCACTGCAGATGGTGACTGCAGCCATGAAATTAAAAAACTTACTCCTTGGAAGGAAAGTTATGACCAACCTAGACAGCATCTTAAAAAGCAGAGACATTACTTTGTCAACAAAGATCTGTCTAGTCAAGGCTATGGTTTTTCCAGTAGTCATGTATGGATGTGAGAGTTGGACTATAAAGGAGGCTGCACCAAGGAATTGAAGCTTTTGAACTGTGGTGTTGGAGAAGACTCTTGAGAGTCTCTTGGACTGCAAGGAGATCCAACTAGTCCATCCTAAAGGAGATCAGTCCTGGGTATTCACTGGAAGGACTGATGCTGAAGCTGAAACTGCAATACTTTGGTCACTTGATGTGAAGAGCTGACTCATTTGAAAAGACCCTGATGCTGGGAAAGATTGAGGACAGAGGATGAGATGGTTGGATGGCATCACCGATTCAACGGACATGGGTTTGGGTGGACTCTGGCAGTTGGTGATGGACAGGGAGACCTTGCATGCTGCGGTTCATGGGGTTGCAAAGAGTCAGACATGACTGAGCGACTGAACTGAACAGAGAGCATCAAATATAAGCAATGGCCCCAGTGGAAGTAGTACTGCACTGTGCTCAAGAGTAGCTGTGTTCAGTCTCTGGAGCCATAAATATCATGGGATTATGTTTCACAATTAACATCCTCTAATCCCTAGGCCTGATTTTGTTTTGTTGATCTTGAGCTGGCTGAGGATGCTGTGTGTTTTGGATTAACCTGCTTTTGGTCAGGGTTTGGAAGGTTTGCCTGACACTCTTAAATATCATTTAAAACCTGCCAAAGAGGGGGGAAAAAGGCTTTAACCTTTTAGAAAGAATGTGCCAACCAATGTTTGGCAAAGCCTCCTGTAGCCTGAAAGAAATTCTACTTGTAAGTAGATTGCTGCTGCTACTGCTAATTTGCTTCAGTTGTGTCCGACTCTGTGCGACCCCAGAGACGGCAGCCCGCCAGGCTCCTCCATCCCTGGGATTCTCCAAGCAGGAACACTGGAGTGGGTTGCCATTTCCTTCTCCAATGCATGAAAGTGAAAAGTGAAACTGAAGTCGCTCAGTCGTGTCTGACTCTTCAAGACCCCATGGACTATAGCCTACCAGGCTCCTCCACCCATGGGATTTTCCAGGCAAGAGTGCTGGAGTGGGGTGCCATTGCCTTCTCCATGTAAGTAGATTAGCTTAACTGAAATTCCTCCCCTAGGCTCCTCCCCAAATCTATTTTTACAATGTAATGTCAACAAAAGGGGGATGGGAAAGATTTACTTTCTCTCCCCTTGACTTTCTACTAGAATGTATCTAATTCATTGTCTCACTTTAGAATGACTTATACACATTTCTAAAAGGTCTTTGAATCAAGGATCTCAAAAAAACATTGGATACAACATTGGATAAAAGAATAGATTCATGTGGATCCAGTTGAGGCTGAGTGATAACGGCCTCTAAAATCCAGACCAGATTCCAGGCAGGTCCATACCTTAGATATGTGAGGCTTCTGTTTTCTCATTAACTTTCCTAAAAGGATACTTCCTTTTTTGTTTCCTATTTTTCTCTCTCTACTAGCTTCAATCCATTGCTATCAATACCTTTGGCCAGATAGAATGATGGCAATTGAAAAAAGGCTCCCCTTGAGCTTGAGGTCAGAACTGGTTAGGGTAAATAGACTGATGTAAAAAAAAAAAAAAAATTTAAAGAAGAGTGAACTGATGTAAATTTAAGACAAATTAGAATCTTAGAATTGAGTAGGTGGTCAAAAGAAATGAACATTTGTGGTTGCCAGCCTGTCAATTATTCAATTTTTTGTTTAACTTTTCAGTTTGATGATATTCACTTGTCAAAGATGATAAAGATGGGGTGAAGTATGTAGGCTACATAAAAACCAGTGTAACTCAAGATAAAGATCTGTTACGCTCAGTCTATGCCAACGTATGTTGTAAATATATGGGGCAATGAGAACCCCAGGCTGGCAGCTGAGAAAAAAGTACATTAGATAAGAGCTGCTCCCCAGAAATAAAATTTTCTCTTGTAATTTTTATTAGATTTCAGCTGACAATATGGCTTTTTACATGAAAACAATTAGGAAGAGAAGATTCCTTTTTACTTTCTGTATTTTCCTTTGACTTAGCAATTTATTCCAGTTTTCGTTCATTCATTCAACAAAAATTTGCTTAGTACTAGCAGTATGCAAAGTACCATTCTAATTTCTGGGGACACAACAATAGAGAAGATAGTAAGGTCCTTGCTTTATAAGTTGCTAGAATTTCATGTCTTTATCTATAAAAAATTTATAGCTAATTATAATAGTATCCATCAGACAAGCTAAAATGTGGTAAAGGAGGCATTCTCTGAAAAAGAGGGGACCTGACAAAGAAACCGTATTTCCTTGGAATTTGGGGTTCCTTCTGTTTACTTTGCATGTACATCAAATAATTCCAGTATCTATTTGAAAAATACTGTTTACTTAGTTTTGACTTTGTGCAGATTTATGGCAATTTTGGCTACACCCTCAAAGCATTTCCTCTCTCTAGTAGGCTGCAGTCCATGGGGTCGCTACGAGTCGGACACGGCTGAGTGACTTCAGTTTCACTTTTCACTTTCACGCATTGGAGAAGGAAATGGCAACCCACTCCAGTGTTCTTGCCTGGAGAATCCCAGGGACAGGGGAGCCTGGTGGGCTGCCATCTATGGGGTGGCACAGAGTCGGACACCACTGAAGCGACTTAGCAGCAGCAGCAGCAATCATATATGGGTGATGTCATGGCACTGTCCCCAGACCTTTGTGGCCACGCTCGGTACGACACGGCTGCCTCAAAGTTCAAGACTCTGGTTCTCACAAAAGAGCCACTGGCTCACAAACCAAGCACATTTCTTCCCTTTTTTCACTGTAACATTCTTTCCCAAGAGTATAAATCTCAGGCTGATATTTAACATTCCTTTGAACTGAACCATGGACTTTTACCTTGTACTTCTTGAAAGAGTGGAGAGCTAAGCTTCCATTATGCATATTTATAAACATGTCCTAAACGGAAGGCATGATTTTGTAATTCTCTAGTCATGGGTCTTTGAAACTATTTTATAAAAGAACATCTAGAAACATCGCACTGGATCAGGCTGATTGCCTGGTTTAGGATTCTATCTCAGAGTGGAGTCCACGTGGCAGTGGAATGTCACTGTTGCTAAACGTGGCTCAACCTTGACAAGGTGCTGACATATCCCAGAACCTCTGGAATTAAAAATTCCTTTCACTTAAAAAAATTAATTCTGGAGTTGAATTAACTAACACAAGTAGAGGTTTATAAGTTTCAGAAAATTAATTTTACCCTAGGCTTCTCTATTTTGGAAAATGAAATTACCACAAGCTCAAAGTTTAAGAGATGTTCCTTTTGTTTGTTTATTTATTTTGCATCAGAAATTATGAGAGCCTCTGTAGTTCTTTTAAAATGTAATACTTATTTTGATAAATGCATAGTTTTTAAATATAAGTTTTGAAGAAAGCTATGGTTATATGACATTGCATGGATCACAAAGAATAATGTTGAAAACTAGTCCTATTTCCCTAAAAAAACAGTATCTCAAAGTTATTAGTTTTTAAAGTCTGCCTTACATGGACAGCAACAATCTTTCATTCCTTTCTTCTTTCCTCCCCCCTTTCTTTCTTTCATGGTAAGAACAGATGACACAAGATCTAACCTCTTAAGTTCTTAAAGATATAGTACAGCATCATTATGGAGTAGGAAATGACAACCCACTCCAGTATTCTTGCCTGGAAAATTCCACGGACAGAGGAGCCTGACAGGCACAGTCCATGGTGTCAAAAAGAGTCGGACACGACTGAGTGGCTATGCACACACACGTAACATCATTAACCATCAATACAGTGTTCTCCAGAGGATGTCTAGAACTTATTCATCTCACATAACTGATCTTTTATACCCACTGAACAGCAACTCTCCAGTTTTGCTCCCCTCAGTTCAGTTCAGTTCATTTCAGTCGCTCAGTCGTGTCGGACTCTTTGCGACCCCATGAATCACAGCACTCCAGGCCTCCCTGTCCATCACCATCTCCCGGAGTTCACTCAAACTCACATCCATCAAGTCAGTGATGCCATCCAGCCATCTCATCCTCTGTCGTCCCCTTCTCCTCCTGCCCCCAATCCCTCCCAGCATCAGAGTCTTTTCCAATGAGTCAACTCTTCGCATGAGGTGGCCAAAGTACTGGAGTTTCAGCTTTACCATCATTCCTTCCAAAGAAATCCCAGGGCTGATTTCCTTCAGAATGGACTGGTTGGATCTCCTTGCAGTCCAAGGGACTCTCAAGAGTCTTCTCCAACACCAGCTCCCCTCAGTCCCTGGCAATTACCATTCTATTCCTGTTTCTGTGAGTTTGACTGTTTTAGATACTGAGGAAACATTTTTGATATCAGCAAGTTTTAGGATCTCTCCATAAAGACTTATCATGAGTCCTTATTACTTAGGCACCATTACCTCACCTTATTTTGAGTATCTTTATTTTAGAAGTAACCTTATAGAACCTGAGCTCTTTGAAGGGAAAGTATGTACATTGTAATACATAATTACATTCACATGTTCTGTCCAAAAGATCCTGTATCAGGTGCTGGAAGTATTCATTTCTCTATCCAGTCAGAACTGAGCACCAAGCAATGGCCAGCATTTGTATCTCTGTACCACTAGTGTCAATATTTTGGTTTGATAACGATCTTGTAGTTATTGAGGTTAGACATGCTTTGGTAAGTGAGAAGTCTTAGGGAGTTAAAAGGATTAGCAGCGACCAGGCTTTTAAATCCAGGAAATCTCTGATAAAAGAAGTCTGGAGTGAGGGGAGTTAGACCTCAATCCACCAGCAAAGATTCAACTTTTCTGCAAAAGTGCTTTCGTGAGGACTCTTGGAAGGCAGGGACACACAGCGGAGTAGCGTTCAGGTATACAGGCTGAGGGCAGCGCCCAGGAAGAAAAATGAAACACAGACCTCCACCACTGAGCTCTTTACTTCTGTGCATTCACTGCGAGTGTCATTATTACCTCTAGCACTTCTGCATAACAGACCAGGAGATCAAACTTGCTGTCCTCTTGCCTTTCCTGTGTGCAGGACAATTTGAGAAAAACCAGTTTGGTTACTACCCATTGTCTCCCTATTTGTTCTCATGACCACAGTCACTGGATAAGTTGAGTAGTGTCTCAAAAATGTAATCTAGCTTTAAAGAACTTCCAGCTGTGTAAATTACATTTTCACGTTTTCTACTTCATAGATGAAGGAAGCAGGGCCCAGAGAGGTTAAGCATCCTGACCAAAGTTGCAGAGCAAGTTTGAAGTTGATTCCAAGTTGGTTCTCATTTTTTTTTTTTTTTTTTGCATTGTGGTATCTTTTGTAGGTAGAAACATTTCTTTAGTTATTCCACATAAGCTGATTTCATTTGGAAGAATTGAAAAAATTAAATGCTTCAATATATATTTTATAAAAGTTTCAAACCCATATCTGGGAGCTGGTAACTGTTCATAGCAGTACCCCCTTATCTGTGGGGGATACAGTACAAGACCCCACTGGATGCTTGAAACCTTGGATAGTACCAAGCCCTATGTACTATGTTTTTTCCTATACCTATATACCTATGATAAAATTTAATTTATAAATTAATCACAGTAAGAGATTAACAGTAATAACAAAATAGAACAATTATAACAATATGGTATAATGAAAGTTATGTAAATGTGGTCTCTCTCTCAAAATATCTTATTGTACAAAGTTAATGTCTTTTCCATTTTAATTAAGTACTTATCACACACTGGAGCCATAATTTTTATAGTTTATAATGTGACTGCAAAACTTGCATGGTTTTCTTTTTTCTTCTTCACAATTTCATAGATAGAAACTTTGTTTTTACTGTAGATCTTAGCAGCCTCAGCATGTTTTTCTTTTTTCCTTATGAAGTCAAGAACTTCCCCTTTATCATTTAGAAGAAACACTTTATAGCTCCTCTTGTGCTGTGCTTAGTTGCTCAGTTGTGTCTGACTCTTTGTGACCCCATGGACTGTGGCCTGCAAGGCTTAGGCATATCCTAATTACCAGTATAACTGCTCTGGGGCTTTGAGGTCATTATTAGGTAAAGTAAGTGTGACTTGAACACAGCACTGAGATACCACCATGGTTGATCTGATAACTGAACCGGCTCCTAAATGACTAACTAATGGGGCAAAGGGATGATATTAATACTATCTTGGGTGGGTTGGGGCAAGAAGGCACAAGATTTCATCATGCTACTCAGAATGGCATGCGATGTAAAGCTTATTATGAATTGTTTATTTCTGGAATTTTCCATTTGATGTTTTCAGATGGTTATTGACTGTAACAAACCGCAGAAAACAAAACCATGATAAAGGTGGGGCTACTGTACGGGTATCAATTGTTTCCACTACCTGTGTATTTAAATGGCTGATATAAGAGAGACTGGCTAGAGCAGTATCTCTCCAGCAACTGTTTAGGTTCAATCCCAGCTCTACCACTCCACTGGTTGGGCAGCCTCAGGCAAGCTTAATTTCTTTGCATATCTGTAGCTATAGTTCCTGTCTATAAAGTGGGCATAATAATTGTTACTCCGTTGCTGTGAATAACTGAACCACAGATGTAGTGTTAGAACAGTGCCTAGCACATAGTGATATGTACCTGTTTATTTCTATAGTGCCTAGGTACAAATGAAGACAAGACCAGCGTACATTAGAGTTTGTTCTCAGAAGTTCTCATCTTAAACACTTTTGTAAAAATAGTTTCCCAATGAAAGCATCACTTATTTCTGTAGTCTCTAGATGCAGTAACTCAAAGTTATCACTAGATGGCGACTGTGATCCACTATGACTTGAGAAGAAGTCGGTTTTAACAGATGGATCAAACCCTGGAATTTGTTTTCTGTGCAGGGCAGCATTGTCATCTCCGGCTGCCCCTTCCCCACAAGTTGGCCCTTTAACAGAATTGTTACGGTCAGCAAAGTCTGCCTTCCGTGGCCACTCTTGGAACGCACCCACAGGCACCCAACCTTCCTGATGGCAGCTTCCCAGAAGCCTGGGTTTCCTTGCTTTCACCCTACCGTGAACTTGCTCTCTGCCAGGTGGCGGACAGTGTCAGGATATCCTGTGTTAAGAAGATTAATCACTGGTCTTCAAAGTGTGGGACACCCCCCACCACACACATAGCAGCCTCAGCGTCACCTGGGAACTTGCTAGATATGCAAATTCTGGGGCTCCCTCTCAGACCCGCTGACCAGGAATCAGTATTTTCATAAGCCCACCTGATGATTCTGATCTCTGCTAAAGTTCGAGAACCACTGAGATGAATCAATATTTAGCATCACTTAAAAGTTGGCACTGAGACCAACTTTTGCCTCAGAGACCATTTTGCCCAATTCATTCATTCTACTAAGGAGAGTGAGCCCAGAGAGTTAAATGACTCGCTGAAGACCACAGGGTTAGTCTTGGGGCAGGACCAGGGCTGTGGAGTTGTGTCCCCCAACTTTTCCCATGACATGCTTCACCCTCTTTCCCCTTCAAAACTGAGGTCACAAGATACACATTCTAGCCTCATAGTTACTTATGAAGAAAAAAAAGCCACTTGTATATTTACACAGGTGTTAGTTCATTCATTTAAATAGATGTTTCTATAGGGATACATGGAGAAGGCAATGGCACCCCACTTCAGTACTATTGCCTGGAAAATCCCATGGACGGAGGAGCGTGGTAGGCTGCAGTCCATGGGGTCGCTAAGGGTCGGACATAACTGAGCGACTTCACTTTGACTTTTCACTTTCATGCATTGGAGAAGGAAATGGCAACCCACTCCAGTGTTCTTGCCTGGAGAATCCCAGGGACGGGGGAGCCTGGTGGGCTGCCATCTATGGGGTCACACAGAGTTGGGCACGACTGAAGCGACTTAGCAGCAGCAGCAGCATAGGGATACAAAAATGTGTGTGCAATGCATTGAGTGTGACGCATTTCCAGTTTAGTGCGTACGTGTGTGTGTTAGAGGAGAGAAATCAAGTTTAAAAAAAAGTCACGATTCAATCGCTAGAAGAGGCATATTACAGGGCACCTTGGGAAATGAGTGAAAGCAACTAAGTCAGGCACAGGGAGGAGGGGAGACAAGTAAGAGCAGGAAGTTTCAGAGCTGAAGCTTCCGCCAGAGGAAGTAGGGAAAGGACATGTTGGAAAGAGGCGGCAGCATGCGTGAGGACATGGGGCCATGAAAACAAGAGGGGATCTCAGGAGTTTGGTTTGCTTGAGGGGAAAGGTGTGTGTGGAGGAGCTAGTGTGTTGTAAGTAACATCTGTACGGTGACTACTATCTGACACTGAGCGAATGTTAACTATGTTCCACACACTGTACTAAGCATTTTACATCTATTATTGACTTAATCCTTAAACAGCTCTGTGAGAATCTACTCCTATTCCCATTTTATGGATGACAGTAGGATTGCATGCACTGTTGTATTTTCCTTACAATCAAGTGTTACTATTTCAGTTTCTTAGACAAATTTAGAAAAAAGAGCCTTAATATTTACTTGTTCCAGGAGAATCTCCGTAATGTCTAGTATGTATTTTTTTTAGGAGGGGGATGAGGAATATGTTTTTAATACATACAATTTTATTATAAGCATTCTTTCGTAAATGCATAAAATCAGGAGGATTTTTACACTCTTTTTAAACTCTAGGAGTGAATGTTCCATTATTTTTTGATCTACCAGTAATTGTGGGAGTAGCCAATTTCTCATGGTAACAAATAATTTGTATCTGAAAAGTGGCAAAGAAAGTTTCTTTCAATTATTTAACTCACAGAAGAGAGGAAGCTGAGTAAGGAGTGAGGGATCTGGTCTGAAATCATTGGCTTTGTTATGCTTTTGGTTTTTACTTTATAGGGATTCACTGGAAATGTGCTTTTAACATATGATATGAATATTAGTCAACATTAGTATATTTTCTTTCTTGCACAGGAATAGCCACAACTAAACTATCAAGTTCTGGTAGCATTTGAAATACCTAGCCTTTCTTAGGTGCTGCTGCTGCTGCTAAGTCGCTTCAGTTGAGTCCGACTCTGTGCAACCCCATAGACGGCAGCCCACCAGGCTCCTCTGTCCTTGGGATTCTCCAGGCAAGAACACTGGAGTGGGTTGCCATTTTCTTCTCCCCTTTCTTAGGTAAGCTTCCAGAAATTCCTAGATACTTTGGGATATTTTTCAGTAATTTCATTTTTTCCTGAGAAAACAATTCTTATGCTCCTTAGTTTTCTCATCTGTAGAATGTTGGTAATAGATGAGATAATCTAGAAGGCCCCTTTCAGCACTAATGGTCTGTGGATTTACAATTTAATGATTAAATGGCAGAAGGAACTCATTTCTGAGTTTTCTTTGCAGTTAAATTTTAGTGTTGTTGTTATAAAAGAAGTTAGCTGACCAACTATTTCTCTATGAATACTTGAAATGGAAGCCTAAAACAGCTCTGTATTTCACTATTTTTAGGATCACTATGATCACTATCCTGCTCAGAGATATGATTGTATAACATATTCTCACATGACGTTTTACACATCTCAAGGTCTAAGACTAAGTCCAGCTGGTAGACACCATTAGAAATGACTGATAGCCAGTTTGTTTTATAGAAGAGGTGCGCTTTTCATGATGCTCTGGTTTTCTGGTTGCTGTAATAACAACTTTGAGCTTTAAGTGCACATATTACAACCTTGATCTTTATACTCATGTACACAGCTGAGGGGAAACTGCTTTCTTAAGAAAATCTAGAAAATCCAACCTAGCTTTTACCTTCACTATCTAGAGAAACTGAAAAATAGTTCACAGGATGTTTTATTTTGAATCAAAGGAAGGGCAACAATGCCTCAAAAGAAGAACCTATAAAATATATAATTATTTTACAATTTTATGGTTGAGAACAAAATTTGCATTTTACACCAGCCTCTCACCAAGATAATTTTGTTTTTCTTATTTGCAGTCATTTTTGGAGTTGATTACAACTTTTCTTTTCACCTATTATAAAAGCAGTACATGTTTATTCAAGAATTATTATAAAAAAGTATAAATAAGGACAGAAATATCTAAAATTCTGCTACCCAGACTTGGCTAGTGTTACTGTTTTTATTTCACTTCAGGTAAGCATGAACATTAAGAAATTGGTAACAATTTGAAATCTTAAAAAATATTCTATGTTATTAGCTTACATAGACAATTTTTATTGTCAGACTTCAAAGGTAGCATTTTATTTTTATTGTATAAAAACTTAAAACCTTTAGTTTTCACTGTTTTGTGATTTTCAGTGCCATTTTGCTTTAGACCCCCTTTTAGTTTGTTTATATTCATTTCTTATTTTTCCAGAAAATATTTAAGGTTGAATGCTTCAAGTGGTTATAACGCCTAGAGGAAAACAAATCTCTGAAACTCATATAGTTATATTTTGTTTAAATGGGACCTTTGCTTTGTAAATAATAGGTAAATTTTAACACCTTGGAGAACGTTGTTGTAAAGATTTCTATTGTACCATTAAGAAACCTTTAGAAAGTGAAGAGTAATTCCTCCTTCATATAATCTTGTTTATAAGTATGTATGTTTCAAAAGGCTTCCCTGGTGCAAAGCAGGAAATGTGGTTCGATCCCTGGGTCGGGAAGATCCCCTGGAGAAGGGCATGGCAACCCACTCCCGTATTCTTGCCTGGGAAACCCCATGGACAGAGGAGCCTCGGGGGCTACAGTCCATGGGGTCTCCAAGAGTTGGACACAACTTAGTGACCAAACAATAACAACTATTTTTCAGAAACATGTTCTACTCCCTTGTGCCCTCTTTGAATGCTGATTTTTGATCTTATTACTCAACATTACCTTATATTCTAATATTGTCTCTATAGCTCATATTGTGACTTCAAACAGCATGGAAGTAAGAGGAAGTAATACTTAAGAACTCTGTTTCTTCTCGTTGTTGCTAATTTTCATATCTCTAAAGGAGATAATCTTGGTTTAACTCTTAATATAGTGCCCAAGGCTACATAATAAATACCAAATAGATGTTAGTTTTCAATAATTTGAGCTATTTTGGTTTATTTTTACTATATGTATTTTTCTGCTAAATAAGAAATTTTAATTTACCATTTTTCCTGAGGACTTTCACTTAGATTTTTCAAAACAGAAATAAGCTACTTCTTTAGGGATTATATATAAAATATCTTAAAGAGTTGATAGGAGGAATAAAATATACTACATTTTATAATAAATTTATATATCATTATTATTTTGCATTACTTGTATCACCTAATCGCCCAGTGTCTCATTCACTCATAATGTTAATGGGAACCCATTTAAAAATAAGCTGTGCTTCAGAGCCATAAATATAGTTTATACTTCTTTCCAAGGTATGTTTACTCTAAGCTTTCCAAACATTCGGCAAGTATAAAATGAGGCCTTTTAATAAATGAGCAATTTGAGGCATCGACTAATAAAGTCTGACTTTTTCCCTGCCTGTGGAAGATGGGTGAGAATGACTAAATCATTACTCCAAATCTATACCGCTCTGTGTTTGACAGAATTTTTGGAAATTAGTCTCAGCCACATCATGGCAGGTGTATAAAGAAGTCCAGGACCGTGAAGTCCACCCTGTGGGCTCTGAACAAGAAAATCCTCAGTCCAGCTCTGACCAACAGAAGCACTGTGAGCCATGTATGTGACTCGACATTTTCTAACAGCCACATTCAAGAAGTTAAGGGGACAGGTGAGATTAATTTTAATCATACAGTTTATTGAAATGAAGATATAAAAATATTATTTTAATGTGGAATCAATGTAAAAATATTAATGAGATAGTTTACACTCTGATTTTTTTGTTCAAGGTCTTAGAAATACTGTATTTTATACCCAGTGTATGTCTCGGTTGGGACTAGCCACACTTCAAGTATTGTATCACCACCTATGGCTCATGGCTCCATACTGGACAGTTCAGCTTTGGAGGTACTGCAGCAAGGTAGTGTGGTGCATGGGAAAGGAGACAAAGACCAGTGTGGAATCATCATATATGTCTGTTTCTGGCCCTGACATTTGATATTGAGATGAGAAGTGATTTAGTGTCTCTGGGTCTCAGATTTCTACTCTCTATAACAGGGATTGTTAATAACTGCCAAACTCCTCTTAGGATGCTGTGAGGAAGATTTAAATAATATATTGTATTCAAAAATGCTGTGTAAGATCATAAAGCACCAGGCATATGTAAGGCATTATAGCTCTCTTTTATTGTAGATTTACTCTCATGACTTGCCCAGGGCCACATTCCCAGTTGGTAGGAGAATCAAGGATAGAATCTGGGACTTCTGATTTCTAGCCATCTGCTTCAACTAAAGGCTGTTCAAGACATGCTAACTTTATTTAAAAAAAATTAGGAAGGAAGAGAGTGGCAACAAGAAATAAATTACATATTAGATGGTTAGGGTCTTCTTGGACACTGTCATATGTTCTTCAGTAAAATTATACATTCAGAATATTTATAATACTTATATATCAGCACTACAGCCATCAAGGACTGACTTTATTACTGTCATGTAATAGAACCATACGTTCTTCAGTGTTTCAAACAACTTCTAAATTGACCTGTGGTTTCCCCACTCTATTTATCTCCAAAATATAGTATAACCACAAGAAAACCCTTCTGTACTGGGCTTGATTAATAAAACAGATATGGATCAATTTATCAGGTTTTCCATGGATATTTTTGGTTACAGATGTAACTCATTAATTCACATGTGTGAGACACCACCTCTGTAGTGTGAGTCCAAGAGACACATTAATCTCTGAACAGAAAGTGGAAATAATTTAGTTCACTTCACCATATTATTTGGTGCTTACTGTGCGTAAGACACATCGAGTATTTTTAGGGAACAAATGGACTTTGTTTCTACGATAATCGTCACTCAGAAATACAGTCTTCAAACTTGAGGAAAAATATGGAGCCTAACAAACTTTCTATGATATATGATTCAGGAATCTATATTTTCAGAAGATATAAAGATGATCAGAAATAAAATTCCAGATTTTCCAAAAAATAATTTAAAAAGTTATGTTCTTTACTTTTGGAGGACACATAGCGGATTAGTTATTATGATCTATTTCCCTAATTGTAAGTCTATTACAGTTTTCATATTTAAAATTTTAGGGTCATTTTCTACATTTGTTTCCATGAATTTCTTCCTAGAACTTAAAAACCACATAAAATATTTAGCTTTATACTATGTGAAATGACTAAATATACTTAAGCATAAGCCAAGTTCATTTTTGCTGAGAAGAATGCACTCAAAAAGTTCTTTATTTCCTTTTCAGTCAAAATTCCTTCTTAAAAATGACTTTTGTCTGGTTATTATTATTTTTTTTACTAGAAAACTATTATAAGCTTCCGTTCTGCCTGAACTGATGGCTACACTGAATAAATATAATTTTTATTTTCACTTGTTGAATGATTGCTGTTGATCACTGAGTGAAACCATTTATTGAACAAACTACATTTTCTTGCTTTTGCACCCTAGTTTGGAAACAAAGTTAAATTTTTTAAAAGTTCAAAAAAATGTATTTTTGATATTTCCATCATAACTTTATAACTTTCCTTTCCTCTTCCCTATAATAACCACCTTCTGTATTTTTTTGATTTACTTGAACATTGTTATTGTGATTTTTCACTGTGTGAACCCATCAATGCCTTTGGCAGCAAGATTTTGTTACAACAAATCCAGAAGTAGCCGAGCTTTGGTTGGTTCCAACAATTATCAAGTTTCTCTGGGTTGAGTTCAGAACCTTACCCTGACATTATGAATGTAACCCACATCATGCCTCCTTCTTCAGCTTCTCCAAAATATGTGATTGGCTTGAGTTCTACAACCTGTTGCTTAAGTGAGCATATATTTTTTATTCAATGGTTTTACATTATAAATATTTCATTCAATTAACATCTGGCCTTGATGGAATGCAGCCAAAATAATTAGGGGTACCTGCAGTAAAAAATGTGATACATTAGGAAAATGAATAATGTATTTGCATTTCTCCAGGAACTCTGAAGAGATTCATTCTAGAGAGGATGTGGTCATGTGGCATTAAGTATAGGGCTAGATGCTGTGTTTTTCTTTTTGTTCAAGTGCACCTTCAGCAACAACACAAAAATCTGAGGAATCTTAACTCTTCATTCTTTAAATTACTAAATAAAATTAAATAGACTATAAAAAGCCATTGTACTATTAAATAATAGGAAACATTGAGTTGTGTGTCCAAAAGTCACACTTAAGACCAGGCAAGGGTAATAAGCATGAGATGGCTGTGGATACTATGAGATAATGTCTACTTGTCAGAAATGGATAGAATTTTTTTCTGTCAAAGTTCAAAAGTTAATGATTTACTTTATATTTTAATTGCTTCTACTGAGAGATCTATTAAGGAATAAAAGAGATTCTATCATGCTGTTATTATTTTTCACTGTTGATATGTTCAATATTACATATGAATAAAACTATATTTGTTACACCATGCACTGTTTCATACATCCTAGACTGTCTTTAGGAAAATTTAGTACATGTCACTTCAGTCATCTGAAAGGAATCATTTCTTCATTACAACTCATAACTTTAAACTATAAAGTATCAGCCAGAAAAAAAAAAAATTGGCACAATTAAGAGAAATTTGATAATGGTAGAAAAGCACATACAGACATGACTGGGAGATGATAAGATTATTTTAATTTTCCCATTTGCGCTAGAATTATTTATTTTACAAATCTCCAGATCTTTTATTACTTAAAACCCTCTGCTGAATCATGAAAAGAAGCTTAAGTTAGCAATTTTCTTCTGCAAAATCTAGCTGCTAGCATCTGGTGAACACTTGGATACCTAGTCAGGTCCTATGGAAATGATTATTTTAAGACTCTATTCAGCATGCCTGGGCTTAAAAATCAGCTCAAATCACACTCTGCACATGTATTTTACTCTCAGGGATTTTAAAACCTGGCATTCATAGCGATGGTTTCAAGGCTTTTGCAGTGGAGATGAGGGTGGGAAATAGGACAAGCAGGCAGGCTGGACACCCCAACAGCCCCCGTGCTCCCTGAACAGACAGTGACTTCTGCAGATGGACCCACAGTGCCTGTGGGCCACCAGCCACCAGGCCACGGTGCCCCCCATGGCTTCTCACACTTACATTTAGACTTGGCCCGCCTGCGGAATCGAGGACCGCTGTCCTTGCTTGTGCCTCCCTGTGGCACGTGTGGGCTGGTTTCCGTCTCTTCAGATGCTGCTCCACTTCCAGAACAGCTTCTGGGGTAGAAAAAAAAAAGAGAATACTTTTACTCAGTTGGAAAGACAACAAGAATCTGGATTATTATCAAAGTGCACTGTTCTGGGATCATAGGAGAAATTACATTATAGCAACGTATAAATACACACTTCAATAAAAGATGCTGTTATGGACCAGAATTTAAGTGCATATTTAGTTGATATTAGAGATATTTGTATGCTGATTCAGAGAGAGAATAATTTTGTGCAATTCTATGTATGCAAATAGGTGCTTATTTATTTTTAAACACTTACTACCACATATATAATTTTTATCCAAATAAACATTTCTTGTATATGTTTATTGCTTTTCATGGTTATATTATGTGCTAGGTTCCCATTAATTTAATTTCTGTTAATACAGACTGCAGGTAATTTAGAAAGGGTGAGGGCAATTGCTACAGTGGGAGGAAATTTATGGAAGTAATACCTCAGGGAGCAATGTTAGGTTAATTTAAGAAAAGGAATCTCTGCCATCAACATATTTCCATCTAATTTGCATACAATAGTATTTGAATTAGAAATTATTCTCTATTTTTTGTCAAATCAGGTCTGGTAGAACTTTAATTCAGCAGCACTTTCAGGTTTTTGTTTGAGATTTTTAATTAGAGTATACTTTATAAACCATCTGTAATTTAGACTTTTTACAAGTTGTATGGAAACTTCTCCCCATTTAATCAGAATTTCAGAAATTTAACTCTGTGTTTCACATATTAGTCTCTATTTTGTTTTGGTACATTTCACAGAGACTTTTTTAGGAAATATTCTTTATATTTGTTGTTCAGAAAAAGATTTAAGCAGGGAAACTTTAGACACTTAAAAAGATTTGAAAGCCAGGATTTGTTGATTAGGAAATAAATGCAGAATTGGGTTTCTAATTTAGAATTTCTGCAATATGACATAAGTGATATATTCTAGAGCAGTGCTATTCAGTAAAACTTTCTGTGATAAAGGAAATGTTCACATTTTGCAATGTTCAATATGACAGCCACTAGCCAGAAATGGCTATTAAGCACTTGAAATGTGGCTAATGCAATCAGGGAAGTGAATTTTTAGTTTTAATTTAAATTAATTCAGATTTAAATATTCACTTGTGGGTAATGGCTACTGTATTGAAGAGTATAATTCTGGAGTTTACATGTATTTTGTATTCAACACAAAATGAGGAAGGACTTGAATGGTTCTAGCTGCTGAAGGCCTATGTTCCCCAAACACAAGGCCCAGGCTCTGATACCTGAGCTTGTGCCAGAAGAGTGGACCCAGCAGCATTCTGAATTTCGGCTCAACTTGGGGATATTCTGACATAAAGTTAAAATTTGGGTTAACCATAGATGATTTGAGAATACTTTGTGTATAGAAACTGTGGCATCTCAAGTGATCTCCCATAATAGAGTTCAGGCTGTAAATGGACTCAAGGGCTTGACTTTCCCAATCTACTGTTTGTGTGGTATGCCTGACAGGCAGTGGAGACAGATATAGAAAAAATACTCCATAAATATAGCTGCCTCCATGAAAAAGAAACTCTCCAGATTCAAACTAGATCACAGGAACAGGCTGGTAAATACATTTGTGCCTCTCCCCAAATCATTCTTCTCTAAATATCCATTGAGCGCTACTATGCAAAAGGCCCAATGCTTAGTGCGGGAGATAAAATGTTAGAAAAAAAAAAGATATGAAACTCCACCCTGTGATTAACTGCATTAGACAATAACATTTTTCCCAATGTTTTCTTCTTCCAAAATTCCTTTTTCTTTTCCTGAATGTGGTGAAAAGAAAATAGGAGAAAGACACACAGGATAAATAGAAACACTGAAGATCGTGATTATGTGTGTCATACATCTTATTCAATTTACTTCTTTCCACACAGCTTTCACAGTTCCATACTGAGATGGCAAAACCAGGTTTTGAAATGTACCATTGGAAACAGAAAATAACTGAACAGATCTCAATCTAAAATTTTAGAACACGAGATGACCACCATCATTTAGCATTTATTAAGTTTTTACAATATATGTTAACAGAGTTCTTTCCTTTCTGTTAGCTAGAAGAATGTCCTTTAAAATAATTGCTAATTAAATGCTGTTATGGGAGGACACATTTTTTTTTTTTGCTTTGCCACTTAGAACACTGTAAGAAAGAGTGCTACAATCACATTTATGAAATGAATAAATTTTTTCAATATTTGAGCACCATTGCAACACCTGATGGGAACTACTAGCTACACAGACCAAATGTAGCTCATTGTGTTTCAGTTCATTTTAAAAGAATGAACCTGAAAAGTGCAAAGAACTAAACAAGAACTATTTAGCCACACTTCCCTCACAGAAGCAAGGTCTGATGCTGTAAAGAGCAATATTGCATAGGAACCTGGAATGTCAGGTCCATGAATCAAGGCAAATTGGAAGTGGTCAAACAAGAGATGGCAAGAGTGAATGTCGACATTCTAGGAATCAGCGAACTGAAATGGACTGGAATGGGTGAATGTAACTCAGATGAACATTGTATCTACTACTGGGGGCAGGAATCCCTCAGAAGAAACGGAGTGGCCATTATGGTCAACAAAAGAGTCTGAAATGCAGTACTTGGATGCAATCTCAAAAACGACAGAATGATCTCTGTTCGTTTCCAAGGCAAACCATTCAATATCACAGTAATCCAAGTCTATGCCCCAACCA
>NW_011494740.1:1390445-1434852 GCF_000754665.1 Bison bison bison | reverse complement strand
GCCACAGCCAGTAACACTGAAGAAGCTGAAGTTAAACGGTTCTATGAAGACCTACAAGACCTTTTAGAGCTAACACCCAAAAAAGATGTCCTTTTCATTATAGGGGACTGGAATGCAAAAGTAGGAAGTCAAGAAACACCTGGAGTAACAGGCAAATTTGGCCTTGGAATACGGAATGAAGCAGGGCAAAGACTGATAGAGTTTTGCCAAGAAAATGCACTGGTCATAACAAACACCCTCTTCCGACAACACAAGAGAAGACTCTACACTTGGACATCACCAGACGGTCAACACTGAAATCAGATTGATTATATTCTTTGCAGCCAAAGATGGCGAAGCTCTATACAGTCAGCAAAAACAAGACCAGGAGCTGACTGTGGCTCAGACCATGAACTCCTTATTGCCAAATTCAGACTGAAATTGAAGAAAGTAGGGAAAACCAGTAGACCATTCAGGTATGACCTAAATCAAATCCCTTATGATTATACAGTGGAAGTGAGAAATAGATTTAAGGGCCTAGATCTGATAGATAGAGTGCCTGATGAACTATGGGATGAGGTTCGTGACATTGTACAGGAGACAGGGATCAAGACCATTCCCATAGAAAAGAAATGCAAAAAAGCAAAATGGCTGTCTGGGGAGGCCTTACAAATAGCTGTGAAAAGAAGAGAAGTGAAAAGCAAAGGAGAAAACGAAAGATATAAACATCTGAATGCAGAGTTCCAAAGAATAGCAAGAAGAGATAAGAAAGCCTTCTTCAGCAATCAATGCAAAGAAATAGAGGAAAACAACAGAATGGGAAAGACTAGGGATCTCTTCAAGAAAGTCAGAAATTCCAAAGGAACATTTCATGCAAAGATGAGCTCGATAAAGGACAGAAATGGTATGGAACTAACAGAAGCAGAAGATATTAAGAAGAGATGGCAAGAATATACAGAAGAACTGTACAAAAAAGATCTTCACGACCCAGATAATCACAATGGTGTGATCACTGACCTAGAGCCAGACATCCTGGAATGTGAAGTCAAGTGGGCCTTAGAAAGCATCACTATGAACAAAGCGAATGGAGGTGATGGAATTCCAGTTGAGCTATTCCAAATCCTGAAAGATGATGCTGTGAAAGTGCTGCACTCAATATGCCAGCAAATTTGGAAAACTCAGCAGTGGCCACAGGACTGGAAAAGGTCAGTTTTCATTCCAATCCCAAAGAAAGGCAATGCCAAAGAATGCTCAAACTACTGCACAATTGCACTCATCTCACACGCTAGTAAAGTAATGCTCAAAATTCTCCAAGTCAGGCTTCAGCAATATGTGAACCGTGAGCTTCGTGATGTTCAAGCTGGTTTTAGAAAAGGCAGAGGAACCAGAGATCAAATTGCCAACATCCCCTGGATCATGGAAAAAGCAAGAGAGTTCCAGAAAAACATGTATTTCTGCTTTATTGACTATGCCAAAGCCTTTGACTGTGTGCATCACAATAAACTGTGGAAAATTCTGGAAGAGATGGGAATACCAGACCACCTGATCTGCCTCCTGAGAAATTTGTATGCAGGTCAGGAAGCAACAGTTAGAACTGGACATGGAACAACAGACTGGTTCCAAATAGGAAAAGGAATACGTCAAGGCTGTATATTGTCACCCTGTTTATTTAACTTATATGCAGAGTACATCATGAGAAACGCTGGACTGGAAGAAACATAAGCTGGAATCAAGATTGCCGGAAGAAATATCAAGAACCTCAGATATGCAGATGACACCACCCTTATGGCAGAAAGTGAAGAGGAACTCAAAAGCCTCTTGATGAAAGTGAAAGTGGAGAGTGAAAAAGTTGGCTTAAAGCTCAACATTCAGAAAATGAAGATCATGGCATCCGGTCCCATCACTTCATGGGAAATGGATGGGGAAACAGTGGAAACAGTGGCTGACTTTATTTTTCTGGGCTCCAAAATCACTACAGATGGTGACTGCAGCCATGAAATTAAAAGACACTTACTCCTTGGAAGGACAGTTATGACCAACCTAGACAGCCTATTAAAAAGCAGAGACATTAGTTTGCCAACAAAGGTCCGTCTAGTCAATGGTTTTTCCTGTGGTCATGTATGGATGTGAGAGTTGGACTGTGAAGAAGGCTGAGAGCCGAAGAATCAATGCTTTTGAACTGTGGTGTTGGAGAAGACTCTTGAGAGTCCCTTGGACTGCAAGGAGATCCAACCAGTCCATTCTGAAGGAGATGAGCCCTGAGATTTCTTTGGAAGGAATGATGCTAAAGCTGAAACTCCAGTACTTTGGCCACCTCATGCGAAGAGTTGACTCATTGGAAAAGACTCTGATGCTGGGAGGGATTGGGGGCAGGAGGAGAAGAGGAAGACAGAGGATGAGATGGCTGGATGGCATCACTGACTCGATGGACGTGAGTCTCAGTGAACTCCGGGAGTTGGTAATGGACAGGGAGGCCTGGCGTGCTGCGATTCATGGGGTCACAAAGAGTCGGACACGACTGAGTGACTGATCTGATCTGATCCCTCACTCTCTACAGCAACTGAATAATTAAATGTATGGTTAACCTAAATTTTTAGATGAATTTTAAGGATGGAAAGGATTAAAAACTATATTAAATGAGTGCAGCCAAAATACATAGTACTTCAAGCATCTAAAGGCCATACAGTCATTTCTCTGAATATAGTAACTGATAATGTCCTTAATATTGTAGACACACAGTATGAAAATAATTTTTAAAAATGAATTACAAAGCAATGGAAGAAATCACAAAGAAGAAAGAAATTAATATAAGTACTTAAAAATCAGTGGCTCTTTAAAAACATTATAAGCAAATAAAAGGTGAAGTGGAATTTGTTTTAATCTTTCAAATATTTAATCCTTATGGAAGTTTGAAACAGTCACAGATTGTTTAACCCACTTCTGTGTTCCCTCCCAGTTAAATCTGGAAGGGTTTGTGCCTGCTTTGACCAATAGAGCACAGTGGAACTGACACTATGTAACTTCTGAGACTGGGTCATGAAAGACCAGTTGCTACTTTGTTTCTAGAATATTTTCTTGGAATTCTGAGCCCCCAATTAAGAAATCTGACTGTCCTTAGGAGCAGCCAGGTTTAGGTGCTCCAGGGACAATTCGAGCAGAGCTCAGACTTCCTTCTATCCCTGCCATGGCACTAAATGTGTGAGTAAAGCCATGTGAGGCCCTCCAAGTCAGCCAATCTATCAGGTAAATAAGCCAAAAGAGAGAAAAAGCTCCCAGCTGAGACCCATAAAATTGTGAGATACAATAAAATGTTGGTTATTTCAAAGCCACTACATTTTCATGTGGCTTGTTATGCAGCAATAGAAAACTGGAGCATACCCGCATGTGTGTGTGCTATTTTTACAGTAAAAATTTAAGAAATTGAATGTAAAAGACACCCTGTGAAGTTGTTTGAGAAAATTGACAGTCAATATCCTTTGTATAGAAAGAGCACTTATGAGTTATCAGGGGAAAGAATTGTAACATTGTGTTAAAAAATGAGCAATTAAATGAACACAATTCACACACAAAAAAACAAAAAGGCTAAAAAAAATGTAAAAAATGTTCAACCTAGTAAGTAAAGGAAATGTTAATTACACAATGGAATTAAAATTTTGGTTATCAAACTGGCAAAAATAAAAAAAAATTAAACATTGGTTTGGGTAAAGTGGAGTGTACATAGTACAAATTTTCTGGAAAATAAAGAAATATGTTCAGAGTTTAATGCAGTGAAGTTGGTCATTCATTTAGGACCTGTTTTTGCCCAAGGGCAAGGAAAAACCAGAAACCTCTGTCTCACCCTTTAAACTGGGACATGCCAATAGATACAATTACTTGCAACGTGTTTCAGCTCAAAACTGGCCTTCTGTTGAGTCTGAATTTTGCTGGTGGTTTAGTCGCTAAGTCGTGTCTGACTCTTGTGACCCCATGAACGTAGCTCACTAGGCTCCTCTGTGCATGGGATTTCCCAGGCAAGAATATCAGAGTGGGTTGCTATTTCCTTCTCCAGGGGATCTTCCAGACCTAGGGATCCAACCACCGGCTCCTGCACTGCAGGCAGATTCTTCACTTCTGAGCCACCAGGGATTCCCAAGTCTGAAGTATGGAAAACATATAAGGCAGCTCTTCTCTTTAAGTCCAAGCTTTAACCTCCAGCAAGACTTGTTGAAGCTTTCTAATTAAGGGGCAGCAACACCTGCGGTGTGGACGGCAGCTATTGAAGTAATTCCAGGAGGGTGAGACTGAGTTTGCAGAACTGAGCGCTGTTTCCTGTGATACCTTCCTCCTTGAGAGTAAATTCAGAGATAAGGACAGAAGGGCCTTCCTCCTTCAACAAACCCGGGTTCGGGTCTTGGCTCTACATCATTCCATGAAAGGCCTTTGGGCTACCTATCACGTCTGCAAAGCTGCCGGCCTGGGACAAAGAGACACAGGAGCTTTGTGTTCTGCTCTGCAACATCAGGGCTGGCAGAACAAAAACTCCAAGGGGTCTCCTCGGTCTCCTGGGTGATGTCACTGACAAGGGAGGAAGCATTGGGGTGAAGATCCAAACCAAGGTAAGGGGGGAGAGACCTTTGAACTTTCCGGAGATAAGAAATTTGTTGTTTATGAAGCGAAACGGCATCGGTTGCCATGATTTTAGCCTTCGGCGGCGCAGAGGCGCGACCCCGGAACGCGGCATGGGGCTGGCTGAGCTGCTTCAAGGCCAGGCGCCTCTCCCTGGTCTCAGGCTAGCTGGTCCCCGAGACGGCGCACCGTCTGACAATCAGAGGGCCCAGGCCTGCAGGCGTTCTTCAGGGGCTCCTGACCCGAGTAGAAGGCTTTTCTCCATCTGTAGCATCCAGGCAATGTCAGCAGGTTAGGGCCCGGGGCATAGCCCTCAGACCCAGGTCAAAGATGCTGGGCCGCGTCTCCAGGATGCCCGGGAGCATGGCTTCAGCCGCAGATTGGTACCCAGGCTTCTCACTACACTTCGAACAGCCTCCTGTGGCTTGTTCTACCCGATTGAGACGGTCACGTTGTCTTTCCATTTCCCGCATTTCATCTGGCTCCTGCACTTGAAGGACCAGGCGGCCACATAGCAGTTCTGGGCGCTCGGGGATGCGGGAGGCTGACACCTTCCTGTCAGCTTGTATAAGGACCACCGGCTTCTCCTCCTCAGACCCCGGCTCTGGACTTCCTGCCCTCACGGCCCCTCCTGCCACAGCGTGGCCAGCCTCAACTGCCCTCACTTTCCCTCCTAATTTCCTTACGCTTATGCGTAAGGAAACTCTTCCATAGTTCCAATTGCATGAAAAATGTATCTACTTTTGCTCTGCCGACAAACAGAGCAGATGAGGTGAATTTTGAAAAAGTCTGATCCGCCATTCAACCGCTTAACACCCCTACTCTTGCACCTAATAGCTCCCCTCAGTACTTAGCCTGCCAGACACCTCTTTCCATGGGATTCTCCAGGCAAGAATACTGGAGTGGGTAGCTGTTCCCTTCTCCAGGAGATCTTTCTGACCCAGGGATCCAACCGGGGAAGCCCAAGAAAATGGGAGTATATAGCCTATCCCTTCTGCAAGGGATCTTTCTGACCCAGGGATCCAACGAGAGTCTCTTGCATTGCAGGCGGATTCTTTACCAGCTGAGCTACCACGGAAACCCCACAGCACTTAGATCAGATCTAAACTGCTTTTCTCGCTGAAAGGCCCCATATAATTCTCTCAGCCGACCTCCCCATTCCCCTACACCTCTTTCCCCTTTGCCCTTTATTCTCCAGCCACACTGGCCTTCTTCTTGTGGGAAATATCGTGCTGGTCCCCGTCTTCAGGCCTCTACTGCTCCCATGTTTGGAATGCTCTTCCTGCAGAACCCTGCATGCTGGGCTGTTCATTTAAATCTCAACTTACAGGTCACTTCTGCAGAGAGGTTTTTCTTGACCATCTAATCTAAAGTCAGCCACTCATTTTCATGTATCTCTAATTCCCTTTCATCACACAGTAACCCTTGTACACTCCCTACTTCATCGTACATATTATCCGTTCATAGTCTGCCTCAACAGCAACGCTTCCTCTCTCTCCACTCTCTTTGAGAGCAGAGAACTCGTTTCATTCTTAGTAACATCCCTTGCCTTCCCTCATGGCTCAGTGGTAAAGAACCTGCCTGCCAATACCGGAGATGTGGGTTGGATCTCTGGGTCAAGAAGATCCCCTGGAGAAGGAAATGACAACCTACTCCAGTATTTTTGCCTGGGAAATCCCAGAGACAGAGGAGCCTGGCTGGGCTATGGTCCATGGGGTCACAAAAGAGGCAGATGTGGCTTAGTGCCTAAACAACAAACAACAACATCCCTTGTGATTGGAACTAGGATGGGCACACGGTAGGTGATTCATAAATATTTGCTGGATGCCTTGCAAATACTTTTTGTACATTTGAAATATAAAACTTAGCAGTGCAGAAAATACCGCATTTAAAACCATTAAAAAAAACCTAGACATTGTATGTTATATGGGCATTTTCCAAAGCTTTGATGGTTCTGATTAAAGTACATTGCTTCAATTTAAAAAAAAGAAACAGCCAGCACAAGATCACAACATCATAAAATCATTTCAGGACTGTGATGAGAGCTCCCCTGTCAAATTAGATATTTTCAAAACTAGAGCACCACTCAACAGGCTCCTTGCTTTGACTTGAAGAATGTGCACCTCCCACCATTTTTTTTTTTTTTTTGCTGCTGAACATATGATTTATTCACTGGGTAAGGAACATGTCTTGAAAAACTTCCCTTTCAGCACTTAAAGTGTTGAAAACAGAGTTTCATCTTTTGAGGCTGGTTTAATACAAACCTCTGGAATGAGGAGATGTCTTACATGTCCCCTTGAGTGGATGAGAGTTAAAGCTGTCCCTCTTGGTGTTATTCTTTCTGGAATTGCAGGAACCTCAGTGGCTGGGTCTCAGTGGCCAACTATGATTACAAGATTCTACAGAAATGAGATCTGTTTCTATAAAATTCATGAGAAAAATCTGAATTGCTATTTATAAATAGGCCACACCATTTCAGAAGTGATATAACATTCGGACACTCAAGCACAAGTTTTGATATGTGTTTCAACATAGCCTATCCCTACCAGTTTATAGTTTCCTCACAAAGCAGGCAGGCCACATTCTTATGATTCTTGAAGGGATGGGAAATGCACATTTACTAAACATGTCCTTTGGGCCAGTCTCCTTGCTAGCAGTAGTTGCACAGACTCATTTAATCCTGAGAAGTGTGCAACACGTGAGTGAAGGTCATGAGAAGAGACCTCCTGTTCTCTCACACAATATTAAAGAAGATTGATTAATCAGGAATCAGCAAAACAGAAGAACTGCCTATTCTTATCCCACTGACATTATCCCAGGGTTTAGTTCCAAGTTTTTCAAGGGACATTTTATTTTACTGTGCTGATTCATGGCAGTTGTCTGGAGCATGGAAAATGTTCATTGATTTTATAGTGTTGTTAAATTGGGCACAAGATTTGCATAGGAACTGTGTATCTGAGTGGTTTAGAAATGCCAGGGCTTTAGAACAACAATTGGATAAGGTGCCTTGAGGTTCCTGAAAGCTATTTTCACAGTCCCATAGAGTGGTACATCTGATTTGGTTTCATTAATAATGTTTGGAGAGCTGGAGGAAGCGGTGGGCGGGCCATTTCCCTTTCTCCACCCATCTGAAGGAATGCCTTCATCCTTCAGCTAACTTTTTATAAAAATTTAAGGTTGTATGTCTCAGATAAAACAAGGATTGTTAAATTTCATATCTACAGAGACAGGATTAACTCTGAATTAATGACTAAATCCTGATAAGAGAGAGGAAAATAAATCTCCTAAGGTTGTACTAAGCCACCACTGAGGGTCTGGATTGTAGATAACTGGCCTTCTTTTAAGTACCCTGCAGTTAGAGAGACACTCATTTTTCCCTTTTTTTATAAGACGCACATTATAGTCACACAGTTTACAAACACACAGTATACTTCAAAGAAGCCAAGTATAAATGACCTGGTAGAAAAGAGCATTGAAAAGATCTAAAGATCCAAAGTATATCTGAAATTCCTACTAGTTTGGAATAATGAAGGATGAAGTGAGAAATTAACACTTCTATATGCAAATAAATTTGAGAAATAGTGACTCTAGACAACTGGAGAGCAGAAGGTTCACTGGTTGCAATCTAAAATTAGGTTCTCATGATGCAATTTAAGAAGAGAAGTAGTCAATGACATTGACAAGAAGTAGTCAACGAAATTTTCATTGTAGGTATATCCTCTGGACACTTGCTATTGATAAAAACATATCACCCTTTCCTAGAAGTTCCTCATCCTTGCTGAGAAATTATAGCCCCTTCAAATGAAACTGTTAGATAAACTTTCAGACAGGATAAAATATTAGTAATATAATGGTGATTCAAGGTATGTTCAGAGGTCTTCTAAACAACTGAGTTCAAGAAAAAGACTAAAGCTGTGTCTTTGTAAGGTCAATATTCAAGGAAAATCTAGCATGGAGTCTCTTTTCAGTTATTCAGATATTTTGCATTATATAGCAATGCTTAAATTGAACCAAAAAGTGCAAAGTAAGTGAATTCGTTTATTAAGGGTGACAATATTTTGAAACTTTGCATTCAATCATCTGGTCATTTGCATTATGATTCATTAATATTCATTAATATATTCATCCATATAATTAAATAATTGAGTAATTGATTAATTAAACATCATACATCATCTAAGATGACCTGTGAAGTGATTTGAGGCAAGTGAAAAAAAAATGCCTTGGGTGAGTAAAATTTGATTTAGTTTCACCTCCAGTTAAAAGTGGATTTATTCTTATCGAAGACTAATTGATGATACTGATTCAATAACAGCTAACAAATTAAAATGATGCCCCCCAAATAAGCATTTTATGTACCTTTGAAATAAATGTGGAAAACTTCAAGTGTCCCTTAATAGTCACTTGCCTGTGGAGTAACTTTGGTGCAGACCATGATAGAAAGAAGCAGGAAGGAGAAAAAATGTGCTCTGCATATTTGGGGTGTGGACGAGGTTCTGAAATACTCCAGACAAAGATGGCAACCCAACTCTCAGGACATCAGAATGTGGCTGAGCTCTATTTTAATGGGAAAATACTGACTTCAGTGTTCTTGATTATAGTTTTTTGTTTTTGCATTTGAATGTGATGGTTCCTCTTACTCCTGTAACAATCAAACATATTGCCCATAATCCAAGGTCAAGTTGGATTTCCAGAGATAACCTTCTCAGAAGAATTGCTCTAAATTAAGCTATAACTCAGCAGCAATAGTAATACCTATTAGTTATTGAGGATGTCTTATATGGCAGGCTCTGTGCTCAGTATAATTTATATATATCTTATATTATTTAATCCATACTATGATTCTACAAGAAAGCAATCTCTTATATTTAAGATAATTTAACATCTCAAATTAACTCATTACACACACACATATTTTGAAGATAGCGTTTATGTTTTACTCCCCTTTCTCTCCCCAGAAAACAAGTGGCTCAAAATTGGTACCTAGAAAATATTGATTGAATTAAATGAAATGTCAGTCCTTGTGCTTTTCCTGAGGGATGGGCTTTTATCAATCATTTTGTCCTTTGATGTAGCTTTGAAGACTCTTAAGGATGAACAGGCATTGGAAATATTTAACCCAACCACGAAACATGGATCAACTTGTCTCTGTCTTCTTGGGTTAATGAGGAAGGCTGGCATAAAGTAAGGTTGAAGGGGGATTGTGCAGGGATTGGTGGGAAGGGAAAAATACTGATTCTGGTGAAAATATCTGGGTTGTAAACATAAAGAAATAAGAAAGCCAAGAGACTGGACTTGACAGTCTTCTGTGGAGGGTCTTAAATCTGACAGATGATGCTCTGAGCTGACAGCATCAGCAAGACTGTGTTTATATACAAGAGGAGGGAGGGTCATGGTATTGGGAAAGCTCTCAAATGAATAAGGTCTTATTTTCTCTACGTTTCACACCCTGGTTTATTAGATTTTCCAGTTGTTGTTTGGACGCTTGTCCTTACTGCTCAGTTCCTGATGGCCCCTGACTGTCCTTAGGGCTTTGGTGTGCTGCATATCGGAAGATTATGGGATGACATAGAGTGTAAGAACCGAGTCTTAGTCATCTCCCTCCTGCTTTGATCAATCCATGGAGTTTGTTGATTGATCGAGGATCCAGGCATGCCAGAAATTGTCACTGTCAGGCACAGGGTGCGTGTGCAGTGTTTTGCAAAGCAAAGCAAACAGACTCCATGTGTCTCCTCCAGGAGCTCACAATAAAAACCAGACAATAGATGTGTGAACACAATGGGGCACACAGATGCTCAGCTGTATAAACAAAGAAGTACAACAAATTAGAGAATTTTGGTGTGAACTATGAGTGCAAGTGCTCTTGTTTGTGCTACGGAAGTGAGAGGAAGTTCCACAAGTTGCAGAGAACTTGCTGAAGTCTGTGTGAGGGTAAGGAGCATGTGGATGATGGTAAAGGTGAGATCACCCTGCTTCTTTCAGTTAGGAGGGAAACAAGTGTTCCTTTGCAGTGGGGGGAGAATTTTTTTTCCTTCCCAGGTACTTGCTCTGAAGGCATGTGTATTTCTACTTAGGTCTAGGTTCTTCTAAGAGATTTGGTTAGAAGGAAAGTAAAAAGTATTAAGCAAGGAGTAGCCTGCCAGAGAGATTTCATAAGCCTTCTTTCCACTGGAAACCAGGCTAAAAAGAAAATAAAAACCAGTGTCTATTATAATTGTACATTCCACTTTTAATCAGCTAGCATATGCCAATTGATTTTTCAAGGAAATGATTACTTTGGTGAATTTTTTTTTTTAATAAGGGACAAAACTTTTTGTCATTGTCTAGCACTTGCTGTCTCTGACATCTCAAATGTTGTCAGGAATTAATCTGGATTTACAGAGTTCAGCTGAAAGCAAATTCCAGGTAGGTCTCTACCTCAACCACCCTGGACTAATAGGTATATCTCTTCCCTAAAATATATCCAGATAGGGGATCCTTCCCAGGAACCTTTTACAGGGTTTATAAAATCTTCACTGTCAATAAGATCTTTCAATCTAACTTAAATTCCTTTGGTTGTAATTTAAATTCATTTCCTATTCTTTCCTCATTAAAAAGAGGGAACTATCTGCAAAGTCATTCTTCTGAATACAGTGGTTAAACACACACTTCAGGCTTCTTTCTTTCCTGGATTTTCTTTCTATTTCAGATGTCATCTATTTATATTTTTTTTCCTGTCCCATTTATCTAGTTCCAATCAGGTCTTATTTATTGGGTCATAAAAGTATAAAAGAACATTGGAATTTATATATATATTTTTTGGAATGGGTGAGATGATAGTCTCAACCTATTAATGGCCACTTCCTAACTCTTAATCCCTTGGGCAAGAATTTACCTGTACATATCGCAATGGGTTGAGGAGGGGTATCTTGTTTTTCACAACTATAAAGTGATACAATGGACAAAATATTTTTAAAGTTTTTTGTCCTTTTACTGTTCAACAATCCCATGGGTAAGTTCTGAGTATCCTTTGGCCCCAAAGAGCAGCTATTTTCCCTTGACTAACACTATTCTTACAATAGCAGTAATCCTATGTATGTTAATGTGTCATCCAATGACTGATTTCTACAGCAAGAACCTCTAAACTCTGTTTAACATTTTTTTATTGAGGTATAACTTACATAGTTTAATATGAGATCTTCTTGGGTACCTATTTCTGCTTCTATGATACAGTAATGTCAAAGGGTATGAGTTTTTGTATATGCTAAGTCATTTTCCAGTTTATTATAGCTTGAATATTTTTGCAAGGCCACTGATATCATATATGAGTTTTTTCTTTAAGTTGGTATCCCCTGAAAAGGAGTCTGTAATTCCCCATCTTCTCTATCCACATGGATATGCTTTCTATCCTTCATGGCCTGGGTTCTTTTAAAACCACATACTAAAACAAGTATATTGAGAATATCATGACACATAGGATTCTCTTTAAAAGACATTCTTTGATTTCAAACACTTAAGTAGCATGAAATATTTTATTTATTTATTTTTATTTTTAAAATTACCTAAGTATGATAATGCATTTACAGGAGATTTGTATATAGTGGAACTATATGGAACTTTGTTCTGTATTTTCCAAGCATGGAATTTAAAAAAAATTTACATTATTGAAAGAATTTTCAAAAGTAGGGCATTGAAAAAAGTCCATGGCAAAAATATTTTTGGGGTGGATCTCTTTCTCCAAGTGATTATATATTGAGTGATCAATTTTCACTTCATTTCCTTTTAAACTTCTGCTGAACTTTGAATTAAGCATCAAAAGCCATATCAGAGTTAGCTACAGCACTCCCTGACTTAAGAAACCCAGCGTCTGCTAAAATAGTCTCAGGGATTTTATAAGAAAGATGGATACTTTCATTTGCTCTTTTGCATTTTCCTGCATTAGCCTGGTTTTTGCTTGCTTGACTTGAAAACTGTTCTTCAACAAACCTCATGACTAATTAAGTAAGGGAAGTCTGTATTTAATCATATTCCAGTTATCAAAAAAGAATGGATATTTGTATAAACTTGAGCCATTCTTCTTCTTTTGCCAGGTTGTCAGCAATTTATTTTCTGTCTCAAACAACAAAACCTACTTGGATTTTACGTCTATCTTTTGCCTTCCTGTGGGGATCACCAGGCCCCTCTCTTCTGCCTTCAGCCCTCTCTACCTAGGCTGCGACCACAGCTTTCGTACCAACTGAACACAGAGCATGTGCTCTGGTCTCACTGGCGGGCTGGCTGGACTGCTCAGCAATCAGCTGACATTTTTAACAGTTCTTTTCATGCCTTTGTCCCATCTTGCACCACATAACTCACATAGCATGTCTCTGAGTGATATTTGCACTTTTCACCCAGTAGGCGTTCCTCCTGGCTTGGTGTTAGAGTTGATGGTGAGCAAGGGGCATGGCCTGCCTGAGCACCTATCTGCAGTGCTACTCCCTAATTCTAAGTGGTCTGAGAATGCTCCCTGCCACGCCTTTCATCTTTTCAGCCCTTTCTTTTTGTCCAGTTTCCCACTCTTCCTCTCCTGCCCCTTGTTTGCCGGTCTTCCCTCCCTCATCCTCTCACCACACCAAAATCACAAACAGAACAGTACAGAACTAAGTGGGGCTAAAGGAGTTATGATGGAGTCTTTCCTCCCACTTGTTTTCATTCTCCAAAATTCCTTATCATTCTTCTAAGGTCTTGACTTAAATAATTTGCCTTCCTTTCTGGTTTTAACTTCAAAAACAAAGACTGCCTTTTCTTATAGTCCAGGTGGTGATAGTGGTAAAGAACCTGCCTGCCAATTCAGGAGATGTAAGACTTGGGTTCAATCCCTGGGTTGGGAGGATCCCCTGGAGGAGGGCATGGCAACCCACACCAGTATTCTTGCCTGGAGAATCCCATGGACAGAGGAGCCTGGCAGGTTACAGTCCATAGCGTTGCACAGAGTCGGACATGACTGAAGAGACTTAGCACACACACACAGACTAGTACTAGGTTCCAGTTTTTAAATACATAGCCTATTTTTTTTTCTCAAATTTTTCCTAATACCTTAACCACTAAGGAGTTTATTCTGCAAAGATAAACCAATTCACACCTGGTTTGTGATGGAAAAGATTGTTTGAATTTAGGTTTTCTCAGGTAATTATGCCAACTGACCTGACACATTTATATAAAAGGCTGCTTTTTGGTGAATATAAAATTCCCATGAGGTCTCCAGCTGAAAATCTATGTGTCATTATTATTATTATGTGATTCTTATTCAGTGTTATCACCTTGAATTCTAAAAAGAAACATTCAGGTTAGCTGGGAGACCATCTAGGAAGTCCAGAGTAATGTAGTATATACATGCACAATCAAAACTGGAATTAAGAACATGTTAAATGGAAGGTAACTAGGATTACAAAACTTTTTTTTTGCTCCACATCTTGCTACTTATCTTCTTCCTGGAAAATTCTCTGTCATTTAATATTAGAAGATAATAGAAGATACACTCATTAATGAGGTTGAGTCAGCCATGTACAAAAAGTTAACCTGCCTCTTTTGCTATAAGCTTAAGAGAGAGATTAACCGTTGAATCATAGTATGGTATTGTGGAGGTAATCAGATGAGAAATTCTGTGGCAAAAATGATAGATCCTATTTGATCTACTCATGATAAGAACTTCTACCCACAGGCTTTGGGTTCAAAGGGTTCAAGATAGCTTTGGGCTTAGAAACCACTGTCAAAAGATGGTCAAAAACAGGCCTGGATCTGAAAACCATAGGTGATTATTGTTCTAGCAACGTGGACTTGCAAATAGGCAAATAAATGTCAAAGTTAATGTTTCTCAAAGCAAATGGTAGAACTCTGAGAACCAGTGAGATGGAGGAAGCCACAGTCATCATTCTAAAGCCATTTAAATGGCTGCACGGCTATTAGGATGGAGTCCCCACTGCACTCAGAGCCCCACTGACCTCTGTGGCTCCTCTCTCTCCCTCATTTCATCATGTTGAGTGACACTGGTCAAAGGAAATGACCATGCTCTGTTGCATGTTAACAGATCCTGCACGTATCAATCAGAATGTCATTTTTTTCCAGAAGGCATTGTGGTTTCCTTGAGTTTGGACTAGATGTTCCTCATGCTGTTGTTCAGTTGCTAAGTAATGTCTCTTTGTGACCCCATGGACTATAGCATGCCAGGCTTCCCTGTCCTTCACTATCTCCCAGAGTTTGCTCAGACTCCTGTCTGTTGAGTTGGTAGTGCCATCCAACCATCTCATCCTCTGTTGCCTTCTTCTCCTCCTGCCCTCAATCTTTCTCAGCATCAAGGTCCTCATACCTTCACCCATATGCCCTGTACTGTCTTACTGGAGCAATCAACCTGGATCAGAAGTCCAAGTCCTGGACAAGGACTTGCCTCCCTTCCCTGCAAGGCCCTGCTTCCTCCTGCAGGTTAGGATATCGTCTTGCTCACTGTTGTATTCTGGGTTCCTGCCACATTGTGAAGTTTTGGTGAGGAGTAAATGCAATCAGTTATTCATTCATCAGTTATGTACTCAGTGCCTGTGTGGGCTAGGAGCTCCTACTGGTGCTTGAAACATATTAATGAACACGCTCACACATTTTTACAAAAATTATATCTACTAAAATATATAAACTGCTTAGCACAGTGTCTGACATATAAGTATTTAATAATGATTATAATAGTAATGATAAATAACTAATATTTACTGAGTGCTTACCATGTGTCATACATTTAAAGTGTTTTTTTCGTGTATTGTCTTGTTTTAATCCTTATAACAAATCTGAGTTAATACTATTCTTTTCCCCTACTTTTCCCTACTTAACAGATGAGGAAAGTGAGGCAGTAATGTTAAGTGATTTGCCCACACAGTTACAGTTGTGAACCTAGAATTCAAAGCCAGATTGTTTGACTCTTGAATCTGGGCTTTTAACTTTTTATTATGTTTATTTAATGGTCTGTAAGTATTACCATCAAGATGCACTCAATAAATGCAAGCTAAAAGAAAATAAGCGAGGATAAGAAATATTTTCCTAAGATGTGCCAAGTGTCACTTCATGTCTATATAATGAAGCTGTGGCATTCTGGTACAACTAAGTATGCAATTGATTTTTTAAATAATTTTGGCTCATAGAGGTTCATATTATTCATCTTTCATCACATGGATTCAATAAAACTTTTCTTACCCCATGAGAAAATTTCAAGTCTAAGGAGCAGACTTATTGCCAGAAATTGATGCTGCAGAAGTGGAAATCTCATTTAAAAACAGCTATCAGTCACCTGGGAAGTCTCAAGTGGATTTTCTCCATATTTCAAAGAAAGGATTGTAGGATGGGATTAGGAGAGGCATATCTGCTGTCCTTTCCTGCCCTCCCTAATTAGTTCCAAACCTCAATCAAACTTTCCAGTTTCAAGTTTTTGTATTAGCTTTTGTGGATTCTCAGAAGTTAATCAAGAATGGGTAAAGAAACAAGTAAAAGCTTGTTCTCTCTGCCCCCTGCCCAATCAACTGAGTGTTAGTGAATCTGAGTCCATCCATCACAGTGTTCTGCTCCACTGCAGTTAGATAAGTCTAAGTCATGGTACTTGTCTTCAAGGGGCCATAAGTCTAATTGAAAAGATAATATGTACACAAGAAACAATGAGGAGAACATCAGGCCAGTAGTAATTGTGCTCTCTCTTGTGAGCTAGCTTTGGAAACTGTAGGAGTTCAGAAGAAAGGGAGATTGATGCTGCCAGACAGTGAGGGGTGATATTGTGGAAGAGACGGAAAAGTAGGTTGCATGACTTTATAAACACCACTTGTCTTAGCTGGGCCTCAGTTTCCACATCTGTAAAGAATAAACTGAACCATTTCATTTCTAATGACACTTTGAACTCAAAGACTCGTGACTTTGTGACTCTTTTTGCATTTTTGTACCCATGCGATCTTTTATGATAGATAAACGAGGATGGCTTTTCAGATTAAACTCAAAACAGCCTGAGTTTCTCTTAAGTGGATTGTTCTAGGAGGTATGTTGGATGTGTCATACCTTTGTGTGGTCATAAACAATTCAATCATAAGATTAAAGATTTTAAGCCTTTCCAGGGTTAGGCTGAAATGGAAAATAGTGTTCAGTCACTTCCTACCTTTACACAAATAGAGTGATGTTGATGATAATAATATACATTATTTATTGAATGCTGATTTTGTGCCAGGAATTTTATATGATATATGTATCATTTATATAATAGCCCTCCATGTATCTTCCATTTATTGTGCAAAACACAGAGTTTTAATGACTTTCCCAAAGTCACCTAACTCACCAGTAGCAATGCTGAGATTTAGTTCCAGGGCTGTCCACACACAAACCTATGCTTTTTTTTTTTTTTTTAACTAGGAATGTCTCCTTGTTCAGTGAAGGATTTAGGGGCAAACACTGCTAAAACTTCACATAGGTGCTGGTTCCGAATACAGCCAGGAAAATTTGGAGCACATAGGAAAGATGAAAGAGTTAGGCCCCTTAGAAACAATTAGGACTTTTGTATTCCCTATTATGTTTAGGCCAGAGAGTCAAATACCATGGCTGGAATTTAAAAGGGACTGAACAATCTTATGACTAATAATAGCATTTGTAGTCATGAGGACTGAGGCAAAAGGGAGCAAACAGTAAGCTTTAAGGTCAAACATTCAGCACCAAGGGGTTAGCAAAATACTTTTCTTCCTAAGTTCAAACGTCATGCAAAGAAATGCTGAGGGTTGACTGCAACTGTGGCTTGTGCCCTTGAGAGGGCTTCTGAGGGGGGTGGGGTGAGTCAGCTGGTATGACAGGAAGACCACCTACTTACTACATTTTTTCATCTGGGTTTCTATTTTTTCCAGCATTGTTGACAAGGTGTGCTGACTGAAATTCTTATTATTTAATAAGCTTTCTTCTTGTGGCACATTTTAGAGCATGCATAAAAACTGTCATTCTTATTAGCAGAATCTATGTGTTATGTTCACAGAGTTAATGAATTTGCATTTTGGTTCTAATCATTTGGACAGAATGTTTCTCTTAGAAGTAGTTTCTTTCCAGTGCAACTCCCTGGGTACTTTTTCAAAAGGCTGGTCTGATGGATAAACTTTCACAGGCTGAAGGAATTCAGATAAACAGGGTGCTTCCCAATCAACATGAGAATTAGAGTGCTCAGGGCAGTCTTTTACATATGTTCAAGGACCAATCAGTTGCGGTTAATATGTTTACTAAGAGAATTATTACCCTACTCTATACCAGGCTAACCATCTCCAGTATTATTGCCTGGAGAATCTCATGGACAGAGAAGCCTGGTGGGCTCTAGTCCATGGGGTCACAAAGAGTTGGACAGGATTGAGTGACTGAGCACCCACATAGCAGTCTACTTCTGGCCCGATGATTACTAACCTGTGTAGGCCAGGGGATGGTAAACTGATGTCACACACCAGGTTTAATTTAGATTCCAAAAGGTTATCACCTAGTCAATAAACAGTTTGCTGATTGCAAATTCTTCCACCTTTAGATGAACAGGATTCTACTAGTATAAAGTGTTCTTACTTTAATAAAGGCAATCTAAAAAGTGCCCCAGAATGAGTGTGTAAGACCTTTTAATGCTGTTTCCTAGACTCCATGGAATATGGAAATGCAATAGGCTGTTCAGAGAGGCAATCTCCAGGAGTCCACTAATCTTTGCAGATTGTTTAAGAGCGCAAACATTTTAGGTCCTGACCCTAATCCTACTTTTAACATTCCCATTTAATGACTTAATCAGGTTGCTCATTTTAAGGAGCAAAGGAGGACTGCAAAATCAAAATGCAAGCCTTCATTTATTTGTTCATTTCCTCAGATACTGAGGAGAATTATTTTCTCTTTGCTGACAGTTCATGTATCTCTGACTCCAACACATTTTTTCTTATTTTGAGATACATGCAGAAAAGATTTGCTGTCCTTCTAGAGGGGCAGGATGGGAGGGAGGAGGGAAGCTCAAGGAGGGGATATGTATATATAATTATGGCTGATTCGCATCACTGTAAGGAAGAAACCAACAAAACATTGTAAAGCAATTATCCCCCAATTAAAAAAAAAAAAAGCTGTCATTACAAATGCCAAGGGCTGAAAGCATAAATAGCATCTTGTATCTCAAGAAAGCAAGGAATAAAATAAAAGACCAGTTAACAGGACTCATTCTACCTACCTGGTTTAGGATTATTCTTACAGAATCAGTATCAGGAAATGGCTCAACCACCTACCCCATTGTGTAAGCCCAACACTTCAGAGTCATCCTTGGTTCTCTTCTTTTCCTCATCTCCTGTATCTAAATCATCATAAGACCTCTCAGCTCTCTTTTTAAAATGTTTCATTGCTATGTTTACCTCTTACTGTCTCCACTACTAGTCCAAGCCACCATCATTTCTCATTTGTTTATGTAACAATCTCCTAAACGTTCTCTCTGTCACTCTTAAACTTTGTCTTGATCTTTGCTATACTCCTGAGCCTAAAATCAGGCTCAAATATTTGTTGAATGAATGAATGGATAGATGGATGGATAGAGAGATGAATGATGGATAGACAGATGGAAACAGATCCTTGGGATTGTTGCCATTGAACAAAAGGGAGTTGCTTACAGGTGGCCAGTAGGTTGCAGACATGTGTTTAAGCTGCAGTAGCCCCAGAACAAAGGTCAGTTCCTCAGATAGATTCCACTTCCTCATCTTGTCTGCTGAAGTTTTGGGAAACACTGGACACCTACATCAAGAGCTCCAATGAGTCATTTGTTTCCTTGAGAATCTGGAAAGTTTATGGGACTGACTTTAGAAACTGCTTCCTTCCAGCCAGCTGGTCCTAATGCGTATGCTTTACTTTCATGGTGAAGGGTGCCCTTGGGGGAAAAAGAATGTCATCTTACTTTGAGGTGGGTCAGGTTTTAGGAAGTCCAGTAGAGCACTAAGTTGAAAACAGATGGTCTGGATACAAAAAAAGCAGAGCTACTTGCATTTTAGCTGCAACTGTGTGGTGGTGGTCTCTGGCCCACTAGCAGTAAATACATGTGTTTTCAGATGTGTCCAGGGAGAACGATGTCAGGGGCTCTCAGTTAAAATGTGGAAATCTGAATTTGTCATCCACTTGTATCAATGGTTAGACTCCCAGTTGGATGTGTTTTCCATTTGCCTGATTTTAAGTGTTAAACTGGAGGTACATCCAGACTGCCTTTTTTCCCTCCCCTCTCATCAGAGCCAGAAGCTCTCAGCCTCCTGTTTTTATACAGGAAATCAGCTTAAGTAAAACAGCTTCTCTCCATAAGATCAATCCTCTAGTGACCAGTCTGGGGCAAGTTGTCTCCTCCTGTGCAACTATACACTCCATATTTCAACAGAATACTGTTAACATTTCTTCTAATTGTATTTCCCCCCACCCAGAAATCCATTCCCAGAGCCTATAATACTCTTAAGTGGTAAGCCAAGCAATTACAGGGGCAACTTTATTCAAACAACACCCCTGCTCTTTGAGAGAGGGATTAAACAGGGCTCCTGGGCAGCTGTCTGGCAAGGTGCTTAACTCCAAAGAAGTTGCCCAGTGCCTAGGATCAATGACTGAAAGAATGCTTTAGAGAGAAGGCATTGAAGGTCTTAACTCATGCAGGATGCAAGTAACTTTGCTGTAGAGTTTATAGCTTTATTCCATAGAAGCCCGTGGATTCTGTTTTAGGAGGTGCTAAACCAGTTGCCATTTAACAAGCGTTAGCTGTACCGTTTTCTCTCTTCCTTAGTTCCTTTCTTGAAGGAGCATCTGGTATCTAGCAAGTTCTTAGGATAGCAAACAAAGAAGTGATATGTCCTGTTCTGCGTGCGTGCATGCTAAGTCACTTTATTCGTGTCCGACTCTTTGCGACTCTATGGACTGTAGCCTGCCAGGCTCCTCTGTCCAGTGGGATTCTCCAGACAGGAATACTGGAGTGGGTGGCCATGTCCTTCTTCAGGGATCTTTCCAACCCAGGGATTGAACCCATGTGTCTCATGTCTCCTGCCTGAGCAGGCGGGTTCTTTACCACTAGCACCACCTGGGAAGCCTAATTCCATCTTAAAGCTTAAAGAGGCTGCTTATGGGGCATGAGAAGATTCTGAATGGTGGAAAGTGGAAGGGATAACTCTTGGTTAAGCTCAATGTACTTTGTGCTATTCATTCAGGCTCTTTCCTTACTGTGTGTGTGTAAACTTGGGCAAGTTACTTGAATGTCTCTGTTTCTTAGTTTATGTAAGATGGGGACAAGAAGAAATAACTTTCAAGGCTGTAATTGGGATTAACTGGAATCAGGTTTGCAAAAGCACACAGCAGAGGCATGGCACAAAACAAGGGCTCTGTGAATGTCAGCTGCTATTATCAAGAGTTTTTATTTCTATTTTCTCCCTTGCTCACATTGAACAAATTGTTCTCAGTATCACTAGGATTTTTCTTTCTCAAAATTTGAGCCACAAAGGTATCCAAAATCTCCTACTGGGGTGACCAGTCTCCTACTGTCCCAATTTGCATGGAAAGAGGGGTTTCCAGAGATGCTAGACCTTCAGGGCCCAAATCAGGAAGGACCTGGGCCAATCAGGCTGGAGAATCACTCCACCTTTGGAAAGATCCCGTGTCTGATTCCTAGTTCTGTGAGGTCTTCCTTAGGCTAGGCAAGCCTTCAAAAAACAGTCACTCTGATGCTCTTTGAAATCCACCTTGTTTCTGGAAAATCTTTAGATCTTTTCCCTTATGTCATCTCTGCAGACATGGGGCAAAAAAAGAGTCCCAAGGAGAGCGGGGTTCTCCACGCATCTTCAGCTACTTTTCAATTCAAGGCTTAGAAATCATGGGCCCAATGTCCAGCAGGCTGGGAGGTGGATCATGGAGTGGATTCAGGATAAACTGAAATGACTTTTGCCATTGGCTTGGCCAGTATACCTTGCCAAGTGGTTTTCCCCTCAACTTTAAACAGATCAGTGTTATAAGGGGAAATGTACTCCATATGTTACTCATGCCTTTGCCCTCAATTCACAAAAATGCCATCTTCTCAGAGAAGTAGAGTTTCCAGGAATTGTTTGGGATCTTTTTCCTCCAAGAAAGTACCACTTGAATAATCACAAATAACTCAGTTTTTCTTCACTGTTCAAGGTGGGGATAATAAGATCTGACTTTGGCTTAGCAATTTTTCTCGTAACCTTTCAAAATTTCTCATTCCAAAGTATAACTTTGTCTTTTTCCAAAGAGTATAGATTTTCTGTTTTGTTCACTTTCATGTTTACCTGAATTTAATAGAGGTTGACAAAAGCCTGATAGCCTCAAGTATATTTTATTAGTGGAAAGAAAAGTTCCTTCTATTTATTGATAGCATCAAAATGTGTGTGTGTGTGTGTTTTAAACCATCCTCAGTTTGGAGAAATAAACCATCATTAAGAAGGTAGATGGTTAGAAAATATTATCCCTGCTTTGCTGATTTTTTTTTCCTAAAAAACATTGTTAGAAAGGAACCATACTACTTAGCTTATTATTAAATTCTATCCCACGTTCTTTCCCTCTGATCAAAAGTAAAAGTCACCTGTTTTCCCATGATCTCATCAATTGCCTGTAAGTTCTGATGTGGTTCAGTTTGTCAGTGGTCTAGGACCAGACAGGCTTGGCATTCTTTGTCATTTATAAGTCAGGGGTACCACCCCCACCTCCCCCAGGTATTAGGTCACCTCCATTTGTTTGTCTGGTGAGAACTGGCTTCCTTTTCTGAGACTGGATGCCAGATTGGTTCAACACCAGAATAAGAACCTGGAACTGATATTGGTTTTGCAGATGTGCAAAAAAGTCCCAGGAGTTTTGAAAAAAGAAAGAAAAGGGAGAAAGGGTTTTGAGAAGAGAAGAGAGAAGGTTTTAGAGGGCAGAAAACAAAACAATTAATCATATGGTGACTATTACACTTGTTTCTATTAAAGTGACTCACTTTCTCTGCCTTTTCAGACCATAACTCAATTCCATTTTTATGTAACTACTGAATAACTGTCACATTTTTTTCTTTGCTTTCTCTTTGTGTTGTTGTTGTTGCTGTTTCCCAAAGTCGAAAGGCTTTCAAATTGCCTCCTTGCTCTTAAACGAGAAAAGGAAGTGATTTCATACAGGAGATAATGAAGTGAAAAAGCAATGCCTGATCACTGTAAAGATTTGCAATTGGAAAAAAATAAGTCCAAAAAAAAGTCTTGTAATTTTCATAATAAATTGCCCAGGGCAGCCAAACTTTCTCAGGACCCTCCCCTTCATCATTTCTGGTTTGAGGACAGATTTGCCTTTTGGTACCCAGGTAGAGTTCCAAAATGGTGAATTTTATCTCCTATAGGTAAGGCCCTGGAGTGGGGCCAGAAATTACATAAGGAAATATAGTATGTTTTTCTATCTCACATTTTCACCCAGTTCATTAAAAAATTTATAACATTAGCAGAAGCTTCCAGATTTTTGACAGTGCAGGAGGCACATGCCCTGAATGCACAGCCCTGACATTAATTTTATTATTTGCCATTTGTGTGACTGTGAACTAGTTACTTAACATCTCTATCATCTCACCTATAAAATAGAAATAATAATAATAGTAGTAACATCTGTGTCTGGTACAGATGTTATCATATCTCTGCCTGGTGGAAGTCTTGTTCTTGAAAGTCAACAGACCATTCCTCTTCAGAGAGCTGACCAAGTAGATTAAACTCTTGAAAGGTTGGTGAAAACCTCTTCTTTTATGCTTGCATTTCCTCAGCTTTAGTTTATTCATTGCTCTTTGGAATTTTGTTTATGGGGTACTGAAAACTTAGTTTAACAATGTCCCTTTTATTTGATCATAACTGAATTCCTTAAAAGCGTTACCATGTTGTTACTTTTCTGTATTAGATTCTGCTCTTGGTGCTTGGAGAACACATGGAGATCACAGAGCTGTTTTATTTTAATGTCCTGTGGCTTTCCCTCTGTCATAACCTGTTCCTCTCTCATGGAGGCCACTTTTATTTGGGCAGGGTAAGGAGAGAGAATATTTGGGCAGTAGCCCAGTTGAGGCCTGGGAAATATCCCAGTTTCATAGATAACAGTGCTTTGCTCTGGGATTCCGAAGTCATCTTTTTTTTTTTTTAGTTTAACGTTTAACCCAGAATTTTCTTTTTGGATAACCTTTTAAGTGAGTTAAATAGCCAGGCTCTCCTCATACATGAGAAGGGAATTGGGTGTATTATTAAAAGGGATTTTCCTATGTATCACCATCTCTCTGAATTGATCTTTGATATAAAAACTCTTTGTGCTTTAAGCTTTGTTTTTGAAAATCTTTCAAAAAATTGCAACAAAACACTCATCTTCTGGGCCATTGTTCTGCTGTTCAGTTGCTCAATTGTGTCTGACTCTTTGTGGCCCCATGTACTATAGCCCACCAGGCTCCTCTGTCCATGGGATTTCCCAGACAAGAATACTGGAGTGGGTTGCCATTTCCTTCTCCAGGGGATCTTCCCAGCTCAGGGATCGAACCTGCCTCCTCTGCTTAACAGGTGGATTCTTTACCACTGAGTCATCGGGGGAAGCCCCTTCTGGCCAATAATTAAGTGTTAATCACTGACAATGCCTCTGTTCTATTCAGTACATTCATGGAAAGTACACAGGTCAAATAAATAAATGTGAGGTCAGATTCAATATGGAAAGGCAGGTGAACGTTATGTGGTTTCTGGTTTTTGACTAGATTGTTTTTATAAACTTAATTGCTTTCTGTTTAATCTTTTGGCACAAAGTGTTTTAATCACTTTCTGCTAAAAGTGGAAATGGATAATTTGAGAAATTGAATATTTCCTATTCAATATTTCTTAAAAAAAAGTTCTGATTTGCTTCAAGTCAATAAATATTTAATGAATGCCTACCAGAAGCCAGAAGGTGCCAGGCCTTAAAACTCAACTATGTCTCTGCCCTGATGGAGCTGATAATGGGATGTGGAGGATAAACGTTAAGTCAATTAGCACTAGGATGAAGGAGTAGACAGGGGTCATGAGAAGATAGAGCACAGAATTAACTCAGTATAGAACAGAGGTTCTCCAACTTTCAGGTGCATAAGAATCGCCTGGGACTTTGTTAACAGCACAGTTTTCTGGGCTCTGATCATTCTGATGCAAGTGGTCAGCCTTTGAGAGAGAACCCTTGTCTAGTGAGTCAGGAAAAACTGGCCTGAGGACTGAAACTCAAACACGGTCTAAAGGATGAAAAGGGAATGACCTTTGTAGTTGGTAGTTGGAGAAAGAGCTGTCCAGGCAGACAGGAGCAGGAAGACGTGTTAGAGATGGGACAAAAGGGACACAGAATGGCAGGCACGTTCCTCTGGGCGCCCTAAACCTCCTGGGTGCATGAAAAGAGTCCTCATTCCGTCATTTCCGGGTATTGATGGCGGGGTGGAGGGGTGGAGGCTGGGGGTGGGGGATAGCATTTCTTTAGGGTTGCTTTCTCAGGTAAGCATGTAGAAGGCAAGACCCAGTTTTCTAGGCAATACTTCCTAATACCAAAAAGGAATAAAAAGAGAGAGAGAGAAAAGAAAGTAAAGTATGCATCCCGGGTCCAATTTCACCCTCAGGCTATTCTCACCACTGCAAACGAGTGGTTGGAAAATGCCTTCCTAAGCAGAATTTGGTGGTATAATTAGAAAATTATCTCTTCCTAGAACATTTTGTGAAATTCTGCCGTGAGGTGTCAACAGGTCTTTGTGGCGTTCTCTCCAGTAGAGATCGACTGACATGTAAAATACAGCGGCGTTCCAAAAAAGCCACTGTAAAATCTCAAGTATGTGGAAGGAGTTTGGTGTGCTTGCCAGTATGGTTTTTCCAAAAAAGAAAAATTCTGCAGAGATCAAAGATGGGCGGAGGAAGTAGGCTCTAGCTTCAGGCGGAAGGTTTTATCATCAGAATAATTCAAGCTGGTGATTTTCTGGCAAGGCGAGTCAATGGGCCAAGTGAGAGGAGTGAACGTCTGAGCTTTGGATGCGAGACGGAGGAATGGAGACGCAGCGGTGAAGGAGAAATGAGGAATTAGGGACAGCCACTCCCCCGGATTTAAGTCCCTGACCACAGACTGTCTGTCTGAAGGCCTCTGGCATCTTGTGTAGTTTCCAGTTCTGGGAGGGAACTTGCTCAGCGCTTCCTCAGATGCCTGCTCACCACACGAAGCCAGCAGCCTTGTCTTTGAGAAACAGATTGGGGATGATGAACCAGAAGCATAAGTAACACTCTGGGGTTTTCCTTTAACTTTTTTTTTTTTTAATGGAAAAGGGCATCAGGATAACCCAAAGAGAATAGAAGTTCCAAGTGGTGAAGGATGAGGTGAGGTGGATGTTGGAGTTCATAGTTGGGAGGTTAGCTCTGAAGTGACACCTTTAGGGTTCAAATCCTGAGGGCACCGCTTATTAGCTATGTGGTTTGGGGAAATCACCTAGCCTCTCTGTGCCTCAGTTTCTAGGTCTGCAAAACATGCAAGAGTATTTACCTCATAGGGTGGGTGAGCGGATTAAATGAATGAAATGTGAAGCTCTTGGTGCAGTATCAACACATAGGAAGCTTGATAAATGTTAACTATTATTTTATTAAGGGCTTCCCTGGTAGCTCAGATGGTAGAGCATCTACCTGCAATGCAGGAGACCCGGGTTCCATCATCCCTGGGTCAGGAAGATCCCCTGGATTAGGAAATGGCAGTATTCTTGCCAGTATTCTTGCCTGGAAAGTCCTGTGGACAGAGGGACCTTGTTCATGGAGTTGCAAAGAGTTGGACGTGACTGAGCAACTGAGCACACATTTTATTAAACATGTTAACATGTTTACAGGCTTTTAATTTAATGATTTATATATGTAATTTATTTTATATTTTTCTTACTCGATGGCATTTTCCCCCAATTTTCTCTCTAGGAATAATGCCTCAAGTTAGGCAGGGCCTGGGCAGAATCACATGGTCTCTTGACTTCCTATGCCTCTGCCTAAGGCATCAAGACCAAAACGATACAGAAGCAAGGGACAGCCCAGTAACTTCTTCCTAAACACATTTACTAGGCTCTTCAGGGAGGTAGCTATGCACTTGCCTTCCCAGAAGAATGATGGGTTGTTATAGGCAGAAGAAAGGAGGATAATGTCTCACTTGCTGAAGTTTTGAAGCTTTTTGGTGTTATCACTAATATAAAGTGAAATGTGCTCTCCAGTTAGATGTAAAATTGAACTAAGTCCTGGTGTCATCTTGGAGCTTCAGAGCCTGGTTATTCCCCCTGGATTGCTGAATTGTAACCCTTCTCCCAAGGTCTGCACAACTCTACCTGGCAGTGTCAGCAATGGTGTGAGCAGCAGGTTAATTTTGTGTGTGTGTGTGTGTGTTTGTGACTGATCCTGTTTCTTTTTCCCGAGGTCTGATAGAAAGATCTGGGCCCTATCTGTGGCTTGCCTATAGCAACTATACAGAGTGTCATCATGCGTGTTTGGTACAGCCTTTCTCCATATTCCATATCATGTTTTCATCCTTGGTTTCTCTTTGATTCATCTTGCATCATCTGTGTCACTATAAGCTGACCTGAATCCTTCTGGAAAAAGAAATGCTAAACATTTAAAAAGCATATATTATATAAATCAACCCAAGGCCTTGGTCATTCAGCAAGACTTGTACAGATCCGGGCAGCTCTCTTACTTAAATTTAGCTCTCTTTTTTTGATACTTTATATAAGAATATCCTTTTTGCAGTGATCCCAAGAGAACCCAATAATACTCATGTACAGCAAAATCTATATTCCTTTCTTAAGGAGCTACCGAAGCTACCATTGCAGATATATGAAAGTTGGATCTGAATTAATTATTTAGAAGTGACATGAAAATATGCACATTAAGGTGAGAGAGAATCTGTGTTCTAATGAAAAGGCAGCTGAAAAATTCCAGATTTAGCAGTCCCAACCAGTCAAGGAGTTACAACTGTTTATCATGGACAAATATAATGGTCATTTGGTAAGAACACAAAACCACCAGTCTGAAAATGTGTTTAGAGTTTTGGAGTTCTAACTCTGGAATTCTAACAGGGAATTTCATCCAGGAGTCCAGCAGTTTTCCTCCACTTTTTCTTGGGAAAATGACCATATCAGATATGGTTGAGCACCTTGTGTTTTAGAAAATGACTCTTAATTTCCAACTGCTTAACTGGGTTCCAGGTAAAGGAAAAAAGAAAGAATGAAAAAAAACCTATTCTGGAAACAAAACTTTTTCATTGGGAAAATTTCCTCTGTTCTTTCAAATATTATAAGATCATGTTAGGAAAATGGAAGCCCTGAACTGGAGATTAAGATCCTTTCTGACTGTCAAGAGTTCACACTGTGGCTATTTTCCAGTGAGGAGGGCAAGTGCAAACACAAGCCTGTGTGATGTTTGAGGTGGGTGGCATGGGGTTGTTGGAAAGATAAGGCTGCCTTGTCCTTTGCTTTTCTGAAGTTGTGTGCATATTTTTCCTGACCTGACACTAATTTATGTACCTGTCACTCAGTTCACTGAAGTTATGATTAAGCCCCATACAGTTTGGACTTTCTCCTAACATGGCTAAGACATTTATGGAAACATAGTACAGAAAGAGATAAAAAATATAATGTGTGCTGACAAAAATGTATTGACATTTTAAAACAGGTATTATTATTTATCACCACATTCTGTGCTGGGAAGATGTTAAATTTGGGTGAATTGAATAAATAAATGTTCATCTTATTCACCTTTTGTTTATTATGCCCCTGAAAGGGTCATATCTGCGGGTAGGAGTTTATTCATCCCCCGAATCCAAACAAAGTTTCCCTGCTTCTTGAAAAAAAAGTGAGGTTTTTACCTCTTCCAATTTTTGAAACATAAACCATGTTCTTTATTTGCAGACTGTTATGTAAATCAAGTGACCTGCCTTGTATTACAGTTTTCTCAACCACTGCTGTGATGGATATCTCTCTCAGGACTTTTATAAAAATGCCATCCCTTGAGCTTTTCCCAGAATGCAAATAATTCAAGTACAAAGAAAGGGAGAGAAATAAATAAAATCAAGCGGTGTGCAGCCCTTTCTTCTGAACCTTCATACTGTCCTTAAATTAAGGAAAAGGCAGCATGTAAATTGGAATAAAGAAAGGATACAAGAAACCCTCTATTTACTACTGGGAAGAGTTCCCAAAGGCGTAAATCAGTATTTGGGAACTCCAAACACAGAATGCCTATGGAAACGATGGAGGCTGGGCTCCAGGTTGGTCCTCAGAGGCCTACTTAATTCATAACAGAGGCTCCATAAATTTGTTAAATGAATAAATAAGCTCTCGCAGTGAGTCAGTACATCAGAACTACCTCGGGATTCTAATGGGAAACCTGGTTTTGGAATCAAATAACACTACCATTAACTTGTCTTGTGTGGGAGAAGCAGAATAGCATGTAGATAAAGTTGTCCTCTATTGAGTCCTGCCTGTCAAGTCTGAAAGATAGTTCCCCTCCTATGTGCCTTGCCGGGCAACTCTTCCACATTTGAAATCCTCTTTCCCAAACTCGCAGACCTCTAGTACCTTGTTACTGTCCAAAGCTGCCTCTTGGGTACCTTGCCTTGGACCGTTCACCCTATTAATGGGATCCATGTTCAGAACTGCCTCCATCAGCCTTTCTTCTCTCTGATCAATCAAAACTTCTGCTCTGTAGGTATAAGGGACCTTCTAACTGGGTGAGAAGAGAAAGCCCCTTCACACTGCTAAAAGTGTGTGTATGGACTTTACAAGATTCAAATGGGGAGTGCAGAAGTATAAAGATATATGGTAAAATGACCCAGGTTGTTCACAGTCTGGAGGGCTCAGAGGGAGAACAGAAGAAAACTGACTGGCAGGAGGAGTGAGAGTTGAGGCAGGCCAGGGCTGCCTGGGAGCTGAGCCCGAGACTGCTGTCAGTGCCCTGTGTGTTCAACACTGTCATTAACTATTATCTGCGTTTTTTTCTCCTTTTTGGTATAAGATTTGGGTTTCCCAGGCAGCGCTAGTGGTAAAGAACCTGCCTGCCAATGCGGGAGATGTAAGAGATGCAGGTTCCATCCCTGGGTCGGGAAGATCCCCTGGAGCAGGGCATGGCAACCCACTCCAGTATTCTTGCCTGAAGAATCCCGTGGATAAAGGAGCCTGGTAGGCCCTAGTCCACAGGGTCACAAAGAGTTGGACATGATTAAAGTGACTTAGCATGCACGCATATAAGCCTTTGAGATATATAAGCCTTGTCCTCTGACAAGGTTGTAAATTCTTTGAGTGTAGAAATACGCTGTATCTGGTTACTTCTTTACCTTTCCCTTCAAAGTTAGGGCTTCCTGATAGCTCAGTTGGTAAAGAATCTACCTGCAATGCAGGAGGCCCTGGTTTGGAGGCCCTGGGTCAGGAAGATCTGCTGGAGAAGGGATAGGCTACCCACTCCAGTATTCTTGAGCTTCCTTTGTGGCTCAGCTGGTAAAGAATCCACTCGCAATGTGGGAGACCTGGGTTCAATCCCAGGGTTGGGAAGATCCCCTGGAGAAGGGAAAGGCTACCCACTCCAGTATTCTGGCCTGGAGAATTCCATGGACTGTATAGTCCATGGGGTTGCAAAGAGTTGGGCATGACTGAGTGACTTTCACACTTTCTTTCAAAATGTTAAGGCACTGAACAGATTCTCTTTGAGCTAAAGAGTGGGTTCAGTGGGTTTTGGCTTCTTGGTGGGATTCATTTAGTTTACTTGAAAATCTCTTTAAAAAATGAATGAGAGAAAAACACCATGCGTGAAGTATAATTTTTATTGCATAATTACTTGTATATATGTCACTATATTCTTCCATAATTATTTGTAAACATTTTACATAATTTTGTGAAAAGATGGATTTTTACTAATATCACACATTCTAATTGTGAAAGTTGTAAAATTCTGGCACATTATAGAAGACGTTAAGTTTCTAGTTATGTTTCTTTGTGTTCAAAAATAGTGTTGAAGAGATATCATGGCGATAACTTTCTCTTTGAAGGTTTGGTAATCAGGTACTTAAGGTGAGTTGACATGATTATAATAAAAATTTTGTGAAGGATTTCTTTACAAGTTTTAAATAATTAGAGAAACCCAAGTCATATGGGAATGAAGGTTGAGAATCACTGATAAGTAATATCAATACAGTAATCACAAAAGGGAATCTTAGTCCTTTTCATATTCTTGACTTCACATTAGGTGGGAAAATAAATGTGCAAAACCCCTTTCCAGTACTGCAACTGACAGTTCAGGCACCTGCTGCAAAGTTATTAATAGGTTCTGCTATAACTCTTGTATTTCTGACTTGTAATATACTGTTTTTTAACAACTGACATAGCCAGATATTTCTGACTCATTTGTCTACAAAGTGCAATTCAGTCCATGAAATAATGGAAATAGAATGAAGCAAAATGATGTTTCCTTCCCCAATTAGAACTGGGCCTAGTGGTCCCCAGCCAATGATATTTGCATCAGTTTTTCTTGCCTCAGCCTTTGACATCTTTCTTGAGAAGTGAGAGTGTAGAGGTTAAAAGCATGACCTCTGGAGCCAGCTTGCCTGGGTTCTTATCCTGGTACTGCTATTTGCCATCTGTGTGACTTCTCCCAGCTTTGTCACGTGCAAAATGGAAAACTATAAAAATCTCATAACTCATGATGCATAACCGAATTAATACAAGCATCTGCTTTTGCCTCTAAAGTCTAATCTAAACAGAGCAGCCAGAATGTTTTTTTTTTTTAAAAAAACATGAGTCAGATCCTATTACTCTTCTACTCAACACTTCCATAGAATCTCCACCTCCATTGGTGTGATAGCCAAGGTCCTGATGATGGCTTACAAGAATCTACATGGAACGCTTTGGCTTCAGCTTCTACCATTCTTTCTCTTGCTTACTAAACTCCAGTCCCACTGGTTTTCTTGCTATTCTTCAAACACATCAATCATACTTCCTGTATAGGGCATTTGTTCCCACTGTTCCTTCTGCTTGGAACACTCTTCCCTAGAAATATTCACAGCTCACTGCCTTGTTTACTTTAGGTCTCTGCTTGAATGTGGCTTTTACATTCGGACCTTCCTTGACCATGTCTATAAAAAAGCAACTCCATGTTCTGGTTCAACATGAAGATATAGGAAAATCCTGAACTCACCTCCTCCCACAGACACACTGAGTCTACAGCTACAAAAGGGCCAATTTCCTCTTGAAAATCTAAAGACTGCCTGAGTGACAATTGTACACTGGGCAAGTGAGAAGAAAACCACATCAAGGCAGGAGAGGGGACTTTCCTGGTGGTACTGTGGCTAAGACACCACACTCTCAATGCAGGGGGCCCAGGTTTGATCCCTGGCTGGGGAACTAGGTCACACATTCTGCAACTAAGAGTTCACATGCCACAACTAACGATCCCACACACTGCAACCAAGATTGAAGATCCAACATGCCGCAAATAAGACCTGATGCAGTCAAATAAAAATAAATAAATATTTTTAAATGGCAGGTAGGAGAGGTTGAGATATATCTTTCCATAAACCCTACCCCTGATACAGTGACCCATAACTGGGAGGAAATTCAAAACCTGGAGCTTCTCCCTGAGGAGCAAAGGGTTCAGACCTGTCATCAGGCACCCCAACTTTTAAGACACCCACTTGAGAGAGGATCACGCCAAATATCTAATTTTAAAAGCCAATAGGGCTTGCATCCCAAAACTTACAGGATGGCAGTGAAATGGATGGCAGCTCTTAAAGGGCACTCAGAATCACCTGCCTTAGACCCAGCTCAGAAGTAGCTGATCATGCCCAGACTTAAAGTGAAGGAGTCTCATCTACTGTATTTACACTTCACATTTCTATGAGCCTGCTGCAACACTTTCTGTGGACAGAGCCTGGGGGATTCTCCTTTTGCCATGCTTGAGGCACCAGAATCTCCCAGGAGAGAGCCTTAACATATGTCTGGTGCCTCAAATTTTGTGATTGCTGCTCAGGGGATATCTCTGGGTTGCTTGGCCCTGGAGGCCAGGGGAACGTGTGTTCCTGGTCATCTGGGACTCTAATAATCAGTGTCACCCAGCAAGGAGCTCCTACCCCTGTCTGGCACCCTGAGTTTTATGACTGCTGCCAGGGAGCACCTTTACATCACCTGGCTCTGGTGGCCAGTGCATCCCACAGGACTGTAACCAATGTAGAAAGAGTTCTTAAATAGCTACCACACACCAGGTTACCAAGAGATAACAGACCTAAGAGTTCAGTCTTTCTATGAATAAGGTAAGTTAGCTAATCATGACTGTGTCCAGAGGGGCAGCCTTCTAATAAAACATATACCTAGGGGCTGACTGTAATTCTTTCCAGAGATCTTGGAGGGTGGGTGCTATATTCACTCTCACTCTCCATTGCACTCCAGAGTGCCAGTGTCTCTTGGAGGGGAGATTTGCCTGTGTCTGGTGCCTGGTTTTTGCAGATGACACCCAAGGGACAGCCTTTGATTGCCTGGTTCTGGTGGATGAAGAAGCTTGTATTCTGGTGTTCCATGGGACTATGGTGATCAGAGGGATGGTTCTTGGCAGCTTACAATCCCCTAGGGCACAGCTCAGATAGCAGACTAAGGCATATTTTTCAGTCTTTCTGTGAATGATGCCACCTTTCCTGTCCTGGAGCTTCAACCTGAGGGACAGGTTTTAGGTCTGGCACATATTTAGTGACCTATAGAGCTGCTCTCAAGGAAGGTAGGCTGTGAATGCCATCTTGGCCTTCTCCTTCTACCTTGCTCCAGCTCACCAGTATCTCAGGAAAGGAGCTTACACACTCATCTGGAGTGTGATTTTTGTGATTGTAGCTCAGGGGACACTGACAGATCACCTGACTCTGGTGGCCAGTAGGGCTTATGCTTGTTTCCCCTCAGAACTACATATATTTGCATATTTTTAAAAGCAGCTGCCTGAGGGTCTGACTTCCTGTCAGCCTGATCTAGATGTTGAGATCTTTCCCTTTGAGACTCTGAAAGGTCTTGGCATGTCTTCAACCAGTGGGAGGTATTAAAAATATATTAGGCTGCTTAACAAGCACAGATGTTTGAGAGATGACCAGGAGCTGGGACAGAGCTGAATTAAAAAAACTCATCTTCAACACAAGGCTACTCTTTCAAGACTGGGAAAGGTGGTTGTTTTATTTACTATATAGAAACCAACACAGAGAATCAAACAGAGGAATATGTTCCAAATGAAAGAACAAGATAAACCCTCATAAAAAATCTTAATGAAGCAGAGATAAGTACTTTACCTGATAGAGAGTTAAAAGTAATGGTTATAAAGATTCTTACCAAACTGGGGAAAAGAATGGATGAACACAGTGAGAATTTCAAGAGAGAAATGGAAAATATAAAAAAGTACCAAATAGAAGTCACAGAATTGAAGAACATGATAATTGAATTTAAAAAATACACTATAGAGGTTCAACAAATGAAACAGAAGAAAGGATCAGTCTACTTGAACACAAGGCAGTGAAGTTCACACAGAAGAGCAGAAAGATAAAAGAATGAAAAAAGATGAAGATAGTTTAAGGGGCTTATGAGACAACATCAAACAGAAGGGAGAAGAAATCTTACTTGAAAAATTAATGGCTGAATTTTTTTCTTCCCTGAATAATTTTCTTCCTTAATTTGGAGAAGGAAATAGACATCTGGATCCAGGATGCCAAGAAAGTTCTGCATAAAGAGACTTATAATAAGACACATTGTAATTATAATGTCAAAAGTTAGAGACAAGGAAAGAATATTAACAGCAGCAAGAGGAAAACTCTTTATGTACAAGGGAGGCCCCATAAGGTTATCAACAGATTTATCAGCACAAAATTTGCAGGCAAGCAGGTAATGGCATGATGCATTCAAAGTGCTTTAAAAAAACCCCTTAAAATCAAGAATACTCTACCCAGAAAAGTCATCCTTCAGAATTGAAAAAGAGATGGAGTTTTACAGATAAGCAAAAGATAGAGGAGTTTACCACCACTAAACTGGCCTTACAAAACCTATTAAAGGGACTTTTTCAATCTGAAAATAAATGATGACAATTAGTAATGAGAACATATATGAAAGAATAAATCTCTTTGGAAAAATAAATAGTAAAGGTGCTGGATTAGTTACTTATAAAAGCTAATCATAATAAAAATGTCTATGATTATAATACAGGCATACTTGTTTTATTGTGCTTCTCAGATACTGCATTTCTTTTTTAAACAAGTTAAGTTTATGGCCCTGCACTGAACAAATCTTTGGCACTAGTTTTCCAACAGCATTTGCTCACTTAATGTCTCTTTGTTTTATCTTGGTGATTCATGTAGTATTTCAAACTTATTTTAAAAATAATATTTGTTATGGTGATCTTTGATGTTACTATTGCAAAAAGATTACAACGTGCTAAAGTCTTAGATGATGGCCAGGATTTTAAGCAATAAGACATTTTAAAAGTAAGGTATGTACATTTAAAAGACATAATGCTATTACACACTTTATAGACTACAGTATAGTGTAAATATAACATATGCCCTGGGAAACCAGAAAATTCATATGACTCACTTTATTGCAGTATTTGCTTTATTGTGGTTGTCTGGAACTGACCATAATATCTTTGAAGTATGTCTGAAATTAGTTAAAAAATATACAAGATAAAAAAATAGTAAAATGTGACATCAAAAACATGAAACATGGGAAAGAGTAAAAATGTTGAGCTTTAGAATGGCAAGAAGCTTAAGTTATTACTAACTTAAAATATGTTGCTATACAATTATATGAAATATAATATGTAACAGAATATAACTTGTTATATGTAAGATTCATGGTAACCACAAAGCAAAAACCTATAGTAAATACACAAAGAATAAAGAGAAAGAATTATAACCATACAACTAAAGAGAAAGTCATCAAACCACAAAGGAAGAGAGCAAGAAAAGAAAGAAACAGAGTAACCACAAAAACAGCTAGATAACAATGTAAAATGGCAATAAGCATGTACTGATGAAAAGTTATTTTACATGTAAATGAACTAAATTTTCTAATCAAAAGACATAGAGCAGCTGAATGGATAAAAAAGTTACTCATCTATATGCTCCTACAAGAGACTCACTTTAGGTGTAAAGACACATACAGACTGAAAGGTAAGGGATAGAAAAAGATATTATATGCAAATGGAGACCAAAAGGCTGGAGTCGCTATACTTATATCACAGAAACACTTTCAAACAAAGATAGTAATAAGAGACAAAAACAATGTTACATAATGATAAAGGGTCAATCCAACAAGAAGATAAAACACTTGTAAAAATTTACACACCTAACAAGGAACACCTAAATATATAAAGCTAATATTAATGGACTTAACTGGAGAAATAGCTATCAATATAATAATTGTAGTCATTAATACCCCACTTATATCAATGGATAGATCATGCAGACAGAAAATCAATCAGGAAATACTGACTTTAAACAACATGTTAAAAAAGATAGGCTTAACAGATATTTATAAAACACTATATCCAAAAGCATCAGAATACATTTATTTAAAGGCATGTTAACATTTTCCAAGATACATCATATGTTAGGCCACAAAACAAGTCTAAATAAATTTAAGAGGATTAAAATCATGTCAAGCAATTTTCCAATAACAATGCTATGAAACCAGAAAAATTTATTTATTAAAAATATATCCTTTAATTGATTCATTTTTGTTACACAATTTTTAAAGGTTATATTCCATGTATAGTTATTATAAAATATTGGCTACATTGAAAGTATAAATTAATTACATGACAAAAATTGGAAAATTTGTGAGTATATGGAAATTAACCAACATGCTACTGAACAACCAATGGGTCAAAGAAGAATTCAAATGGGAAATAAAAAAATACCTTGAGACAAAAGTGGAAATGTAACATACCAAAAGTTATAGGATGCAGAAAAGTAGTTCTAAAAGGAAAGTTCAGAGCAATAAATGCCTGTTTCAAGAAACAAAAATAATATTAAATAGATGACCTAATGCTATGCTTCAAGGAACTAGAAAAAGAAAAACAAATAAGGCTCAAACTTAGTATGAGGAAGGAGTTCAGAGTAATTGTGGTTTAGTAACCAAGTCGTGTCCGTCTCTTGTGACCCCATGGACTGTAGCCTGCCAGGCTCCTCTGCCCATGGGATTTTTCAGGCAAGAATATGGAGTGTGTTGCTGTTTGCTTCTTCAGGGGATCTTCTCAACCCAGGGGTCAAACCTGGGTCTCCTGAACTTCAGGCAGATTCTTTACCAACTGAGCTTCCAGAGAATTCCCATTAGAGCAGAAATAAATAGAGACTAAAAACACAATAGAAAAGATCAATGGAACTAAGAGCTGGTTCTTTGAAAAGATAAACAAGGTTGACAAACCTTAGCTAGACTCACCAAGAAAAAAGTATTATGCCTCTCAGGATGCTTGAATTTTAAGCTAGGACACTGTGGATAGAGTGGTGCCTCAGCTAACACTCAGAATACCTCATAGTGGAGACTGTTGGTGTGTGTAGGACTGGGGAAGCAGACAGAGAAGGTCTCTCCATCACCCTTGAAATGACATTGTGGGGGACTTCCATGCATAGTTAGTGGCTTAGATCCCCTCATGAGTGGACAGAAGAAAATAATGGAACCCAGTAATACCAAAGTACTTTCCAATTAATGCTTTCATTCTTTCATGTAAAACTGGTGTAGTGAGAAGAGCATGGGATTGAGTGTTAGCCCTGTCTCTAATTAAGAAATGTTAGAACTTCACTGCAAAAGACCTCAGTCACACATGCATGCGATATGACTGCTCAAGTTTTTCAGATCTGAAATTAATAATTTCTAAAGCTCCATAATTAACTGGAAGTCCATAGTTGAGATTTTTTTTTTAAAGGGAGGGACAGAGGGTGGGCATAAGTTTTTGTAGATATTATTGGTTAATGGCACACGGGATTCAGACATAGACTGGAAAAGGATCTGGCAATTCAAGAATAATCACTGAACTTCTATTTAAAGAGGAAAAAATTGAGAAGATAATTCGTGTCACTTCTGCTTCCTCAGTGTGTCCAATTTCCTTTTATGTACTGGAGTAGGTGGGATTCCCAAAAGTTAAGGAGAATGAAGATCCTTTGGGGTATGTGTTATATCCTACTGACAGCAAAATACTGCCAAAGATATGCTTCTCTTTTTCTTAAGGAGAAATCTCACCCATGAAGTCTGTGTGTGAGACTTTCTAAGGGAAGGTTTACTGAGTCCACCCATATTATGTTTGGCTCTGGTCAGCACCATTATTTTTCTCCTTTTTTGTTTTAAATGGGGTGAAATTTGCAAGCAGCAAGGAAAACACAAGCATAGAATCTTTCACTATATATGTGTCTTGTCAAAGGTAAATGGAAACCAAATGAATTCAAGGCTGATATTAAACATTTTGCTCAACAGACTAAACTAAAAGTGAGTGCTGTTTCCCAGTTCCCTCAGCCAGGGTTTCAGATGCCCTCCAGTGAGCTCATCCACTGGTCCTCACAGAGGAAAAGAGACATATAGTATTATCTGAATAGTCCTCGTTTTGCCTTTCTTCTTGCAAATGAGTTCCTTCTGAACTTAGGAACTGGATGCAAAAATCATGAAGTTATGGGGAGAAGGTTGGGATAGCCTATACATGGGAAGCTACTAGAACTTTCTAAGTGGAAGACGACTGACATGTCTGTAGACATTGGGCTTCCAAGTAAACAAAATGATGATGCCCAGATGCCCAATCTGTTGAATGCATAGATTCTTTTATGTCATCAATTCTGGTATTTCCCTTAGGCAAGTATTTGCATTCCAAGCTGGCCAGGTAGCAGTAGTCCTATCAGTACGGGGGAGACATACAGTTGGGTCTAAAGAGGGTCATAAAAAAAAAAAAAAAGAGGGTCATGTGTTAGGAAGTAAAGGCAAGTGGCATCAATGTGTATCCACAAATCTTCTCAAAAAAACTGGCCTCCCCGAGGTAAGCATCTGTGCTAACTCGAGTACCTCACATCTCCTTTGACTCTGTGTTGTCAGTGAGAATTTATAACCCTCATTGTTAGAATTGTGTGTGTTTTCAAGCTCTAGGTGCTGAAAGATTCTCAAACCACCTCTCTCGTGCCAAAGCCTTTTCAGTTAACTCCCTAAAACATCCTTTCATCTCAGCTTCCCCAATCTCTTTAGGGAATGCCAGCATTTAAAACAGTTTGCTTGTTTTCCTTTTAACTTTCTAATCTGACTAATTTAATTCTGAGTCATAAACCTATAAAGTTTATTAGCAGATCTAATCATCCCAAAGATTTCTTCATCGAAGCTACTCCTTTAACATCACTTGTGGTAAACAAGAAGCATTTCATACCTCAAAGAGCCACTCAGGTTTTTTTGTGTGTGGTTTTAAATTTTTGTCTATTTCAGGCAGAGAGTATAGCAAACTGATTAAATTACTACTTAGTAATTGTTTCAAAAAAAAAACCAAAACACTAAAATAATGTGAGATTGAGAAGAGTATGGTGAAAATATGACAAATAGATCTGAAGGAGTTATACATAAATCTGTCACATGAATTCCAAAATAAATACCCCTGTTTCTACCTTGGTTACCCCCTTTAGGTCTTGCGACCATAATCGGGTGTGAGTGTGGCTGGTTTTCGTTTCTGTTATGACGGTGAGGTAACCCTGTGACCCTGGGTGGGCCTGACCAAAGGCTGCTCAGGGTCTGTGCAGCACAGCCCTCCAGGTCTAGTCTGTGAGCTGCTGGCCATATGCAAACAGGCTCCTCAGGGTACTGTGACGCTTGTTTGCCCCCTCAGAAGGACTTCCAGATATTCACTTGGCCTTTCTGTGGATTCTACCTATAGTTTCCCTCTTTGAACCTATCTCAAAGGTCCCTTCCTGACTGAACTGCTGTTGGCTGCTCTGACGGAAAATACCCCAACTCTCAGAATCTCTCTTCTTGGGCTAGGCTTCGTGGTAGGTGCCCCTACCTAGCACAGACCCTTCTTAGCCCTGAGGTGGGACCCAGACAAGCCTTAAATCTTGTTAATCTTTTTTTTGTGAAAATTATTATTTTTTAAATTTAGTTTTTATCTTTTGGCCTCAGCACGTAGCATTCAGGATCTTAGTTCCCCAGCCAGGGATTGAACCCGTGTCCCCTGAAGTGGAAGCACAAAGTCTTAACCACTGTGCCACCAGGGAAGTCCCATAAATCTTGTGAATCTTGACATCTGAAGGAAGAAGTTATTCTTAAATACCTAGGAATTTGTGCTACAAAAGTTGAAACTTTTGATATGTTTACTCTCTTGGCTTTGTTCAATTCAGATATTAGAATAAACTTAGTATTTAGAATTCTAGTATGTGTTATTAATGCAAAAGACCCTTACTTTTATGCTAACCTAGCTGATGTCTCTCAATTTGTTTTATAATTCTTTTAACAAATATTGACTGATTCTCATTGCCAGGCTGGAGGGCAGGTACTCTTGGAAATTACACTGAACATAATATGACGTGTGGTTCGTGCTCTAACAGAGCTTATATTCTGTGAAAGGGAAGAAAGGCAACACATAAGTGAAATGAGTACAAACTGTGGTGCTTTGATGGAAGCAAATACAAGGGGGAAAGGGAGGGAAAGAGGGGACAGCCAGCTGGTCTTATGATTTTAAATTATCTTTATTTAAAATTTTTTTATGGAGAAACTTTGCTAACTTCCCTGGTGGTGAATTCCCTTGACTTCCCTGGTGGCTCAGACAGTAAAGCGTCTGCCTACAATGCAGGAGACCCGGGTTCAATCCCTGGGTCAGGAAGATCTCCTGGAGAAGGAAATGGCACCCCACTCCAGTATTCTTGCCTGGAAAATCCCATGGACGGAGGAGCCTGGTAGGCTACAGTCCATGGGGTTGCAAGGAGTCAGACACGACTGAGCGACTTCACTTTTGCTAACTATAAATATCACTCATAAGTAGTGATGAGAGAAACCTTCAGTTTTATTTTGAGATTTATTGATACAAAAGGTAAGAGGCTATTACAATTCAATTATCTTAGGGCTTATGCTAGTTTATTACTGAGAATACTTTTCCAATAAGTTTTCAACTGTTTTGCTTATTAACCATTCTAATCATTTTCTCTTCCTAATCTTTTAACATGGAGACTAGTACAATTAATGTAAAATAGCTTTTTGGTAAATTTTTATTTTGATTATATGTTGAAATGATACTATTTTGGACACATTGGGTTAAATAAAATATAGTACTAAACTTAATTTTACCTATTTTTTAAAATGTGGCTGCAAGAAAATTTATATTTATTTATATGACTCCTATTGAAAAGACTGTAATAGAATCTTGATATGAAAATTTGTAATTATTTTGGATAGATTGTGCTTGATGACATGTATCCTTAATAATCATTACTAAAAAAAAAAAAGATTATTTGGTTGGCATGCTTAATTATATCCCTGAACATCTGTCTTTTGTAAGGATCCACAGCAATTTTTACTTCTGCCATAAGTCAAAAATTTCTTGAGAAGCGGCATTATGTATTTTGAACTATATTTTGCTTCCCATCCACAAGCTAGATATTTGTATTATTTGGCTAAACTTAGTAAAGTACCTAATGTTACCACACTGAATGCTGCTGGTCTATAAAAAAAAAAAACAACTTATAATTTTATATGAGAAAAAGAAAATAAGAACAATTTATAAAGATTTACAGAAACAGGAAACTAAAGAGTGAGGAAGATACTGCAGGTTTATTAAACATAAAAGAAATAGTGAAATTAACTTTTGGTTTGATGCCTTTGGATTGACAGTTCTCAGATGATAATGCTATGAGGGAGAAGACAAAGAAAAGATCATTTCCAAAGGATAAAAATGGTACCATGCAGTTATATTTCCCCCATTTTAAATATAACGCCTGTGACTTTAATTCCAGGTAAAACCTGGAGTAGTCTGGAGGCAAACTGAAGAAAGTATTTGACAGTATGACTATGGCCAAATATAGTATGCTTGATTGTTCTCTCAAGTGGTTTTGCTATTATTCTTGACTTTGGACAGTTAATCTCTCTTGTTTCTAGGTCACCATTCAGTGGGACTAGTGAAAAGAGAAGTGGAAACAAAATGGAAAGAAAGATTGCTGGGGAACATACGAATGCTCACTATACTCAATAATGAACCAATGGGATTTGTTTAATGCCATTATATATTATTTATTCTCTCTACCCATTTCTCTATGTTTACTTTAGATAAATTTGGTTTTCAAAATTTATTCAAAATTTCAAATTTCAAAGCTGTAAAAGCTTGAAAAGACCTGTGCCTTTAGATAAGGCACGGGGCTTTCCTGGTGGCTCAAACAGTAGACTCTGCGTGCAATGCAGGAGACCCCAGTTTGATCCCTGGGTCAGGAAGATCCCCCGAGAAGGAAATGACAATACACTCCAGTATTCTTGCCTGGAAAATCCCATGGATGGACGAGTCTGGCAGGCTACACCCTGTGGAGTTGCAAAGAGTCGGACACAACTGAGCGACTAACACAGACACACAGACAAGGCACAAGGCTGGTTGCTAAGAGGGATTATTAATAGGACTTGCAAGCTTCCTGGATCATGGACTTCTATGGTTTCCGCTGTTATTCATAATTGAATTATTGGTGTTGGCTGTGTGTGTGTGTGCATGCTGCACATTGGCTTGGGGAGAGGTGGGTGTCTCAGTAGTGAAAGAGGGAGGAAGCAGGAAAGTAAGCATCTGGCCTGAGTCTAAAGGTCTTCCTACCACCTGGAAGAGGAATGAGACACCTGTAACTTGATTCTTCTCGCTGTACCTCCAGAAATAACATAATTTCACTAAAAAATAGTCATTTTTAAACTAAGAAAAGCATTTTCCAAGAGAAGAAAAGCATTGCTGTTCGTTTGTTATAACATTAACACTTGGCAATTTAATCACACCATTTTGGTAACATTCTCATGAAACTGTATAATCAACTGCACTGGAAAAACTAATAACAAAATCTGTGTTCTGCTGCTAATTAGCTGTATGGTTTCAGGAAATCGGCTTTACCTGCCGGGGCCTCAGTTTCCTTCCCTGTCAAAAGAGAGGGCTTGGAATCCTGGCACTTAAGAAAAAAAAAATAATAATCCTTATTGCAAATTCTGCCTTGAGGATGGTTGGGTGGGATGAGGATGGTTAGGATTGGTATGGTCTTGGGTACTAAGAGGGGCTTCCTTTGTGGTTCAGCTGGTAAAGAATCTGCCTGCAATGTGGGAGACCTGGGTTCGAACCCTGGGTTGGGAAGATTCTCTGGAGAAGGGAAAGGCTACTCACTTCAGTATTCTGGCCTGGAGAATTCCATGGACTGTATAGTCCATGGGGTTGCAAAGAGTCAGACACGACTGAGCGAATTTCACTTCACTTCACTTAGGTACTAAGAATGGAGTTACAAAACCAGTGTATTAGTTTATCTAGGAATCTTGTTAAAATGCAAATTCTGACTCAGTAAGTCTGGGGTAGGCCTGAGTTTCGACATTTCTAGCAATATCCCATGTAATGATGATACTGCTGATCTCTACAAAGTGTTACATGATTATTTTTCCCAACTGTCTCATTCTAAAGAAAGTGGGTCATGAACAGGTAGAATGATTTACCCAAGCTCACCTGATAATTGAGTAGTGCAACCCATAGAAGAATCCCTGGTATCATTTTATTAGTTTGATGACAATACCACTTTCTACATCTCTCATATTTCTTCCAAAGCTAAAACTCTGTTTGATAACATTTGGGGCTTTACATTTCTTACGAGTTATTCTGGGTTTAATATTTTGGCCACACTATCTCATTACATTCACAATTTCATGTCCAACCATCTGTAGTAGTTGCTAGAAAAATCAAATTTGAAAAATTAACCACTTTTCAATTCTTAGCCTTAGTCTCCATTTAGAATGACCTTTGCATGTTTATCGGAGAAGGCAATGGCACCCCACTCCAGTACTCTTGCCTGGAAAATCCCATGGACAGAGGAGCCTGGTAGGCTGCAGTCCATGGGGTCGCTAAGAGTCGGACATGACTGAGCAACTTCACTTTCACTTTTCACTTTCATGCACTGGAGAAGGAAATGGCAACCCACTCCAGTGTTCTTGCCTGGAGAATCCCAGGAATGGGGGAGCCTGGTGGGCTGCCGTCTATGGGGTCGCACAGAGTCGGACACAACTGAAGTGACTTAGCATAGCATAGCATTGCATGTTTATGTACTGCTCATGTAGACGAAGTAAGAGTCCATTAAGGAAAAAAATCCTGTTTGCTGATTCCATGAACTGTGACCACTGTCCATTTGTACTCTTCAGGTGATACTAACTTCAGCAATGACTGCTTTTAGATTATCAGGGCGCACATTCTGTGCAGCTTTATCAATTAAGATAAAAAAGATGTTAATTACTTCTCAAAGCAAAGGAGGTTGGTGACATTGTACAGGAGACAGGGATCAAGACCATCCCCATGGAAAAGAAATGCAAAAAAGCAAAATGGCTGTCTGAGGAGGCCTTACAAATAGCTGTGAAAAGAAGAGAAGTGAAAAACAAAGGAGAAAAGGAAAGATATAAGCATCTGAATGTAGAGTTCCAAAGAATAGCAAGAAGAGATAAGAAAGCCTTCTTCAGCGATCAATGCAAAGAAATAGAGGAAAACAACAGAATGGGAAAGACTAGAGATCTCTGAAGAAAATTAGAGATACCAAAGGAACATTTCATGCAAAGATGGGCTTGATAAAGGACAGAAATGGTATGGACCTAAAAGAAGCAGAAGATATTAAG
>NW_011494740.1:1389875-1390317 GCF_000754665.1 Bison bison bison | reverse complement strand
ATGGACCTAACAGAAGAAGATATTAAGAAGAGATGGCAAGAATACACAGAAGAACTGTACAAAAAAGATCTTCATGACCCAGATAATCACGATGGTGTGATCACTGACCTAGAGCCAGACATCCTGGAATGTGAAGCCAAATGGGCCTTAGAGAGCATCACTACGAACAAAGATAGTGGACGTGATGGAATTCCAGTTGAGCTATTTCAAATCCTGCAAGATGATGCTGTGAAAGTGCTGCACTCAATATGCCAGCAAATTTGGAAGACTCAACAGTGGCCCCAGGACTGGAAAAGGTCAGTTTTCATTCCAATCCCAAAAAAAGGCAGTGCCGAAGAATGCTCAAACTACTGCACAACTGCACTTATCTCACACGCTAGTAAAGTAAAGCTCAAAATTCTCCAAGCCAGGCTTCAGCAATATGTGAACCGTGAACTTCCAG
>NW_011494740.1:1384267-1389371 GCF_000754665.1 Bison bison bison | reverse complement strand
GACTTTATTCTTTTGGGCTCCAAAATCACTGCAGATGGTGACTGCAGCCATGAAATTAAAAGATGCTTACTCCTTGGAAGGAAAGTTATGACCAACCTAGATAGCATACTCAAAGGCAGAGACATTACTTTGCCAACAAAGATTCGTCTAGTCAAGGCTATGGTTTTTCCAATGGTCGTATATGGATGTGAGAGTTAGACTGTGAAGAAAGCTGAGCGCCTAAGAATTGATGCTTTTGAACTGTGGTGTTGGAGAAGCCTCTTGAGAGTCCCTTGGACTGCAAGGAGGTCCAACCAGTCCATTCTAAAGGAGATCAGTTCTGGGTGTTCTTTGGAAGGAATGATGCTAAAGCTGAAACTCCAATATTTTGGCCACTTCATGTGAAGAGTTGACTCATTGGAAAAGACTCTGATGCTGGGAGGGATTGGGGGCAGGAGGAGAAGTGGATGACAAAAGATGAGATGTCTGGATGGCATCACCGACTTGATGGACATGATTTTGAGTGAACTCTGGGAGTTGGTGATGGACAGGGAGGCCTGGCGTGCTGCAATTCATGGGGTTGCAAAGAGTCGGACACGACTGAGCAACTGAACTGAACTGAACTGATAGCCAGTAAAATAATTTCCACATTGTCTTTTATATTTATTTGTCACTTGCATTCAGCAATGTTTTTGAGTCCCTGGGGGTGCAAAACAGAGATGAACAAAGTTAATCCAGAGAAGACTGTCTGCTCTTCTAGGTAGTTGTTAAAATATAAGGTCGTGTACATTTAAAAATATCCATTATCCTAGAGTTTGTTCTTCATCTCAGAAAAATACTGTTTTCTCTAATCTAGATTTATCAGCATTTCCCCAAATATGTTCCTCTGAATACTCGCTCCAGGGAATGCTCTTAGGGAAAAAGAGGATATTTTTCATTAAATAAATTTAAGGTTGCATGCTTAATGTCTGTTTCTCTTAAGTTTTACAAAGCACAGTAGAAAATGAAAGCTTTTGACAAGTCTTACAATAAAAAATTAATTTTGTTTAACAATATTTTCTCAAATTATTTAACTAGATCTGTGCCAACTTCCTCCCTTACCTTTTCCCCCCATATAATTTCTACTGAGATCCTATAGAATTAGTGTTTTCTGTGAAATACACTGTTGGAAATCCTGGCCTGGAATACTTTCTCCAGTGTTTGGGTTTACTTTTTTGGTAGTTATCTGACTGATGTGATGCATTAAACACATCAGTGTGAACTACCTGATATTGCTGTTTTTAAGGGCATTATCTTAACTATTATCTGTTTTTAAAGGAAAATGAAACGGAAGATGTTTAGGAAAGTGTGTAAAATGCTAGCCTGAGGTTTTCCCTCCGATTGCGAAAGCAATTGGTTTTCTGTACTTTGATGGTCCCTCGTCTGTGAGGAACTTGAGTAGATGTGAGAAACCTCTTTAGATCTAGAAACAAATGTCAGGCTTTTCCTGATGTTGGTTGCCTCCAGGACAATATTTCTTAAACTCTTGTGTATGTATCCAGTAGTGAGATACTTTTAGATAGCATGTGGATAAACGTGAAACTCTTTATAGTTACATATTTAATTCCGTGCATTTTAGAAAAAATTCAGTAGCATTATGAAACATGATTTCACTTATATTATTGTTAAAACATTGATTCTTGAAAATCATAAGTTGATTTAAAGATAAATACTGTGTAATTAATGACAAAAAGAAATCATGAAGGAGTTATGTGTTAGTTGTTAGTTGTTAGTTATGTTAGTTGTTCCGTCATGTCCAATTCTTTGTGACCCCATGGACTATATGCCTGCCAGGCTCCTCTGTCCATGGAATTCTCCAGACAAGAATATTGGAGTGGGTTGCCACTCCCTTCTCCAGGGAATTTTCCTGACCCAGGGATTGAACCCAGGTCTCCCATACTGCAGGCAGGTTCTTTACCATCTGAGCCACCAGGGAAGCCCCTATGAAGGATTTGTACAAGTGACTAAAACTTAGGAGGGCTTCCCTGATGGCTCCAATGGTAAAGAGGAACTAAAGAGCCTCTTGATGAAGGTGAAAGAGGAGAGTGAAAAAGCTGGCTTAAAACTCAACATTCAAAAATTGAAGATCATGGCATCTGGTCCCATCACTTCATGGCAAATAGATGGGGAAACAATGGAAACAGTCACAGGCTTTATTTTCTTGGGCTCCAAAATCACTGCAGATGGTGACTGCAGCCATGAAATTAAAAGATGCTTGCTCCTTGGAAGAAAAGCTATGATAAACCTAGACAGAGTATTAAAAAGCAGAGACATCATTTTGCCGACAAATGTCCATCTAGTCAAAAGTATGGTTTTTCCAGTAGTCATGTATAGATGTGAGAATTGGACCATAAAAAAGGCTGTGCATCGAAGAACTGATGCTTTTGAACTGTGGTGTTGGAGAAGATTCCAGAGTCCCTTGGACTGCAAGGAGATCAATCCAGTCCATCCTAAAGGAAATCAATCCTGAATATTCATTAGAAGGACTGATGCTGAAGCTTCAATACTTTGGCCACCTGATGCAAAGAGCTGACTCATTAGAAAAGAATCTGATGCTGGGAAAGATTGAAGGCAGGAGGAGAAGGGGAGGACATAGGATGAGATGGTTGGATATCATCACTGACTCAACTGATAAGAGTTTGAGCAAGCTCAGGGAGATGGTGAAGGACAGGGAAGCCTGGCGTGCTGTTGTCCACGGAGTCGCAAAGAGTTAGACATGATTGGGGAACAGAACAACAGCAAAAGCTTGGGGATAAATGTGGGGAGGATTAGCCAAGAAGTGAATTCTGGGGCCTGGCCTGTATCACTTCAGAGGCACCATTACCCCTGTGTTTGAGAACCATCATAGTACAATAGAAAGTTTGAAAGACGTAGGCTGAGATTATGCTACTCATAATGAAATGAAAGATGCTAAGACATGGGTCCCACTGCTGAAGAGCTCACAGCTCTTGTAAGACACTGCGTTCTGAGGCACTCCTCTCTGCCTGATATCCAAAGCCCTGAAAGCCTCATAACCCACACGGGACTCATCACATGCATGAGTTACTACCAATGAATAAGACAACTCTGAGTTTTGTGTCTTTTGGACAAATACATTTGGCAGTAAATTTAGTCTGCAATGCTAAGATGTATGACTCACATTTGCCCCCTTAAGATTAGCCATCAGTCTACATATCCAAATCTTTTGCCTTCTATGAACTTATTGCCTTCAAAGAGGCAATGACAATAATGTGGCTGCTTTCTATTACATGAGTGGTTCTCCACTGAGGGTAAATTGTTTCTACCCAGGGCACATTTGTCTATGTGTGGACACATTATTCTTTGTTGTCACAACTGTGGGGGCAGTGCTATGAGCATCTAGTGGGTAGAGGCCATAAATGTTTCTCAGATTCCCACAATGCACGATTCCCACAGCTGTTTCTCAGCTCCCCACAACAGAGAAATATCTGGCCCCAAATGTTAATAGGACCAAGGGTGAGAAACCTTGTGTTAGAATGACATAGGTAGGGAGAATTGGATATGATTACACAGCTCAAATAAATACAAAGGATCATTGGGCATACATGAACACATTTTTTATGCTGCCAATGCATTTTTCCCTCACTGAAAAAAGAATGATAATGCAGTAACTGTCTGTGGTATGCTGGGTACTAGATCCCCAAAATATCTAAATGTTAAGCCCTGAACCTGTGAATGTATTATTTTACATAACAAAAAGGATTCTCCAGATATGATTAAGTTAAGGACCTTGAGATGGGGAGATTATCTTGGATTGTCTGAGTGGGCGTGATCTAATCATAAGGGTTTTTAATCTATAAAAAGGGAAGCAAGAGGGTCAGGGTCAGGGTCAGAAAAGGAGATGTGATGATGAAGGCAAAGGTGTCAGTGATATGACTGAAAATTGAGGAAGGGGCCATATACCAAGGAATGCAGGCTGTCTCTGAAAGATTAAAAAAGGCAAGGAAATAGATTTTCCCCTCTAGTTTCAGATGGATTATATCCCTGCTAAGACTTTGATTTTAGACCTGTAGACTTTTGGACTTCTGACTGCCAGAGCTGTAGGATACTGAACTTGTGCTGTTTTATGCTATTAAATTTGTGGTGATTTGTCACAGCAGGAATAAAAACCTAATACACTATCATTTGGTATGCTTTGAGAATGGATATTTCCACATATTATTTCCACTATATGTATTTCCACAGATAGTAGAAATAGATTTCAGATTTTACTGCATTAGAACAAAAATTCTAGTTAATACTATAGCTATTTGGAACACTTTTTCTCTAAGAGTAGGGGAGGCACTTGGGGGTTTTGCATGAGGATGGATGATCTTACTGAGGAAGAAGGGTTGGTGGTTTAACACCTGACTGTGGGTCAGACCATGAACTCCTTATTGCCAAATTCAGACTGAAATTGAAGAAATTAGGGAAAACCAGTAGACCATTCAGGTATGACCTAAATCAAATCCCTTATGATTATACAGTGGAAGTGAGAAATAGATTTAAGGGCCTAGATCTGATAGATAGAGTGCCTGATGAGCTATGGGATGAGGTTTGTGACATTGTACAGGAGACAGGGATCAAGACCATCCCCATGGAAAAGAAATGCAAAAAAGAAAAATGGCTGTCTGGGGAGGCCTTACAAATAGCTGTGAAAAGAAGAGAAGCGAAAAGCAAAGGAGAAAAGGAAAGATAAGCATCTGAATGCAGAGTTCCAAAGAATAGCAAGAAGAGATAAGAAAGCCTTCTTCAGCGATCAATGCAAAGAAATAGAGGAAAACAACAGAATAGGAAAGACTAGAGATCTCTTCAAGAAAATCAGAGATACCAAAGGAACATTTCATGCAAAGATGGGCTTGATAAAGGACAGAAATGGTATGGACCTAAAAGAAGCAGAAGATATTAAGAAGAGATGGCAAGAATACACAGAAGAACTGTACAAAAAAGATCTTCACGACCCAGATAATCACAATGGTGTGATCACTGACCTAGAGCCAGACATCCTGGAATGTGAAGTCAAGTGGGCCTTAGAAAGCATCACTATGAACAAAGCTAGTGGAGGTGATAGAATTCCAGTTGAGCTATT
>NW_011494740.1:1383541-1383780 GCF_000754665.1 Bison bison bison | reverse complement strand
CCTTTGACTGTGTGGATCACAATAAACTGTGGAAAATTCTGGAAGAGATGGGAACACCAGACCATCTGATCTGCCTCTTGAGAAATCTGTATGCAAGTCAGGAAGCAACAGTTAGAACTGGACATGGAACAACAGACTAGTTCCAAATAGGAAAAGGAGTATGTCAAGGCTGTATATTGTCACCCTGTTTATTTAACTTATATGCAGAGTACATCATGAGAAACGCTGGACTGGAAGAA
>NW_011494740.1:1311070-1383441 GCF_000754665.1 Bison bison bison | reverse complement strand
AGAGCATCATGAGAAACGCTGGACTGGAAGAAGCACAAGCTGGAATCAAGATTGCTGGGAGAAATATCAAGAACCTCAGATATGCAGATGACACCACCCTTATGGCAGAAAGTGAAGAGGAACTCAAAAGCCTCTTGATGAAGGTGAAGGTGGAGAGTGAAAAAGTTGGCTTAAAGCTCAACATTCAGAAAACGAAGATCATGGCATCCGGTCCCATCACTTCATGGGAAATGGATGGGGAAACAGTGGAAACAGTGTCAGACTTTAATTTTCTGGGCTCCAAAATCACTGCAGATGGTGACTGCAGCCATGAAATTAAAAGATGCTTACTCCTTGGAAGGAAAGTTATGACCAACCTAGATAGCATATTCAAAAACAGAGACATTACTTTGCCAACAAAGGTTCGTCTAGTCAAGGCTATGGTTTTTCCTGTGGTCATGTATGGATGTGAGAGTTGGACTGTGAAGAAGGCTGAGAGCCGAAGAATTGATGCTTTTGAACTGTGGTGTTGGAGAAGACTCTTGAGAGTCCCTTGGACTGCAAGGAGATCCAACCAGTCCATTCTGAAGGAGATGGGCCCTGGGATTTCTTTGGAAGGAATGGTGCTAAAGCTGAAACTCAGTACTTTGGCCACCTCATGCGAAGAGTTGACTCATTGGAAAAGACTCTGATGCTGGGAGGGATTGGGGGCAAGAGGAGAAGGGGACGATAGAGGATGAGATGGCTGGATGGCATCACTGACTCAGTGAACGTGAGTCTGAGTGAACTCGGAGTTGGTGATGGACAGGGAGGCCTGGCGTGCTGCGATTCATGGGGTCACAAAGAGTCGGACACGACTGAGCGACTGATCTGATCTGATCTGATAAAATCTTAATCCAACTTTATGCTGCCTTCTTTTACAGACAATTTATGAAGTATTGTCAGAGTAGCTGTACAATTCTTCATGAACTCTCCAAAATTATAAACATTTGTTATGCTCTCACTTGAATGGTTTTATTAATTTTTACAACAACCATATTAGTTGCTATCATAGGTCATTATTAGTTGTTATCGTAAGATGACTATGATTCTCACTGCAGCCTCTCTAAATATTGCTCTCCAGTTTGAACCCTGAGTGAGAATGCTATCGTGTTTTGCTCTGGCCCGTATCCAGTACGGTGATAAGCAGTCAGGTGATATCCAGGGTGCAGCCTGGAGTTTTGCAGTTGTCAACACAGTGTGTGTACTCACTGGTGTGCTGTGTGTATAACTGCAGCCTCCTGCCTAGGCACAGCTCGCCACAACCAACCTCATCATGCCAAGGGCAGCAGTCTCATCTACCCTTTCCATCTGTGAAGTGTGAAAAATTTAGAATCATTTAATAAATAGTACACACATCTACAGGGGCTTCCCAGGTGACTCAGGGGTGAAGAATCAGCCTTCCAATGAAGGAGATGTGCATTTGATCCCTGGGTCGGGAAGATCCCCTGGAGAAGAAAATGGCCCCCCACTCCAGTATTCTTACCTGGACAGAGGAGCCTGGTGGGCTATGGGGTCATGGGGTCACAAAGAGTCAGACACAACTTAGCGACTAAACAACAATAAAAACACACATCCACACAAAGACACACAAATAGATAAGGATAGCTGATGTTTGAGTGCTGCCCAATAGCTCACAAAGTGCTTTTTACTCCATTGTCTTATAGTCCTTAATTGTTATCCTCAATCTGTTTTTCCGATTAAGAAATGGGAACTGAAAGTTGCAGTGATTTGTCTAGTGTAACAAAGGCAGTAGGGGTGCTGGGACTCACATTTTCTTTCTCTAATGTGGCTCTCCACCTGCTGCTGGGTGGTTCCATGGCATCTGGACTTTCCAAGATGGGCAGTTATAGAGCTTAGCTGAGGTCACCGTGGGGATCACGCTGAGCGCCTGTATAGTAGAAGCGCCCTATATGCAGCCCAGTCAGCTGGCCCCCAGTGTTCTGCTTTTAAAAGACGTATTTCTTTCTTTCTTTGGCTGCACCAGGTCTTAGTTGTGGCATGGGGGATATAGTTCCCTGAGCAGGGGTCTAACGCAAGGCCCCTGCATTGAACACTTGGATTCTTAGCCTCTGGACCACCAGGGAAGTCTCTCTCCTGCCTTGAAGACTTAATTTTTCTGCCTCTGGGCTTTGGGAGACCTCTTCTTGAAACTTCACTGTTCTCATTAGTCTGGCAGAGGGAAAGTATTTCTCTGTCTCCTGGCTGTAATATAGCCCTCTCCCCAGGGTCCCCTGGTTCCTACTTCAAAGACCTTTTATGGATTTATTTTATCTAAAATCTATTTTTTTTTAAAATTGAAGTATAGTTGATTTATAAAGTTGTGTTAGTTTTAGATGTACTGTAAAGTGATTCAGTTATATACACACACACATATATATATTCTTATTCATATTCTTTTCCTTTATAGGTTATTGCAAGATACTGAGTATAGTTCCTTGTACTACATAGTAGGTCTTTGCTGGTTATCTGTTTTATATATAATAATGTGTACATGTTAATTCCAAGCTCCCAATTTATTCCTCTCTCTCCCTTTTCCTTTTTGATAACTGTAAGTTTGTTTTCTATGTCCATGAGCCTATTTCTGTTTTGTACATAAGTTAATGTGCATCATTTTTTAAAAAAAGATTCTACATATAAGTGATATCATTTGACTTTTGTCTTACTCTGTCTGACTTCACATAATATGTTCATCTCTAGGTCCATTTGAAATCTATAGAATAAACTAGCATGGATTGAAATGAATGATTAGCTACTTCATTGTTCTCTTTTTAAAATTTTCACACACTATAAAAAGGTTAGTACTAAATTGAATAAAGCATCCCACTAATATTTTTTAATATTGTGGTAAATTCTATTAAAAGTTGAGTGCAGGTCTTCAATCAAAAATATAACCCATGACTATTGTTTTGAGGATGCAGCCTATTGTTTAAATTTATTTTGCCTCATCTGAGAAATTTTAGGCTGCACATGGTTGTGAAATTTTCAAAAGTAACTACCTTTGGGATATTTCTCTTCCAGCATTTGATAAAGAATAGAGATAGCATTAAAATATTTAGTAGAAGCAATATTTTTAGAATTAGAAGCAGTATTATTTTCTGTAATACTGAAAACAAAAATGACAAAAATAAAAACATTAGTATGATTGAAAAGGTTGCCAAGTCCCCAGCTAAGTACCTCACACGGGTATATCACATGGTCACCATCACATGGGCTTATTACATCTGTATTTTTGTTAATCATGGAAAATTGCCACGGTGGATGAATTATCACTCTTATTAAGAACTTATTCTATTTATTACCATATTATGGACTTAAATAAGCCAAAATCAACATGACCTGGCCATAGGATTTTAGTATCCAGAGATAAATTATACATGTTTGGGTTGAAAATAAAATTTTTTACTCTATGTGGAAACCCATTAGGAGAATTTTTTAAGACTTTAAAATTCTACAACATAGAGAAAAGGGGAGAAAAATGTTTAGTGACATAGGGTGTGGTATAGACAGTGCAGAGAAGGGTCACTCTCATTTCTTTTCTTCGAATTGACACACTTTTATTTGGCAGATTTTTAAGTTCAAGAGGAACGGAGAAAGAAAAATTAGTAAAGATGGAAATAATATACTAATTTCTTATTCAGTAGAACATGACTAAATTAATATTATTTCATACTTATGAATATAAAATACAATTCCAAAGTGAAAAACTGAAATGTGTGGCATTTGAAAGATATTTATATTCTGGACACACCATGGGTATAAAAAATTCTTATTCTTTCTTCTTACCACTTTTGATGGCAGTAGAATGGTGTTATCACTCATGCCTTTCCATCAGCTTTTTATACTGTACTTTGTATTTTTTGCATTCATCTTCTTACTGATTGAACTTTCAGTGTAGTTGATTGACATATTTTTATTTAGAGTTTTTATTACATTAAGAATAAATTTATTTATTCCTTAGAGTGAGACATTAGAGTAGTAAATTAACATTTTTTTCAAAGATGTTAAAATTTGCAAAATACTCAGAAATATTTTCTTTATAAATAGCATAATTCAGTTGTAGGTATTATTGGAGAAGCTGGGGAGAAAAGTATTGCCTGTATTCTCCCTTTACTGTTGTAGTTACACCAACAAATAGGATGACAATTCAGTCCAAAAAATTTCCATTTCTTTTAAGAGTGAGACCTTGAGGGCCACTTGAATTTTTGCACTGCCTCCCCTTCCCAGAACCTTTTAAAATTTTGGCAACCTTTTGCAATTAGGTAATGGAAGCACAATTCCCGTTCAGAAAATTATTCTGCAAGGTGCCAAATTCAGACATTTTAAAGAAAATACTCTACCTTAGGAAATGATTCTATCATTATAATAATACTGACAATTCACAGAGCAATGGAAAATGGGTGGTTGAGATCCGACACTCTCCGTTTCAGTAGGAAAAAATGTACAACTGATTTAAACCAAATGTCAAACTACTCATTCAATAATTCTTTGTGTCTACTTTCTATCTTTTCAGAGCTTTGGGGCTCAGATGCTTATAAATGGTCAACAATGTGCCACTCTGCTCCTTCAGAAAGGCAAGCAGAGAAAGGCATTTGACTCTAAATCCTGACTCTGACGTAGTAGCTGGACAATATTGGGCAGTTTCTATAACCTTTCTGAAGCCCCTTTTCTACAGATATAAAATGGGAATAATGACCTCTGCCCTTTTTTTTTTTTTTTAGGAATACTTTTAGGATTATGTATGTGCATGCATGCATGTTTTATTTTTAATTTTAGGATTACAGAGAATGTATATAAAATGTCTAGTATAATCAGATTCACCCAGAAAGTGCTCCATGCACAGTGATAAATGTGACTGTACTTCTGGTAAACTCATATCCTAAGTGTGGTCCCCATGGCATGTTTGGCTCACGTCACCTGATGCTGAAAGCCCGAGTGAATGCAGGACATTCTGACAGTGTGGTAGGTTCCCAGGGCTTGAACCTGTCTGACTGCTCTGAACAGTCCAGCTCAGCTTAGTTAATCCACATAAAAAATTTGTTCCCTTCAGATCTCAGCCCCCAAACCTGGTTTCAGAAAGTGTTTGATTTTTCATCCTACTCTTCTGATCATATGGAGGTAAAGTCACAGACTCTCCTAGTTGACATTCACAGCACTTGTGCTTGGCTGCAAGAATCTACTGATGTAAAAACAGATGTTTGCCACATGACAATATTGGGTTAAATATTTGCACTCTTTTTATAGGCGCTTGTTTAAGGCACAGTCAGAGTAACTGGAAAGAATCATATGATTGGAAGGGTTCCCCAGGGTTCATTTGGGATCACTGAGTCACTGAAGCCCAGGATGGAAGAAATCATGTGGTTTTATCCACCTGATTCCCAGAAGGCCCACCCACTCCCTCTCACTAACCAGAATTTGTCCTGCCCCTTAAGAGCTGCTGTGGATGGAGTTCTGGAAGTTTTGAACAATTGTGAAAGACACTTCAAGGCTATGGTTTTTCCAGTGGTCATGTATGGATGTGAGAGTTGGACCGTGAAGAAAGCTGAGCACTGAAGAATTGAAGCTTTTGAACTGTGGAGAAGACTCTTGAGAGTCCCTTGGACTGCAAGGAGATCCAACCAGTCCATTCTGAAGGAGATCAGCCCTGGGTGTTCTTTGGAGGGAATGATGCTAAAGCTGAAGCTCTAGTACTTTGACCACCTCATGCGAAGAGTTGACTCATTGGAAAAGACTCTGATGCTGGGAGGGATTGGGGGCATGAGGAAAAGGGGATGACAGAGGATGAGATGGTTGGATGGCATCAGTGACTCGATGGATGTAAGTTTGAGTGAACTCTGGGAGTTGGTGATGGACAGGGAGGCCTGGCGTGCTATGATTCATGGGGTCGCAAATAATTGGACACGACTGAGCGACTGAACTGAACTGAAAGACGCTTCTGTATTGTATTTTAGATGGAAAAAAGAATTTCCATCTTCAATGAATGGTCTATCAATCTTAGTAAAGGAAATAAGATTCAATTTATATTTTTTCTCCTGTGATTTTGTTCTTTTTCCAATTAAGAAGCTTTATTCATTCATTCAACAGATATTTTATGAGTGCCTATAGTCTGCTAGGCTCAGGTCTTGGTATGAATTTGGTAAATATGGAACAATTCTAGAATCCAGAATCTCACTGGGAAGAAAGACATGTGAGAAGATTATTAGAATATGATAAGCACCATAATAGAGGTAGGAAAGTACAAAGGAGAAAGCAAATAATTAAAAAAAAAACAAAACTGGTGCTTCTTCTCTTTGGGCTTTTTCTGGAAAGCTCATCTTTCTTTCAAAAGATAACAATTCTCTAGTCTCCCTTTCTGCACTTAGCATATTTCTCAAACATAATGTCAAAAGTTCTTCCTCTGTCACCTTAGACCCTTTTGCAGAAGGGAGAGTGGGAAAGGAACTCTTTGAATGGTAACCACAGCGATGCAAGGTGTAGTTAGTATTGCTCTCATTTTCCAGATTTTCTTCACCATTGAATTCTGATCTATGTAGGTGCTTAATGAATAGTCTTGAATAAGTGAGAGAGGAAACAGCATCAGAGAGGGTAAGTGACATACCTGAAATCACAAAACTCTTAAGTTCTTATAAATTCTGTGTTTACACACTTCTAAGTCACTGATGCCTTTTCCAATGATTTCATAGTTGACGGAGAATGTCAGATTATATTTCTCTGTAGAAAGGGTCTTCCTACACCTGAACATCAAATCTAATAGCTACTCTTTCTTGTTGCATTGCCATTGCATCAATCCTAAAGATGGAAAAAGTTGGCTCTGGAGTTTAAATCTTTGAGTTCACATCCCAGCAACTCTGCGTGTGAGCTCCTTAACAAAACATAGTCTTCCCATTGATAAAATGAGGACAACAGTATTATAGATTTGTTGTACTGACATGAAGACATAATGAATGTAGCATGCTTAGTGTGGAGCCTGAATGTAGAAGCCCTTCATACACATGGGACATTATTTATCCCAGGGTCAAGATATCCTTGAGAGGAAGTGACAGTCTTACTTAGTGATTTGTTTCAGAGACCTAACCAAGAAATTCTTCTTTGGGTCTAAGCCAAAGTGCCACTTTCTGCTGTAATTGAAGGCGGTTTTCTCAGGTTCTAGTCTCTGAGGAAATTCAGAGCAGCTGGTCTTTCGTATTCTTGATGACTTTTATTAAATCAGCCACACTTCAGAGGTCTTGTTTCTAGACTAAATACACTCCCCAGTCAGAAACTGTGTCTACATAATTTTTTCTCGCTCTAATCTTTCTGTTCCCTTTGGACCCTTAAGAAATTAGGCCATTGGTGTAAAAATTTTGCAGATGGAAAATACGAGAGATTTTTCTTTGAAAATAGAGTCTATAATTTCTGACCTAGATTTACAGGAAAATCTCAGCCAAGGATAGATGATGAAACAGTTGCTAATGAAGTAACTCAGGGATGAAAATTTTCCTGGATATTAAAAATACACCCCAATCCATATTTATATATCTTTTATCCACAATAATTCATCTTGAAAATGTGTAATGTGTTGGCCTATTTTTCTTACTATCTCCAGTTGAGATTCTGACTTGGCCATTGCCATGCCAGAAACAGATTGAACCTTTTCTACAAATATAAACTGATTTGCAAAAAGAATAGAATAATTCTGGAAAGACCTGTGGAGATAATTTATCTCATGTCTCATGACCATACGCCAAATTAATGGGAGTGAAGTATTCTGACTTCAAGGCTCTTTATTTGATATCAAGAACTGCCTTTTATGTTGATTTCAGTAAACTGATAGGCTACTATTGATATACGAAATGAAATTAACTAATAATGACCTGACACTATGTCATAGAAAGACAGGGGAAGACTGTCCATAATGTTCTGAACAAACATAATTTTCTCATTTTCTAGGATATAAACAGCAGATAGTAGTAAAATCTTACAAAGAGAATATAGGTGGGAAGATTGTTTCCTCATTCTCCTTCTTTGTTATTACACAAACATCAATTCATATGTGTCCAGCTTCTGTCTGGATTGAACACAGAAAAGGGCAGTTGGTTGTAATATTATTTCATATTCTTAAACTGATTTCCCTTGACTTTTACAATTACCTAATGAGTGTTTTTTAAGCACGTCTTGGACTTAGAAGATTGCAACCTTGGCTCAGAAAGGAGCAGTCTTATTCCTCAGGCTATTTTCTTAAGCTCTGAAAGCTTTAGTGAAATAATGCATTATTATGTCACATATGGTGCTCATCTCAGATGACTGCTAGAAGCTGCCGAGTTCTATACCAATAAGAGATATCCATTTGTGGTTACAGTGAATTTGAGTGTCAACATTTGTATGGAGAATGATCTCCTGTGCTTTCATCCCTCAGTATTTGGAGCACTTGTATTTGCAGTGGGAGAAAGAAAAATATAAACATATCTTTAAGTCTAGAACACTCAGATATGTGTCCTAAGGTGTTGGTTTTGAATAAATTATCTTATATTTCTTAATGTGAAAATGCTGTCCAATGGCTTTTTGTTCTTAAAACATTCTCTTTCCCAATGAGCTGTCCTCAAAATTATAATTATTAGGTACTGTTTTCATGGAGAATTTGAATAATTCTGCCACATTTCTTTTAAGTACACAAAGGGAGGAGTGAAAAAAGTCTTGAGAGGCAATCTAGTTGCAAAAATTAATAATACCCAGAATAATGGCTATCCAGTTTACTATCTGAGAGAACGTCTGGATACTCAATGTGCTAACTACCTAGTCTTAAATCTTTATCTTCCAGATCAGCATAGTGCTGGTGACATATCCTTGTATTACAGAAATGTGAAGTGACTCCTTTTCCATGTTCACCATTGTCTCCCCTTTCTTAAAAGTCTGCTGTAGGCCAATGAGGAAGATTTCATCCCAGGCACTTACATTACATGGTGTATCAAGTCCAAGTCAGAATGGCTAAACAGTGGTTGAGAAACAAACCAGCAGTTGTCTGAGAATATCGCTGGCTGGTGACTCAGTCCCCAACATTTCAGACAAGTTGCTTGGGGAATTGTATGGCCCTCAAGCAGAGAAAGGCAAACTTGTTCACCCACATGTTGAGAGGAAGCAAAGAACATGGTAATTTGTTCCCTGTATAAATGTGTTCCACCCACGCATACCCGCAGATGGGAGTGAAAGATAGGGCTTTTGGCCTAAAGGGTGGAGTCCCTCTCATCCCCCTCATTTCCTTGTAAGGATGTTGGGGAGACCAATGAGATCATGTCTGTGAAGTAGATTGCCTGGAATGTGTTCATATCGTCCAATGTAAATTATGCCAGTAAGGTTTTTTACTTTTCTCACAACACTCATTGCAGCGTCTGCCTGCAATGTGGGAGACCTGGGTTCGATCCCTGGGTGGGGAAGATCCCCTGGAGAAGGAAATGGCAACCCACTCCAGTACTCCTGCCTGGAGAATCCCATGGATGGAGGAGCCTGGTGGGGTCGCAAAGAGTCGGACACAACTGAGCGACTTCACTCACTCACTCACTCACTCACTCACTCACAACACTCACAAACCACTGGCAACCTGTGCAGATTGTCCCATGTCCTTAAGTTCAAATCCCTCTGTCAGCCCACCCTGGGTAATTCATTTGTGGTCTGTGTGTAAGTGACCAAATCTTAGCTTTTTATCTTGAGGAGCTTTCCCATAGATAGCTGGAGTTGTTCTGAGTGTGGAACTCTATGAAAAAGCAGAAAGGAACACTTGCAGGTCACCCTGCTGTCTAGCAAACTCATCAAAAGGCCACAAAATACTGAGTTCTTCAGACCTTGCTGGAGATGGTATCCAGAAGTTTTCTATTCAAAGTTGCTTCTCTGGACACATTGTGTATTTTCATGTGATACCCTTTAAGATGTTCTGCGTGAAGAAGCTATGTGATTGCATGTTTTTAAGAGAGCCAGGAAGACCTAGACCATCATGTGTTATTTCCTTTTGGGACTCTCCTTCTATCTAAGACATAAAACCACTTTAAAACCAGTGGCTTTGATGGAAATGGTCCTAAAGTCCATTTCTATTTTCTGATGTTATCAGTGAATCACTGGTGAATATTCAAATTTTATGATAGCCTGCTTTTAAGAAATGTAGCAGCTAACAAAAGAGAGAAAGAGCAAGAAAGATTTGGAGATTGGTTTTAGAAACTTACTATCAAAATTTAGTTATATTTACATGGATTTTGGATCTTTTTTTTTTCAGCACTTGTCCCATCAGATTATTACTCTTAAAACAGTAATTTCTTGATGTCTGTTCTCTAAATTTCTTTGCACAAAACTAACAAGCTAATGCTTTAAATGCTATTGTAAATGATGTCTTTTAAAAGTTTCATTTTCTATTTGTATTATGTTTGTATAGAAATGAATAATTTTTTGGATATTGAAACTTGTATCCAATGGGCTTATATATACATTTATTAATTTTAATAATGAATAATGAAAATTATATTTCCCCTTTCCTATTCTTATGCCTTTTGTTTGTTTGTTTGTTTGTTTTGTCTTATTGCATTGACTGGGACCTTAAGTATAATTCAAACAAAAATGATCATAGTGGGCATCCTTGCCTTGTTCCAAAATTCACAAGTAAAGATAATGTTTGTTGTAAGATTTTTGTAAATACACTGTCAGATTTTAAAAGTCCCCTTGGTTTGCTAGATACTTTTATCATCAATGGGTGTTGAATTGTATGAAAAATTTTTTGAAACTATTGCATGTTACATGATTTCTCTTTTTTTTTCCTGTAAATGTGTTGAATTACATTGATTAATTTTTGAATCATAAACCATCCTTGCATTCCTGAAAAGAGCCCATTTGGTCATGCTACTGTTGTTTATGATTTTTGCATCTATATGTCTACTATTTTTGTTTCTTGTAAAGTCCTTGTAAGGTTCTGCTGGGCTGATAAATAATAGAAAAGTGTCTCTTATCCCTTTTTTCTATTCTCTGGAAGTATTGGTGCTAGTGTTATTTATTCTTTCTGAAGTAATTCACTGGTGAAACTATTCGGTAAGTAGAGTTTTCTTTGTGGAAAGTCTTATAAAAATTGGTTCAATTTCTTTCATAATATCAGACAGTTTAGGTTTTCTATTCTTTTTGGTATCAGTCTGGTAATAATTTCACATAAATAGTCATATTTACTGGCATAAAGTGTTTCATAGTATCTTCTAATAATCTTTTAAATGTCAGCTAATAGTTTACAATACTATTTCTACAGCCAATAATAATGCCAAATACAATGCTCACTCCTTGAAGTTTGCCAAGCCATTTCCTATTATCACATAAGTTTATGCAATTAGGTGAAATAATACGGATGTAAATCAAAGACTCTTTCCTATCCCTGTGACATCAAATGTTTACATTAATATGAAAGTACTTCTTCAGCCACAGGGGAGTCAAAATGCTATTAATAATAGTTATACTTGTTTTTAGGGACTTGTTGCATCTATAAACTGAGGCATACTGCCAACTGCTCATAAATATCACCCTTCAATTACCTTTTGTTCTTGAAATTATTCCAAGGATGTGTTGGTGAATGCATAGTTTCCCTGAATGAAGAGTGTGATGTTCAGTGGGGATGATAAGGAAAGTTTTTAACTAAAATGCTTCTGTTGTCAGATATTTCCATTTTAAGCAGTACAGGCTAGTAATTCTGTCACAGAAATAAGTGTGTTTATCTTCATTAGTTACTGACTGGGTGACTTGGGAGAGTAACCTAATTAACCTGTAGTACTCTTTTTCTAGGATATGAAGTTAACATGATCGTCCTTTTGTGCATCATTGGTACTCGTAGCAAATAATTAAATATTGTATGTAGTGCCTTATGCTCCAGGGAACCATCCAGAAAGAAGGTCTTGATCTGTGAAGTTGAAAGAAGCAGTTCTGATCTTTGAAAATGATTTTTCTCTGGACCAAAAATAAAGCAAGGAAGGTAGCAATGGGAAGAGATTTTTGAGGATCTTCAAAATTTCAGTTGACTATGGCTGTAGCTCTCTATGCCATTGTGAAATGTCAAATGGAACTGTTCTACAAGCTGTTGGTGGAAGCATACTCTTCCGTAGACTATGAATGGAGTGATAAAATCAGAAAGAAAAACCAAGCAAAAAGACATTTCTCCAATTATGCCTAGACTGCCTTGGTAAGAAAGTGAATTTCAAGCTGGGAGGGATTGGAAAGGTCATTGAGTCTGGTGCTCTAATATTCCCCTAAAGAAAACTGAGCTCTCAAAGATTAAGTGACACCTATGGTAGACTTCCCTGGTGACTCAGACAGTAAAGAATCTGCCTGCAAAGCAGGAGACTGGGGTTTGATCCCTGGGCTGGAAAGATTTCCTGGAGAAGGGAAAGGCTATCCACTCCAGTATTTTTGCCTAGAGAATCCCAAGAACAAAGGAGTCTGGTGGGCTACGGTCCATAGGGTTGCAAAGAGTCAGACACGACCAAACGACGCATTAGTAGAAAACTAATGCTAAACTTGCTTTAATCATATTCCACAATTCTAAAAGTGAAAACAGATAAACTAAAGGGTCATTATTATTTTAAAAAGGGATTTTATTATTCAGTCAATAACCCTCTGTAGCATTTATTAAGCGGCAAATTCCCAGTGCACTCAAGAAGTGATTTAACTTGCAAACACTTGATTTTCATGCAGAGTTACAGCAACACATTGTTGAGGAAAGCAAGGTGCACTAATGTTCTTCCTGTGACTGGTCAGTGTGAGCTCAGTTGTCTACCTGGGTGTTTGCCAGGGCACACACAACTAGGGACATTTTATGGCATATCCCCAGGTGGTAAGGTACGTAGATGTTGTTGCTTTTACTGAACAAAATGCAGAGCCTGAGCTATACAAACCAGACTAGAGAGGGTGGGCCATGATCTAGGGCTGGGGGGCCTTTCAAGTCTGAACCTGTGGCAGGATATTGCTTTCTTTGTCAGCCACACCTTCAAGACTTTTTAAAAAATGGATACAATTCACTTCATCACAAAGCTATATTAAAAATGGAACAGAATTTGGGTGGAGTAGCAATACCACAGTTGAAAACCTTCACCTTCAAGTTGACAGGGTGGAGTGAGCAAGGCATTCCTTGCCAAGCTTGTTTATCTTGGCTCACAGGACCAGCAGGGGAGCGTGGGGGCCCCTCTGACCACAGAACTAAGATGTTCCTCTTTTTCCTCAACTCCCTCCATTCCCAAAGGACTTCCTGTCACCAGCCTCAACAAACGTTTTTGATTTCAAAAAGGAAGGCTTATTTGGATTCATTCCCTTTAAGATATCCATTCATGAAAAAAAAGTAAGATCATGAAAAGAGATAGCATAGGATTGATTTTTTTTCTATGTGTATGTGTGTGTTCAGTTACTCAGTCATGTCAGACTCTTTATGTCTCCATGGACTATAGCTTGCCAGACTCCTCTGTCCTTGGAATTTTCCAGGCAAGAATACTAAAGTGGATTGCCGTTTCCTAATCCAGGGGATCTTCCCAACCCAAGGATCAAACCCACATCTCTTGCATCTCCTGCACTGACAGGTGGATTCTTTACGCCTAGCACCACCTGGAAAGCCCTGTTTTTTTTTCTTTTTTAAAAAAATATGCTTCAAGATATTGTACCTTGAGACATTTCCATAAAACTATGAAATCATTAGGCTAGGTTATAGTTAGAAACACTCTCTTAGAGATGCCTGTGCCAAAAGCCTTATGGAAATTTGAACTATAATAATAATAACGTCCATTGAGGACAGGTTTAAATTTTCTCTCTGTATTAATTCATTTAATCTTTATAACACCCTGTGTAGTAGGCACTGTCATTCTCACCCTTGTCATCCCTGTTGTCCAGATGTGGAAGGTGAGGTACACAGAAGTTAAGAAGCTTACCCACAGTTGGGCACTTAGTAATAACTGGTGGAGTCTGGATTCAGACTCAGTCAGTCTGACTCTAGAACTGGGAATCTCAACACCTATACTCTGCTACTTCTTTAAACTTGAATATAAGATATATTTTTTAAAAGAAATAGCCCAAAGTCAACAGTTGTTTCAGAATCACAATGAGTGAAACAAAGGCAGGAAAATAAAATAACAATGAAAAACAAAAACATTTTTTTTCTCCTCAAATACTGTTGTTTAAAATTTACTTTCATATAAATGTTAAGGACTAACAATAGGGACACTGCTTAATTCAATGAATAATAAACTCAAGTTATTTACACCAAAGGCAAAAAAATATTTTAAAACTATTATAAAGAAATGTAAAATAATTTAGGCAAATTGATGGGTGGTGGTAGTCTCATAATAGATTTTGAAGGGAAGAAGGGTGTCTCTAATATCAGAATCTGAAAATTTACTCAGCCTGTTTTTCACTAGAAAATGCAAGGAAATTTACTCTTAATCAAGGAGGGCAACCAAACGCTTCTCCCTCATTATTTTTTTTGTACCAAAGTAAGTCATACTAAACTATGTGCTGCCCATTAATTAAGCACATGTAGTGATTCTTATAGGGCTTCCCTGGTGGCTCAGAGGTAAAGTGTCTACCTGCAATGCAGGAGACCCCGGTTTGATCCCTGGGTCAGGAAGATCCCCTAGAGAAGGAAATGGCAACCCACTCCAGTACTCTTGCCTGGAAAATTCTGTGGGCTATAATCCATGGGGTCGCAAAGAGTCAGATACAGACTTAACATCCTTGTATCATTTTTCACTACAAAGGATTTCTTAAATGTTAAAAAAAAGTTCACCAAAAATGGAAGAGTCAACAGAAGTGAAAGTTTGATAATTCAAAGAAGTGAATCTATTTCTTACATGCAAAGCACACTTTTATAAGATATCTAGTTACAGAATCCCCAAATTAATTTTTTTCAGCATCAAAATTCATTTCTGGGATGGTTGGCTGACTAAGCAGATGTAGGAAACATATATTCTAACTCAAAATATGTGGTAAAGCCAGCTAAAATAGAAATTAAAACTTATGAGCTATAAAGCTGAGTTCAAAAGACAGAAAGATAAGTTTTTTAAGTAGTAGGAAATAGAGGGAACTTACGTCATTGCAATGAGTGATGGTTGATGCCATGCAGGCCAAGGGTATTAGCCTGGATATACGCGTTAAGAACTAATGTCTAAAGCACTTTGTACAATGGGGAAATATATCTGGGAGTATCCTGTCCAATTCATACGGGGAGGTAGAAGTCCAGGGACAGGCTTGGGATATAGCATGGGGATATGGCTTAGAAACAGATAATTTCCCTGGCCATGGTGGAAAACGGAAGTCCAAATCCAGGCTCTTTGTGGGACCTGAGTTTAAATAACCCAAGTCGTGTAGAAATACAACCTTAGAGTCTAACCCAAGAGATGACTTAAACAAAACCTAGATAAACTGAAGACACAGGGAAGGCACTCAGAATGAAGGCCAGAGAGAAAAAAAGACAGAAAATATAAGAGCAGTTAAGAAAACATGGAAGATAAGAAAGAGTAGTTTCAAAATAGAAGTACAAAAATCTTCCCCATAAATCAAAGTTACTTTTGTACAAAAAAGCAGCAATGTCATCTACATATAAGAAATATAGATAGTAAAGCTAATTATTAGAGAAATGTAAATCAAAACTACAGTGAGGTACCGCTTCACACTGGTCAGAATGGCCAACATTTAAAAGTATATAAATAACAAATGCTGGAGAGAAAAGAGAGGGAAAAGAGAACCTTCCTATGCTCTTGGTGGAATGTAAATTGGTGCAGCCACTATGGAGGGCAATATGGAGGTTCCTTAAAAAACTAAATATAAAGTTATTGTATGATTCAGCAATCCTACCCCTGGGCATATAATCAGAAAAAACTCTAATTCAAAAAGATACATGCATCCCTATGTTCACAGCACTATTTATAATAGCCAAGGTGTGGAAGCAACCTAAATGTCTACTGACAGATGAATGGATAAAGAAGATGTGGTCATATATGTATATGACTATTTGCAGCAACACGGATGCAACTAGAGATTATCATACTCAGTGAAGTAAGGCAGAAAGAGAAAGACAAATACTAAATGATATCACTTAAATGTGGAAACTAAAATATGTCACAAATGAACTTATTTACAAAATAGAAACAGATGCACAGACACAGAAAAAATTATGATTACTGAAGGAGAAAGGGGGTCGGGGGTTAAATTAGGAATTTGGGATTAGCAGAAACAAATTACTATATATAAAACATACAAAAAAGCAAGGTCCTACCAAATAGCACAGGGAACCACATTCAATACCTTGTGATAAACCATAATGGAAAAGAACACGAACAAGAATCTATATATGTGTATAGCTGAGTCACTTTGCTGTATACCTGAAACTAACACATTGCAAATCAACTATGTATCAATTAAAAAAAAAAGAAACTTAGATATTGAAATAGAGAATAGGTTTTCTACCTCTTTTTCCAATTGCTTTTCTGGAAGTGTGAAAGTTTAATTTTTCCTGCTCTGAGATGTGGGGATTCCCTACAAATTAGTTTTCTGACGGCCTCTATGGAGCTCTTCAGGTTTCAACAGTTCCAGATAACTTGTGTCTTTTCTCTTTAAAAGCTCTTGGGCTCTAAAGTGGATGGCTCAGATGACAAAGAATCCACCTGCCATGCAGAAGACCCGGGTTCGATCCCTGGGTTGGGAAGATCCCCTGGAGAAGGGCATGGCAACCCACTCCAGTATTCTTGCCTGAGAATCCCATGGACAGAGGAGCCAGGCAGGCTATAGTCCATGGGGGCTCAAAGAGTCTGACATGATTGACTAACACTTTTCTAAAGTGATGCTGCTGCTAAGTCACTTCAGTCGTGTCCAACTCTGTGTGACCTCATAGACGGGAGCCCAGCAGGCTCCCCCGTCCCTGGGATTCTCCAGGCAAGAACACTGGAGTGGGTTGACATTTCCTTCTCCAATGCATGAAAGTGAAGTCGCTCAGTCGCGTCTGACTCTTAGCGACCCCATGGACTGCAGCCTACCAGGCTCCTCTGTCCATAGGATTTTCCAGGCAAGGGGACTGGAATGGGGTGCCATTGCCTTCTCCGTCTAAAGTGGATAGCTCCATTTAATTCAGCTAGTGTGTTCTATAGAAGACAATCACTTGAATAACCAAAGTTCCCAAAGTCCTGCTTTTTTCTTTTGTAGCAGATTTGGGAGAGATGATTTAGATAATTGAATACTTACTCCTCTTAAAACTTGGTATATGAATACTTGCCTGGTGATCCAGTGGCTAAGCTCCCAATGCAGGGGGCCTGGGTCTGATCCCTGGTCAGGAAACTGGATCCCACACCCTGCAACTAAAGATCCCACATGCTGTAATGAAGACTAAAGATCCTATGTGCCACAACTAAGACCTGGCAGCTAAATAAATAAATATTAAAAAAAAAACCCTGGTATACATCACCAAGAATTTAAAATTTTCTGCTTTAAAGCATCCCTCATCAAAGAAATTAAAAAATATTTCTGAACTGTAAAGAATATGAAGAATTGTCTCTTCTACAATATGCTCCAAGAAGGTTCTGGTATCACATACATCTAAGTTATTATCTTTACTTTTTCATATTTAAAAATAATTTCATTCCTATTCCTTTTAAATCATCTTCCTTCCCCTTTGTTCATGTTCTATATTCTGTTTCACTTGTTTTTTTAGTTTTTTTATTTCTATTGAAGTAGAGCTGATTAGGAGAAGGCAATGGCACCCCACTCCAGTACTCTTGCCTGGAGAATCCCATGGACGGAGGAGCCTGGTAGGCTGCAGTCCATGGGGTCGCTAGAAGTCAGACACGACTGAGTGACTTGACTTTCACTTTTCACTTTCCTGAACTGGAGAAGGAAATGGCAACCCACTCCAGTGTTCTTGCCTAGAGAATCCCAGGGACGGGGGAGCCTGGTGGGCTGCCGTCTATGGGGTCGCGCAGAGTTGGACATGACTGAAGTGACTTAGCAGCAGCAGCAGCAGAGCTGATTAATGATATTGTGTTAGTTTCAGATGTACAGCAAAGTGATTCAGGCATATATATACATGTATCTATTCTTTTCAAATTCTTTTCCCTTTTAGGTTATTACAGAATATTGAGCAGAGTTCCCTGTGCTATTCAGTAGGTCCCTGTTGGTTATCTATTTTAAATATACATGCTCCATATTCTTTAAACTTTTGTTCTCAAAGATTTTGGTTGCAGATTTGTATAGAATAAATTACACATTTTAAACACTCTCTCCGTATGAGTCACACAGATTCTCACACACACAAACACACACACACACAAATACATCCACACACACACTGGATGTGTCACACTGAGAAGGAAAGAAGGCAACCAACCCAGCATCTTCAGAGGCAGCAAAAATAGGGAGTCTTCTCTAACAGATTTCACAGTCCCCTCCTTTCTCTCTAAAAGCTGGTTCCAAGCCCCATCCAAGTACCCATTGGCCACAGGATGACTAAGTTTGACTAACATTAGGCTGACTTTCCATAGTGGCTCAGATGGTTAAGAATCTGCCTGTAGTGTGGGAGACCCAGGTTTGATCCCTGGATCAGGAAGATCCCCTGGAGAAGGGAATGGCAACCCACTCCAGTATTCTTCCCTGGAGAATTCCATGGACAGGGAGCCTGGCGGGGTGTAGTCCATGGGGTCACAAGGAGTTAGACACAACTGAGTGACTAACACTTTCACTTTCAGGCTGACTTTATGAGTAGAAGAATTGTAAATGTAAAATTCCATTCAGTGCATTTCAGGCAATCATAACTGACATGCAATAAGAGATATGATTATTATTACTCAAATTCCTCTTTGGTTCAAAAGCTTCCTATAATGGTTATGACTTTAAAATATTGTTTTTTAGGTAATTACAGCTAATGTCTGAGTGGTAGTACTTTGTTTTTTTTTAACCTCATTTGAAATAAATTCTTCAGCTGAAATATAAAACATGTGTATTTCAGACCAAGGCCTCCCCCCCAAAAGTGCTAAGCCTGATATAAATATGTGAAAATATAAGCCATCTTTCTTTATTTGGATCCTAGAGGTGATGTATTGTTTTTGAGTCAAAAATTGTACAGGAATTTGGTAAGTTCAAGAAAAAGGCTCTGGGAAACTTTTTTCCTCTGGAATGTAGTGAAAGAACTAATTGAAAAAAATTTCATTATTACCTTATATGTCTAAAGTTTTTTTCTTTATTTCTTCTCTTTTTGTTTCCCCAAAGAACTGACTGGTATCATACCAAAGGAATTTTCTCTTTCATTTTCACTTCTATGAATAGAAATTAGAATTGAAATCTAATTATCTGTTTCTTTTCCAGTAGCTTCTGGTTATCTCTAGATTTCTTTTTACTATAGAACATGCTTTTCTTCTGTCTCCCAACACTCGTAATTTTCTTTCCTAATTTTCTTAAAGATATGGAGGTTGATGTATATGGTTACTATTTGGGGTATGAGAGTGGAATCTCAGTTCTAGTGCTACAAAGACATTTCATTTTGTTCAATATTTATTGAATATCTACCATGTGCTGGGTATAATGTCTCTGAGCCTTAGTTTCTCCATCTGGAGTCTTCAACATTAAAATTTGCTGATCCTAACCAAACATTATGTTTTCCAATTATTTGATATTGTGCCATTCCTACTTACCTTTAAAGACTTTTAAAATGTTGTAGTTTTTAATTCCCTTATGCATTTACAGACCTGACTTCTGCCTGGAATGACTGTCTTTCCTTCTTCATTGATCTGATGACCCCCTCATCCTTTAAAATTCAACAAATGATAGCCCCGCCTCCTTAGTCTGGTTCAGAGCCTATCTCCTGTGCTCCCACAGCCCCTGTGCCTTTCTCGTTCACAAGATTTATCATGTTTTACTCTAAAACTGTGGTGAAAGACGAAAAGACAACCCTCAGAATGGGGGAAAATAATTCCAAATGAAGCAGCTGACAAAGGATTAATCTCCAAAATATATAAGCAGCTCATGTAGCTCAATATCAGAAAAATGACCCAATCAAAAAATGGGCAGAGGACCTAAACAGACTTTTCTCCAAAGAAGACATACAGATGGCTAATAAACACATGAAAAAGTGCTCAACATAGCTTATTATTAGAGAAATGTATATCAAAACTACAGTGAGGTATCACCTCACACTGGTAAGAATGGCCATCATCAAAAAACCTACAAACAAAACATGCTGAAGAAGATGTGGAGAAAAGGGAACCCCCTTACACTGTTGGTGGGAATGTAAATTGATACAGCCATATGGAGAACAATATGGAAATTTCTTTAAAAACTAAGAATATAGCTACCATATGACCCAGCAATCCCACTACTGGGCAGATGTCCTAGAAAACTACAATTCTAAAACACACATGTAACCCAGTGTTCACTGCAGCGCTATTTACAATAGCCAGGACATGGAAGCAACCTAGATGTCCACTGACAGATGAATTGATAAAGAAGTTGTGGTACATATTTACAATGGAATATTACTCCATTAATATTTCTCCATAAAAAGCAACAAGTTTGAGTCACTTCTGGTGAGGTGGATGAACCTAGAGCCTGTTAAAATGAATGAAGTAAGTGAAAAAAAGTAAGTCAAAAAAGAAAAAAAATCATATATTAACACATATATGTGGAATCTAGGAAAATGGCACGGCTGAACCTATTCGTGGGCCAGCAATAGAGACACAGACACAGAAAACAGACTTGTGGACACAGTCGGGGAAGGAGAGAGTGAGACAAATTTCGAGAGTAGCATTGAAACATATATACATTACCATATGTAAAATAGATAGCCAGTGGGAATTTGTTGTATGATGCAGGGAGCTCAAGCTGGTGCTCTGTGACAACCCAGAGGGGTAAGATGTGGTGAAGGGTTGGAGGGAGGTTCAAGAGGGAGGGGGCATATGTATACCTGTGATTGATTCATGTTGATGTATGGCAGAAACCAACAGAACATTGTAAAGCAATTATCCTCCAATTAAAAAAAAAAAACAACTGGTGAATAAACTTTAAAATGGCCCCCAATTATGCCTGCCTTCATCCTGTTAGCAGATTCTAGCTGTTGCCCTTTTGGCTTACCTTGATAAAAGAAGCAGGCATGTTGGGGAGGTCCATGTGGCAAGGTATTGAGGATTGCCTTTAGACAAAAGCCAGCTAGACACACTGAAGAACTCAGTCTGACAGGCCACGAGGAACTAAATCCTGCCAACACCACATGGGCTTGAAAAACAAATCCTTTTCCAGTTGAGCTTTCAAATAAGACCTCAGCTCTGGCTGGTACTTGATTGAAACTTTATAAGAGACCCTGAAGCAGAGGATCCAGCTAAATTTTGCTCAGTCTCTGATCCTCTGAAGCTGTGCAATAATAAATGTACATTGTTTTAAGCTACTAAGTGTGTAAACTGTCTGTTACACAGAAGTGTACCTACCAATTTATTTACTTTACTCTCCCATTGGATTATAATATTCTTCAGCCCTGTCTTTTTCACTTTTGTATAATCAAAACCCGATACTATGCCTGGCACATAGCAGTTAGTTAAATACGTATTGAACACTGTGTCACTGAAGCCAGCTTATCCCTGATTTCCACTACTAACTTTGTGATCTTCATTTTGTTCAAGTTCTGAGTCTCAGGTTTTTTTTTATGTGAAAAATTAGATGGTCAGACTTACTATAGCTCAATTCAGCTCAAGTAGTTTCCACATCCCAGCTTTTTTCTTTAAAAGCAACTATCAGTGAAATGTGTGAGACCATATTATAGTTTGGTATATGATCTTAGTGAATTTCTGTATTCTGGTATATTTTTAACTCTGACGTGCAAAAAGCAGTTATAGCAAGAATAGTGTATCTTTGACTTTTAGAAATGAAGAGTCTACTTTAAAAAAATCCTAAAGGATTAAACAGTGAGAACACAAAAACTGGATGAACTCATGAAAAATTGAAATCAGTTTTAAAAAGGGCATTTGATGACATGTAGCATGACATTTAGCAGCTTTCTTAATTAAGTGGGCTAAAAACCAGATAACACAATTTTAGACAGGAATTTTTTTTTCCATGCTGACAGGAAACATTTGTTTTGTTTTAGTCAGACAGTCTAAAAAATGCTATTTATAATAGCTTTGCCAAAGTGAAAAAAAAAAGACATCTACAAATTCTCATTCATTTCTATTTTTTTTTTAAATTTGCTCTATTATCTTCTCAAGTGTTTCTTTGTTTCACTGATAAGAAAATCATGATTCAATTCTTCAAAGACTGATAGACAAGACATTTTTCATTTTCTGGGCCAGCACATATGTAGAAGATAATTCTTATTAAACACATTAGATAATTCTTGATGAAATCAGTGAACTATCAGTTGGAGCTACCTTTCCTTCCTCTCCACCCTCTTCCTTATGTGTTATTTCTCCAAGTCCAGAAAGCCTAGTCACAGATGATACTGACATTTTGTTATTTAAAAGAAAAGCAGAAAATGAAGTTTCCTTTTATGTAAGACTAGCACTTTTCATATGTCCATCTATAGACATTTCATTCCTTCTGCGTTTACTCTCTACAGACACCCCGCCAAACACTGATTGCAAGAAGGAATTAACATTCCTTGTCGTGTCTCAGTACAACATTTTTGTATCTTCCCTTAAGCATATTCTGTCCTATTATTTCTCACCAGGAGAAAGGGATAAGAAACAGTGATCAAATTCACCCTGATGTACTGACTATAAATTAGAATTGAAGGGAGCCACACCAGACAGAGGAAAAAGTCTTTCTTTCAATAGTAAGCAAGTAAGCGATAGATGGCCTTCTAAGGGAGGCTATATCGTCTCTATTTGAGAGAATCTTTTAACAAAGGGGAAAAAAGCATTTGTTTGGGTCGAATGCTTTTGGAAGAAAAAGTCAAAGAAGATGAAGTTACCTGATAGTTCTTTTTTCTCTACCATTCACAATATAAAAGTAGTTAAAAATATTGAATATGACTATTTTTTATTCTATATAAAATCAACAATAATAACTTACTGCTAATACTTCTTGCAATGAAATTAAGTAGTTCCATGGATCAGGATATAGAATCTGAAGGACTAGTTTAGGGTGCTCAGAGCTCATTTAGGTGATAGCATATTTCAGCAATTAAAATTAGGACTTTGGAATGGGAAGAAATAAAGGTTTAGATTCAGGTTCTATATTTGAGTGACCAAGATACATGTTTTGAAAGTTACTTAACCTTCTGAATCTATTTCTTCATCTAAAAAATGCAGATTATAATTCCTTTCAAATAGAGTTACTGTGAATTCAAAATAAAATCCCATCTACTTCTGTTAGGTTCTTATCATTTCTGTCCTTTATTGTGCCCATCATTAGACCTAACAGAAGCAGAAGAAATTAAGGAGAGGTGGCAAGAATACACAGAAGAACAATACAAAAAAGGTCTTAATGATCCAGATAACCACGATGGCATCGTCACTCATCTAGAGCTAGACATCCTGGAGTGTGAAGTTAAGTGGGCCTTAGGAAGTATTACTATGAACAAAGCTAGTAGAGGTGATGGAATTCCAGCTGAGCTATTTAAAATCCTAAAAGATGATGCTTTTAAAGTGCTGCACTCAATGTGGCAGCAAATTTGGAAAACTCAGCAGTGGCCACAGGACTGGAAAAGGTCAGTTTTCATTCTAATGCCTAAAAGGGAAATGCCAAAGAATGTTCCAACTACTGTACAATTGGGCGCATTTCACATGCTTGAAAGGTAATGCTCAAAATCCTTCAAGCTAGGCATTAGCAGTACATGAACTGAGAACTCCCAGATGTATGAGTTGGGTTTAGAAAAGTCAGAGGAACCATAGATCAAATCACCAAACATCTGATGGATCATAGAAAAAGTCAGGGAATTAAAAAAAAAATCTACCTCTGCTTCATTGACTACACTAAAGCCTTTGACTGTGTGTATCACAGCAAACTGTGGACAATTCTTAGAGTTGAGAATACCAGACCGTCTTACCTATCCCCTGAGAAACTTGTATGTGGGTCAAAAAACAACAGTTAGAACTGGACATAGAAGAACAAGCCTCTTCAAAATTGGGAAAGGAGTATGACAAGGCTGTATGTCGTCACCGTGTTTATTTAACCTATATGCAGGGTACATTATGCAAAATGCTGGAATCAAAATTGCCAAGAGAAATATTAATGACCTCAGATATGCAGATGATACCACTTTCATGGCAGAAAGTGAAGAGGAACTAAAGAGCCTCTTGATGAAGGTGAAAGAGAAGAGTGAAAAAGCTGGCTTAAAACTCAACATTCAAAAAACTGAGATTGTGGAATCTGATCCTATCACTTCATGGCAAATAAAAGAGGAAAAAATGTAGGCAGTGACAGATTTTCTTTTCATGGTCTCCAAAATCACTGCAGACGGTGACTGCAGCCATGAAATTAAAAGACGCTTGCTCCTTTGAAGAAAAGCTATGACAAACCTATACTGTGTACTAAAAAGCAGAGACATCACTTTGCCAACAAGGTCCATATAGTCAAAGTTATGGTTTTTCCAGTAGTCATGTATGGATGTGAGAGTTGGACCATAATGAAGGCTTAACATCAAAGGATTGATGCTTTTTTGAATTGAGATGCTGGAGAAGACTCTTGAGAGTCTCTTGAACTGCAAAGAGATCAAATCAGTCAATCCTAAAGGATGTCAGTCCTGAATATTCATTGGAAGGACTTAATGCTGAAGTTGAAGCTCTAACACTCTGGCCATCTGATGCGAAGATCCAACTCATTGGAAAAGATTGAAGGCAAATGCTGGGAAAGATTGAAGGCAAAAGGAGATGAGAGTGGCAGAGAATGAGATGATGAGATAGCATCACTGACTCAATGGACATGAATTTGAGCAAACTCTGGGAGATAGGACAGAAAAGTCCAAACTCCTCCAGGACAGAGAAACCGGCCCTGCTGCAGTTCATGGGGTTGCAGAGAGTTGGACATGATTTAGCAACTGAACAATAATACCAACATAAAATAGTAACATGATAAATGCTCTCCATAGAAACTGGTACAGAATAGACAATAAATGGACAATGCATTAGCCTGGCCTTAAATTGACAGATGAGGAAAATGAAGATTAGAGGTTAAAACCTGCCAAAGGATGTGTGGTTAATTACAGAACTTTAGTTGAAAGACAGATTTCTTCCACAAACTCAAGTTCTGTTTTATATCTATTCTTCTATTAAATTGACATAGCATTTGTTTGAGAAAAGTAGATGTCTCTTATTGCTGAGAGAGCAAGGAAAGTAAAGAAAGGGAAACTGATTTATACAAGGATGTAAAACAAATTTCAATTGGAAGTTGAAACCAACAAAGTTAATCTCCCCTTCCTGTAACTTTCCATACTGATCTGAATTTTTGTTCCCTGAATGCATATTTTACAGAGAAAGTGAAAGTGTTAGTGGCTCAGTCATGTCCGACTTTTTGCACCGCCATGGACTGTAGCCCACCAGGCTCCTCTGTCCATAGGATTCTGCAGGCAAGAATACTGGAGTGGGTTGCCATTTTCTTCTCTGGGAGATCTTCCTGATCCAGGGATCAAACCTGGGTCTCCCACATTGCAGGCCGATTATTTATCATCTGAGCCACCAGGGAAGAGGGAAGAACCTAACTGAGGATCCAGGAAAGCTGATTAAACTATGAATGTGAAGCAAAACCACACAGCCCACCATACTTTTTCCCAGTTGGGGCAGAGAGAAAACTCAGGGACAAGAAGTCTTCATAGATCCCATGGATAGACTCAGGTCTGAGGTTGCTGCTATATGGAGTGAACATTTGGTAATTAGAGATAGGCCTGTTTATTTTTGTAGCTTCCAAATCAATGAATTGTGATGAAATGTCCGTTCTACACAGAAAATTGTGGTAAAGAATTTATAGAATTGAGGCAGGGTTAGGAAAAAACTTAACCAATTTTTTTCTTCTTAGATATACAAAGAAATAAAAAAAATTTATATTTTTTAAAAATTCCAAAAAAATCTGGCTTCAATAAGGGATACAGGTATATAGCCCTTTCTGTGGGAAAAACAATATCTCGTCTCCAGCCCTTTTTAAAATCAAGCTTGCTTCCTCTAGCATAGATTTCCCATGATTTTAGAAGTCAATTATAGGGAAAAAATGACAGCGAGTATTGCTGGAAGATACAATGTCAAAGTGCCGCACATAAGCTTACACTGGGATTTAGAACATTCATAGAGCTTATTGCAGTGAAAAGACAAAACAAAACACCACCACCATCACTACCATTTTGATCAGAATTACTTTCAAACTTTTTTACAAAACACAACTGGACATTTGCTTGAGCTCTGTAGGTCAACATAGAGAAAATGGGGACAGGAAACAAGAATTCTCAGGATATTTGGAGAAACCAGAGCCCTATCACCTTGGCATGTGCGGTGCCTAAAGAAATAACAAACATGCACGCCAAAGCCTTTCGAAGGGACGCTTTGTGTTTGATGTACTGGTTGGTAAGAGTGAGGGGTGGGCTATGATTGATATTGACTGATGAATAAGGAATAAATATGTCTCATTATGCTCAGGCCGTATGAGCTAGTGTCTGACTCCTTTTTACACCTAGCCTTGGCAAAGTGGATTCTCCTATGTCCAGTGAAAACATGCTGCTGCTGCTGCTAAGTCGCTTCAGTCGTTTCCGACACATGGCACCATCCAAAAAGCTGGAAGAATGCTTCCGGGTTCCATATGCCGTTGTTTCTCTTCATTGAGCAACTGAAGCACACGGGGTGGTTACTCCCTGCCTGAGCCCCGCCCTTCCCCAGCAACCCAGGTTGTGTCCCCAGTTACACAACTGAAAGACGAAATTCTTGGAAAGCTAGTGGGTAGTGGGCAAAATTACCGAACTCATGATTTCAAAGCTGAGCTGATGCAATTCCATGAAAAGAAGACTTTTGGAAAACCTTTTGAATCTGAGTTAGGGTTCCTTAACTCAGAGAGCCAGGCTTCCCTGAGCACTCAGCAATTCTTTTGCCAAAACACATTCTATATTGTCTTGTAATTAGGTGTTTTCTTGACCTTGTTCAGCCACATAGGGGACTTGTTTATTTTGCTGATCAATGAATCCCTAGGACCTGGTGTAGTCCTGACTCATAGGGGGTACTTAATCATTACTTCCTGATTGAATGGAGGAATGAAGAAATCTCTGAAGGACTGACCTAGGTTTGTGGGGTTCAACTCTGTTATATGGGTGTGCACTGAAAGCTGTCTCTCCAATAGCAGTAGCAAAGGGTGGCACAGACATTCTGCAGAGGCAGAGTGGAAGAATCAGGCTGCCTGATTATATAACAGATCATCTACATGCTGTCTTTCAAGCACATGGCTGAGATCAATGGCCTCTGCGTTCAGATCTTTATCTAGGAGAAGAGACAGTTGGCTATTTTTAGGCTCAGTCAAATTTTGTTGTGACGTACAATGTAAGTGTATGAGCCAGATAGGAATAAACATAGACCAAGGGACTGCATATCTGGAATTTACAGAAACATTGAAAGATGAAAATGCAAATGCCAATGTGGTTAAGAACCTAAGGTCACATAGCCAACTAGTGCCAGAAGTGGAGCTCCTTCTGGCTCTGCACTCCAAGTGCAGTTCTATTTCTCCTCTGCCATTGACTCATAAGCCCTTTTTAGGGGGAAAATATGAAATATTACTGTTTTGCATTTTGACAGCTGAAAAGTATTCCAACAACTTTGGATCACCTAATTGTTGTCGTTCCCAATTCTTTCCAAGGCCACCTAATTATCTACCTTGATGAACACCTTTGTGTGTGCATGTATGCTCAGTCGTGTCTGACTCTTTGTGACCCCACGGATTGGGGTCTGCCAGGCTCCTCTGTCCATGGAATTTTCCAGGCAAAAATACTGAAGTAGATTGCCATTTTCTGCTCCAGGGGATATTCCTGAGTCAGGGACTGAACCTGAATCTCTTGCATTGGCAGGCAGATCCTTTACACTGAGCCACCTGGGAAGTGGCTTGTAAAACTCTCATTCTATATCCATTAAATGATAACTCGCCATTCCACTTGGGAAGCCTGCCAGTAAACCATCAGAAGCTAATACAGAAACATGAAACATATACTCTTGCTCACAGCTCTCTGAAGTAATTAAATTTTGACATCCTGATTTTAGCCTTCTGGCCTTCAGAACTGTGAGACAACACATTTCCATTGTCCTAAGTCATCTAGTCTGTAGTATTTTGTTATGGCAACTCTAGCAAACTAATACAGTCAATGAAGCATGTTGTTCTGAAAATTGCTCCTTGACTCAAGACATAGATCCTGGACATCCTTATGAGTTAATAAGTTTATATACACAACATTATCCAATAGTATGTGAAATTCTATTCAATGGCTATTTCCCATTTGGAGGATTTGCATGTTTTCTGTTTTTCATGATTACTATAATTAACACCATTATTCTTTTAAAAAAAATTGTAAAATACGCATAAAATTTACTATCTTAACCACTCTAAGTATATAGGTCAGTATTGTTAAGTACTTTCATATTTTTGTACAATCAACAGAACTCATTTCATTCTATATCTATTCATTAAATTAACTCTATTCATTAAATAATATCTCGCCATTCCCTCCTCCCCTCAGCCCCTGGCAACCACCATTCTATTTTCTGCCTGTATGAATTTGACTACTTATGTATCTACTTAGGTATATAAATGGAATCATACAATATTTGTCTTTTTGTGACTAGCTTGTTTCTCTTAGCATAATATCATCAAATTTCACCTGTGTGGTAGCATGTGTCAGAATTTCCTCCCTTTTTAAGACTGAATAATATTCTATTATATATGTATATCACATTTTGTTTATCTGTTCATCTTTCAATCAGTGGACTCGGGCTGTTTTCACCTTTTGGCTATTGTGAATAGTGCTGCTATGCAGCAAACATGGATATAAAATATATATTTGAGGCTGTACTTTCAATTATTTTGAGTAATACTCAGGGATAGAATTTTCTGGATGATATGGGAATTGTATTTTTAATTTTTTGAGGTACTGTCATACTGTTTTCTGTAGTAGCTACACCATTTTTTCATTCTCACAAATGGTTCACAGGGTTTCAATTTCTCTGCATCCTCACCAATATTTCTTATTTTCTGTTTTTTAAAAATAATTTGCCATCTTAATGGTTATGAGATGGTATCTCACTGTGGCTTTGATTTGCATTTCCTTAATGATGCTTTTGAACTGTGGTGTTGGAGAAGACTCTTGAGAGTCCCTTGGACTGCAAAGAGATCCATCCAGTCCATTCTGAAGGAGATCAGCCCTGGGATTTCTTTGGAAGGAATGATGCTAAAGCTGAAACTCCAGTCCTTTGGCCACCTCGTGCAAAGAGTTGAGTCATTGGAAAAGACTGATGCTGGGAGGGATTGGGGGCAGGAGGAGAAGGAGACGACAGAGGATGAGATGGCTGGATGGCATCACTGACTCAATGGACGTGAGTCTCAGTGAACTCTGGGAGTTGGTGATGGACAGGGAGGCCTGGCGTGCTGCGATTCATGGGGTCGCAAAGAGTCGGACACGACTGAGCGACTGAACTGAACTGAATGATTAGTTATGTTGAGCAGCTTTGTCATGCATTTGTTGGCTATTTGTATCTTCTTTAGAGAAATGTCTATTCACTCCTTTGCCTATTTTAAAATTAGATTGTTTACTTTTTGTTGTTGAGTTGTAGGAGTTCTCCAGATATTGATTCTTGGGATGGAATTACTGGTTCAACTTTGAAAAGTTGTATCAATTTAGACTCTTACCAATAGTGTATGATCATCTCCCTATCTCTGTTATCTTGTCAGCACTGCATAAGAGGTCTATTTTTACAAATGGACATAAACATAGACAATGAAAAGGATATCTTTATACACAGCTATTCTGTTCCTCAAACAGTAAAAGCCTGTTACATTATGGTTAGCTATTAAGCAAATTTGGGTCAAATCAAATCACGTCCCCTGGAACTTTAACACATACACACAGTAAAAACCTATGATTCAGAAATTGGTTCTGCCCCCAGCTCTAGAGTAAAAATCTTTTACTTTTTATTTTTTTTTACTAAAAGCTCTATAATTAGTTCTTTTACATCAAGTGATTTACTTTAATGAATAGTGCCATTTTATAAATTGAGTAAATACATCTGCTCCAATTCATAGCTAGAGGAATTATAGGAGAAGCTGATGTGCCAGAATGATTCACTGTGTGCCAAGGATTCAGTCTCATAGCCCAGAATCCTTCCTAGTGCCAGGCCCACTGCATGGGCGTAGACATCCAGTTTCAGGGGCTGGAAAGACCCAGCAGAATGCTTGACACTAAGAAGGAGGACGATACTATCTGACAGAGTTAGCGGGAGTTGTGTCACTGCAACTGAGAAAGGGACCTGGCCCAGGAGGATATTTCCTTTGTAGTAATATTTTTAAAAAATTATAGGAAAATAATCATGGTTTTAGATCTGGGGGCCAGAGGGACACAAAGGCAATGAGGTTCTCCCCCTTAATCTTACCACCTGTGTAAAGGCTTATGAAGGCCCCATATTAATATAAGGGAGGTTGTACAAAGCCATAGGGCTCTGATACATTTCCTCTTCTTTCGCTGCTAGAACTTCATACATACAGCATGTGTGAGAGATGGACCATGCTTGTAGATGAGCACTTGTCCCCGTGTGTGACTCCATATAGGGATACAAGCCCCTCCCTCTTCCTAAGGTCCTCTACGGAAGAATATTAAAAACCAGAGAAGTGGAGCCTGATGTTTCCATACTGCTTTTCTAGTTTATTGGCTCTCTTTGCTTGTAAAAATATGTTTTCAATTATACTTAAAACATTTGATTCAGATGACTTCAAGAAAGTTAAGATGTATTGTTTTTCCTGCCCACATCACATACGTTCTGGTTTACTGGGGGCTTAAGGTGATGGACAGGGAGGCCTGGCGTGCTGCGATTCATGGGGTCGCAAAGAGTCGGAGACGACTGAGTGACTGAACTGAACTGAACTGAAGGTGCTGTGTACTGACGTCAAATGGCAGTGATAGAACAGAGCCTTGGGAGAAAGGTGAAGAATAAGCTATAAATAATAGAATAGTAACAAAAATCAGTGTTTACCTTGGACTTGTTGTCAGCATGACAGATTATAGGCATGACCATAAAGGACAAAACTATATGTAAAACCCAAAGGAAAATAATGAGATTGCTTGGAGCACAAGATCAAATAAGGAAATGCTGGTTTGAGGGGAACTTCTTTTACTCAGAACTTTCTAGATTTTTTTTTTTTCAGTCATCCATATCTAATTATTTTTCTTTGACAATAATGCAAAATTGGACAGAGTTTTAAAACCACAGGCTTAGTGGGGTTAAAGGGGACATTTTTGTTTTCCTCAGAGGAGTGATAGCTTACAATGGACTCTTTATAGTTATTATTGTTATTAGCCCTTTGTCCAGGTCATGGACAAGGCAATATGTTTTATTGAGCATTGGTTAAATGGTTGCTGTCCAGATAGAAGGTGGAGATGAATATACTGGGCCATGCCCCAGATAAGAGAAGGGAGGCCACAGTGAGAAGTTAGGTGGGGGTTATAACCACAGTGCTTTGAAAGCATGCCCCCTCCCCCCTACACATGACCCTTGTTGGAACTTTTAAGGGTCACACATGGACCAGCTGTGTGTTAGCTCATTATGAATGAACCAGAGCAAAAGGGATCCTTATCAATGAGTCATGGGCCACATGGACAGCAACTGGGGCTCACAGTATCGAGCTAGACACCACCAAGGAAGGGTATTTGCTTCCCACTCTTGTTCTCCCTACTCAACCAGCTATTGTGATTATCTGTACTTCTGGCCCAGGACCTTAATGTACATAAGTATCCCTTGGGGTGCTGGTTGAAAATGCAGATTTCTGGCCCCAGCCTAGAAAAGATTCTGAGTCAGTAGGGCTGGCTGGGGATGTAGAATCATGATGTAGGTAGTCCTCATATCACAGTCTGAAACTTTGGGGAACTTTGCTCAGGATGAGCATGAGAGGGACTGGCTGGTGTTGTGACTACCAGATTCTGTTTGCTGTTATGGATAAGGGCCTGTCTAGACCTCTTCCTCCGCCACCTTGCACTGCTGATTGTTCAAGACTTTGATTTCTGACTTCTTTGACCAGACTTTTGACCACTCACTTTTTCTAGAACCCTGGTTAAATCTTGAGTCTACTGCTTTATCTTTGATATTGGTACTTCTCTGATTATCATTTATGTGTCTTTCATTCATTCTTTCATTCAACAAATATTAAATATCTGTGCTTGGTTTCAGGCTCAGGAGTAGAACACACTGCTTAGTAAGGCAAACTCAATTTGGACCATAATGGGGTTTATAATGGGGCCAGGAGGAGAGATAATCTGTTAATTAAATAGTTACAGTGATAGTGTTAAATGCCATAGAGGGATGTTGGGGCAACATGTGAGCATACAGCAGGGCCACCTAATCCAGTTCTGGGGTTCAAGGATGGCTTCGAGGGGGATGGGAGATGATGAGAAGGCAGGGTGTTCCAGACAAAAAGACAGAATAGTGTGAATGAAAGCCCTAAAAAACAAGAGCTATGGCATGCTCAGAGAAAACTGTTGGCTATATCTAAAGGGGGGCGGGGCTTGGTGACAGCAAGTGGTATGGAAAGAAATGGAGCTAGAAAGATCGGCAGGCCCAGATTAAAAAAGAACCTTTTAAATCCTCTGATGGTGTTTGGATTCTATTAATCTGAGGGCCATGAAATATCCCCGAAAGGTTTTAAACAGATGTGAGTCATGATGCAATCTGGGTTGAGAGAGATCACCACAGCTGTAATGGGCAGATGGTGCAAATAGTTCAGAGTGAAATCCCCAGAAGGCAGGAGGGCTGGGATGAGGAGTGCCAGAGAATATGGAGAAATTTAGGAAGAAGAATGTCTGTAACAGAGAGAAGGCACAGGGGACAGAATGGCCTGCAGGTTAGGTGTGTGTTTGGTAACAGTGAGTGGACAGTGTTTCTGTAGAAACTTCCTCCCAGGGAGATGAATGAAGACACTTTTGAGATGTCCGTAGAGCACTTTAGATAATGAGATTTTAGTACTGAGATAAAATTTTCAACTGGGCAATACGGAGGAACAGCCAACTTCTTAATCTTCTCAGCCAAAGAATGACAATAGCCATTTAAACATGTACCAAAATGGATATGTATCTTTTTCAGATTGTGAGTGTCTTTAAGAATTAAAACGGGGACTTTCCTGGTGGTCCAGTGGTTAAAAATCTGTCTTGCAATGCAGGGGACATGGGTTCAATCCTTGGTCAGGGATCTAAGATTTCCCATGCCATGGAGCAACTAAGCCCATGCACTGCAACTTTTGAGCCAGTGTGTCCTAACGAAAAATCTCATATGACACAATGGGGATCCGGAGTGCCGCAACTAAGACCCAAGGCTGCCAAATAAATTAACAATAAAAAAATAGTTAAAACCAGAAATAAAACACAACTATAAAAACTGGGAAATCAGAGGCATACAGGTCTCACAAATGAATGAACATGCATGAAAGCCCTTCATACACTACAAAGTTGTATGTTAGACTGTGACAGACTTTAAGAAAGCAGCCTTGAAGAAAACAAAAAGCGTGATATCTGCTCATTGCTGGGATGTAATAACCAATTTCAATATCAGAAATCTCTAAGTGAAGGCTCTCTGTGAACCTTCAGCTTTCTGAACCACATAGGACTTTTTTTCCCCCCTGAAAGAAGGATGGAGCCAGCTTTTCTAGGCACAAAGTTTTAGCATTTTCCGCATTTGTCCTAAAAGCAAGTTCAAACTAAGAAACCATCCTAAGGATGAAATGAGTAAGATCTGAAAAAGAAACTAGACTCAAGATTTCATTGAAAGGCAAAGTTCAGCCCCTTCTTTTGTCAGAAAGCTCTAACATCAGAAAAGGACTCCAATGAGGGGAGCTGTGTGCCCAAGTGGGCTTTTCACAAACGCATCACACTGGACAGATTCGGACAGATTGGGAACGTGCCCTTCTTTCTGCTAAAGATGTTTTTCCATGCTTGGCCTTCCAAGACCCAGAGTTCAAAGCTTCATGACTACTTTTTTATGCGGGAGCAAATTGACCACAGCACTATTAGAAAAAATTGTGAGTCAGAGTGCTTGGCTCTTTGTTTCTCTGTTGTGTTCTTTGGAAAGGAAAAACTGTAAGGAAAGAAACTGGGGAAAGAAAGACTGACTACCTTTGCCTCTTTTTTTTTTTGAAGGGTGTTTGCTTAAAAATAATAACCCAAACCAGGCTATTATTGGGATTTATATTAAACATTTCCAAGTTTTGAAATGGGAGCAGTCCACCAGACCCTTGAGAGCTGAGCTTTTGTTTTTCTCGTTATACCAATAGATAAATTGAGTCACTGAGCAGTGAGGTAATTTCTCTGATCTCAGTTGTATTAGATGAAAAGAAAGCATGAACTCAAGGTTTTGGATTCCAGGTAACCACTTTGATCATGCTTTTATAGGAAGCCAACAACCAAAAAGTTAATAATCCATTATACTGCATGTTAGGGGGATGAGGTTTTCTAGTGCAACAAAAATTCTACTTCATATAATTTATATACATATGTGCGCATATGCATGCATACACACTCATATATAGTAGAATGACCTCAACTTTCCTGAGTCTTCAGGGAATGAGACATTTTGGATAAATTAAAAATTTCCTAATAGCTGATAATTTTACACCCACCAGGACCAACATAGGCTTGTTTTTATATGATATGTTTGAAATACAGAATGTCCTTTATTCTTAAATGATACTACTAAATATGTCAATATTTTTATTCAGCTGTGATTCAGTGGTTCCCCCAGAAACTTCCTAAGTCTATGCAACTATTTATCTCCTCCACGAATGCCATATACCTTAGAAATTCTGATCATTTTATAGCTCTTTTCCTTCTGTACTGCTAGGCTTCCATGATTCTATTCCTCCCTGCTGTCAGTGCACTTGTTGCAATCCCTTCCCCTATTCAAATTTAGGTACTTCAAGTTCGGTATGTTCTTGTGGTTTAGTGGCTAAGTCATGTCTGACTCTTTTGTGATCCCATGGACTATAGCCTGCCAGGCTCCTCTGTCCACGGGATTTCCCAGGCAAGAATATTGGAGTGGGTTGCCATTTCCTTCTCCAGAGAATCTTCCCAACCCAGGATCAAATTTATGTCTCCTGCATTGGTAGGTGGATTTTTTTTACCACTGAGCTGCCGGGTAAGCCTGTACTTAGGGATCAGAGAACCAAGTTTGTTAGCATTATTTGCAAAGTAGAGGTAAATAGGCTTGAAGTGAGAAATCCTAATTGCTTATGAATACAAACCTTAATCTGATTTTGGTGGCGACCATCTGGTGATGTCCATGTGTAGAGTCTCCTCTTGTGTTGTTGGAAGAGGGTGTTTACTATGACCAGTGTGTTCTCTTGGCAGAACTCTATTAGCCTTTGCCCTGCTTCATTCTGTACTCCAAGGCCAAATTTGCCTGTTACTCCAGGTGTTTCTTGACTTCCTACTTTTGCATTCCAGTCCCCTATAATGAACAGGACATCTTTTTTGGGTGTTAGTTCTAAAAGGTCTTGTAGGTCTTCATAGAACTGTTCAACTTCAGCTTCTTCAGCATTACTGGTTGGGGTATAGATTTGAATTACTGTGATATTGAATGGTTTGCCTTGGAAATGAACAGAGGTCATTCTGTCGTTTTTGAGATTGCATCCAAGTACTGCATTTTGGACTCTTTTGTTGACTATGATGGCTATTCCATTTCTTCTAAGGGATTCCTGCCCGCAGTAGTAGATATAATGGGCATCTGAGTTAAATTCACCCATTCTAGTCCATCTTAGTTCACTGATTCCTAGAATGTCGATGTTCACTCTTGTCATCTCCTGTTTGGCCACTTCCAATTTGCCTTGATCATGGACCTAACATTTTAGGTTCCTATGCAATATTGCTCTTTACAGCATTGAATCTTGCTTCTATCACCAGTCCCATTCACAACTGGGTGTTGTTTTTGCTTTGGCTCCATCCCTTCATTCTTTCTGGAGTTATTTCTCCACTGATCTCCAGTAGCATATTGGGCACCTATTGACTTGGGGAGTTCATCTTTCACTGTCCTATCTTTTTCCCTTTTCATACTGTTCATGGGGTTCTCAAGGCAAGAATACTGAAGTGGTTTGCCATTCCCTTCTCCAGTGGACCACAATCTGTCAGACCTCTCCACCATGACCAATCCGTCTTGGGTGGCCCCATATGGCATGGCTTAGTTTCATTGAGTTAGACTAGGCTGTGATCAGATTGGCTAGTTGTCTGTGACTATAGTTTCAGTCTGCAGATGACACCACCCTTATGGCAGAAAGTGAAGACAAACTAAAGAGCCTCTTGATGAAAGTGAAAGAGGAGAGTGAAAAAGTTGCCTTAAAGCTCAACATTCAGAAAACTAAGATCATGGCATCCGGTCCCATCACTTCATGGCAGATAGATGGGGAAACAGTGGAAACAGTGTCAGACTTTATTTTTCTGGGCTCCAGAATCACTGCAGAGGGTGATTGCAACCATGAAATTAAAAGATGCTTACTCCTTGGAAGGAAAGTTATGACCAACCTAGACAGCATATTAAAAAGCAGAGACATTACTTTGCCAGCAAAGGTCCATCTAGTCAAGGCTATGGTTTTTCCAGTGGTCATGTATGGATGTAAGAGTTGGACTACAAAGAAAGCTGAATGCTGAAGAATTGATGCTTTGAACTGTGGTGTTGGAGAAGACTCTTGAGAGTGCCTTGCACTGCAAGGAGATCCAACTAGTCCATCCTAAAGGAGATCAGTCCTGGGTGTTCATTGGAAGGACTGATGTTGAAGCTGAAACTCCAATACTTTGGCCACCTGATGTGACGAGCTGACTCATCGGAAAAGACCCTGATACTGGGAAAGATTGAGGGCATGATAAGGGGACTACAGAGGATGAGATGGTTGGATGGCATCACCGTTTCAATGGACATGGGTTTGGGTGGACTCCGGGAGTTGGTGATGGACAGGAGGCCTGGCGTGCTGCGGTTCATTGGGTCGCACAGAGTCGGACATGACTGAGCGACTGAACTGACTGACTGACTGACTGACAAACCGTAATGGGCTTCCCTTCGTCACTCAGTCGGAAAGAATCCACCTGCAATGCAGGAGACTGTTTGCAATGCAAGAGATCTGGGTTTGATCCCTGGGTTGAGAAAACATCCCCTGGAGGAGGAAATGGCAACCCACTCCAGTATTCTTGCCTGGGAAATCCCATGGACAGAGAAGCCTGGCAGGCTACAGTCCATGGGGTCACAAAGAGTTGGACACGACTTATCAACTATACCACCACCATACCACAAACCTTAACAACCACTGCTTTCATCTCTGAGTACTTTTGACTTACTTTTTATCCTCGGTTGTGTTATGTAGGGTTGAAGTTTTCAGAATGCTAGATAAATGAAAAATTACCTTAAGTGTATTTTAATTCTGAAATTCAACTTGGAATAATTTATTTTTTTTTCTAGTGATTCAGATAATATTCATCCACCCAGCATTTATTGGAAAGCAAAGTACCCAATTCTGTTCCAGGCCCTTAGGATTCTCAGTGACGTGGGGTCATCCCTAGGACACTCACTCATTTTATCTTGTTGGCAACAGAATTAAAAGACTTCATAACAATTTTAGATGAAAGAATACCAGATAAAACAGAGGTTACTGTGTTGTACATTTTTATATATGTGTGCTGAATGTCTGAAGTATATCTATTAAGGTGCTGACTTATTAGGTTTTTGGCACCTGGAGAGTAGGTTAGGGCTTGAATCCTTGACAGCTATTGAGTGAAAGCCTTTTCTTGAGTGAGGAGGGGTGTGTTGTGGGAGAATACTGGTCCCAGGGAAGGCTCAGAACACCCTGACCAGCATGAAAAAGGCACAAAAATTGGCCTCCCCTTTGAGTAAAAAGGAGTTCTCATATGCCCTGTGCATTTATGCTTCAAATGGCTTTTTACTGGTTTCTTGCCTTTCAGCTGCTAATCCTAAGTGCTGGTCAAACAGTCCTTGATGGCATCTGGCATCTACGGCTTGCATGTAGTAGGCCCCCAAAAGCTACATGTTGAATTGTTGAATGAATGAATAAATGAGGTTGAGATCAAGACCTAAACAAACAAAAGTAGGGTAACTGAACTAGAATGACAGTCTTTCAAGATTCTTATGGCCCTCTTTCCTTTGTCTCATAAACGAAAGTACCTTCCACTGTAGCTTATTATTTTCCTTATTCTAACATTTGGCTTCTCAGAGCCAGTTATTGAGGGAGTCTGGATTGAAAGTTTTCTTGATAATTAAGCCATAGAGATAAAAAGGCTAGGGCTTTTAAAATAGGAAAATAGAATTCATATAAGATAGGACTCTTTTAAAATAGGAAAATGGAATTCATATAAGATAGGACTCTTTGACATTGAATTTTGTAGGGAGAATGTGCATGACCTAAGAAGGTAAATGAAAAGTTACCTTAAATACATTTTAATTCTGAAACTCGGAATAATTTAGTTTTTTCTAGTGGTTTGGATAGTATTCACCCGAATTCATCATTCATATATACAGTCTCTCTATGTAGAATACATATATGAATCACTTGCCATACACCAGACACTAACACCAAATTGTAAGTCAACTAAACTCCAATAAAAAAGAAGGCATATTACTGCATCAAAATGAAGGGACCAGGATGTATTTGGAATGCCAGCACCCTAAATGGGCGTGTACAGAACATAGAAGCATAAAGCTCCAGAAGCCCATGGGATGAGCTAAGACCTTAGATGAAACACTTGGGACAGCCATCGTTTTTCTGATGATACCACAGTTGCCTATATGTTACCTACATTGCCCTGGTAATGGAGGGAGGTAGCTTTGGACTGGAGAGGGATTATGCAATCACAGAAATTTCCTCCACTGGGGAACTACTGGGAACACTGACGTAGTGCCATTTAGTACAAGCAAACAAACAAATAACAACAGCAGCAGAACATAAACAACCTCCTTACTCTCCAAATCCCAAATCCTCCAAAGACCAGAAAGATAGATGAGCCGAAAAACATCCCACACTGCCACCATGACAAGCTCACTGAAGCACCCTGGAGTAGGAGTCTAGAGTTCATCAGATGAACTGCAAAGGAAAGAGATCCTTAGTTTGCCCTTATTTGCATTATGTATAAAGCAATATTTAAGTCCCTGGTAGCTCAGATGGTAAAGCGTCTGACTACAATGCAGGAGACTCGGGTTCGGTTCCTGGGTCTGGAAGATCCCCTGGAGAAGGAAATGGCAACCCACTCCAGTATTCTTGCCTGGAAAATCCCATGGACTGAGGAGCCTGGTGGGCTACAGTCCACGGGCTCGCAAAGACTGGGACATGACTGAGTGACTTCACTTTCACTTTCAATAATTGGGGGTCATTATTATCAAATAATTTTTACTAAGTGCCTTCTGAGTGCCAGTTACTTTCTCATATGTTATCTTATTAAACATCATAACAACCTGGAGAGGCAGACTAATTCTAAAGCCAAGAAAGTGAACACTGGGTGAGACCCACGGTCTTGCCCAGGGTGTCTGTGCTTCTGGGTAGCAGAGGTAGTACATGACCCTGTGACTTCTGCCAAATTCAGTGCTTTTATTTGTGACCGTGGCTTCTTGTCGATGGTTTAAGGTGTTTTGTTATTTTTTCTTCCATTAATGACATGCATTTTGGCATTAATTCAAAGGGGATTTTTAAATACCCTTTACAACTTACGGGCAGGTTTAAAATTAATTGTGTGTCCTTTAAAATCATCAACTGTACAGAAAACAGTCTATAAAACTATTCTTGCTGATTATTAGTGGCACTTCTATATTGCTGGTCCTGCGACCATTGCCAATCTGTTTGTCCACAGATTACTAATAGGGTGTTGTGATTAATTCTTTGGGGTTAAAATGTCAATGATGTAGCAGTTAATGAGGAGAGCTCAGGAATATGATTTACTGGTTTCATATCTGGTTACTTTACTTCTAGCCACGTGAGGAAGGAAATTACTTCACCTCTCTTACATATCCTGTCTCATAGGAAATTGATCAGGATAACATGCACTAATATATAAGAAAAAAAAAAGAGAAGCTTTTGGCATTCTACACGGCACAAAGTAAACCTTCATTACACATTAACTGCTATCATTGTTGGGAGTTTGAGTTCTATCTTCTTGAAAAGCACATTCTTAATCACTGAATCTGGTTTATGAAGTAATCTTAAAGACCATTCAGCTTTCCTTTGCTGCAGTTTCTCATTTATCGTGCCAGGACCATACCTGGGTGTGATACTCTAAGCCTAGGTGAGTAGAAAGAAGAGGACTTCAGGAATGGGATGATCTAGGTTCATATTCAAGCTCCATCACTTACTGTCTAAATGATGTTGTGAAAGTTGCTTAATCTTTCTAAGTCTCCACAGACTCATGTGTGAAATATAGATAAAAATCTCTAATGCAAATAAAGGAATGTATTATAGAATATATGTCATAAACTGCAGATTTCTTTGCAAAGGTTATTTTAATCATCATCAATATGTTCATGTTTAAAAGGCCTCAAATTAAGATACTTACTAATATTCTCTTGCTCATGTGGTAATAATTTTATTTTATAAAACCAAGATCTCAAACCTCTCTGGTGTTCTTGCTCTGTTTTAAAGGAGTCAGTGGATTCTTTCTTTAGCCACTGGCTCCTGTCTGCAGATGAAAATTTTATTTATATGTATTCAAATGTGATTTAAACACATGGTGATATCTTTGATGACTAAATATTAAAAAAATACAATTGAAATGTTATTGCTATCTTTATGATCCTCTAGGGCTTGCTTATCCTACAATTTGAAAATATTTTACAAGGCAGAGGAAAATACCAACCCCTAATTATTTCTCGATGTTGTCTGGCTGATGATCTCAGGGTAAATTCTTTTATTTTATTATTTTTAAAAAGTTTTCATTGAAGGTTTTTCCAGTCACTCCAAATAAACTTAGCTGTGAATGGAAAAGATACAGCTGATTGCCCTGGCTTTGTCCACATCTCTTCTGCCCTGTCCTGCTCTTCACTGAGTCAGAAGGAAGGCATGCAGTATGGTTGACCTCTGAAATCATTAAACATCTCCTGTAAACTGTTGCTGTTAGAGACACATTCTGGTTTATTTTCTGAAAGCTTATTAATAAGTCAGAATCTAATCTGCAACCAGACTGTTTGATCACTTTGCTCTTGGCTTTGCAGGCACAGGATTTTGTTGTGTGGTTGGCCTGTTGGCATGATGATTCCTGAAGGGCTGTTGGTAAGCCAGCAAATGCCAGGGGCACATCACTGTTAAATTCCAAAGACCTGTGACCTTCCCTGACCTGCTAGTAGAGGTTTAGCCTTCTTCAAAGAGCCTCAGATTGGGCACTAGAAATAGAGACAAGAATGCTATGGGAAAGTCTATCATTGAGAACTACCTTCCTTTAGAAAGTGATGGGGCCTCAGTGGGTAATAAAAATCTGATTGGCTGAACTTGTTTCAGATTCTCACGGACAGTCTTTCTCTGTAGAAAAGGTCATTTTGAAAATTGAAGAAATTCTGTTTCAGCAGGTCTGAAATGTGTTTAAAAAACATTTAAAACATATTTTCCCCCAAAAGGGAAAAGAGAAGAGAGAGTTATGCATAATGGAACTTTTTCTTTCAGAGACTCAGTTCAAATCATTCTTCATCTTATTTTGGTTTTATAGTGATAGAGGATCCATGTAGTGATACAGTGCCATTCTGAGTGAGTTTAAACCATTAAGCAAAGACAATCTGTATTCTTTTATTAATATTATGTACATATGGGAGAGGACTTCTTCAAGAGAGTATAACTATCAGAGGCAGACCCAGTAGTCTAGCAATGCACTGACCACAACATTTGTTGAATACTACTGCAATCATGGCATGAGCTGAGGATACAAAAAAGAACTGAATTCAATTTTTTTCCCCAATAGTTTATATGTTCATCAAGGATACAAGACATAGCACACAAAAAGTTAAATATTCTGTGTTGCCCAATACAGTAGCCACTAGCTACATGTGGCTATGTCATTTTTAAAGAGACTACAAAAATATAAAATAAAAGTCAGTACCTCAGTTGCACTAGCCACATGTTAAGTACTCAGTTGCCGTATAGAGCTGGTGGCTACCATTTTGGACGGTTCAGTTATGACACATTTCTATAATTGCAGCAAGTTCTAATAGACAGCCCCAGTTTCTTCAATACAGGGTACAGGCATCACATAATTGATATTAACAATAACTACCAACCAGATGAGAATAAGGAAGAATCAATGCAGGCTGCAGTACTTAGGAAGATCTTAGTAGGGCCTTGAATTTATGGTTATTTTGACAAGCGTAAAGGACAGTGGGGCATAGTCAGTAGAAAAAAGGGGAAAGAATATTTGGGGGAAGAACAGTCCATCTGACTTAGGTCAAATTCCTGGTACATGCTGGAGAGGGATGAAAATGGAAAGCTGGATTGGGGTAAGAGAGATGGAGGGACTGGCTGGCAAGCTAAGATGTTTGATCTGTTTTCTAATGCTAATAAATAGTTTTGAGCAGGTTACTGATAGTCCTGGGGCAGTGGCACCACCCAGCAAATAATCTTTCCTTATGTAGTTAGGTATTCAGAAGCCTCATATTTGATATTAATCTGCCACTGGGAGTTCGTCCTGAGCCTTACAAACAGCTACAGAGTTGAGCCTAGTAATGCTGTGTGTGTGTGTGTGTGTGTGTGTGTGTGTGCGTTTGTGTTTGTGTGTGCACTTCTTGGAACAACTACAGGGAGAGGGAAAAGCATATTTAGAGCCTCTCATGTACCATCATTGCATTTTGTCCCCTCATCCCTTTTTTTCTTTTCACATTTATTAAGTTTCTCTTGTGTGCTAAGCATCGAAGGTGCAGCGATAAACAGCACATGAATCCTACAAGGGGATCACTGTCTTATACAAAGATGTGGCCGTGACAGGGCTGTGTACAGAACACTAGTGGGCGTGGGGAGGTGCACACGTCGTCAAGACAGGCCAGGTGCAGGCAGGTCTTTTCAGAGGGGAAGTTTGCTGATCTGAATCTCAGAGGAGGAGTACAAATTAAGACAGTAGATCAAATGAGGAATGCTCCAGGCAGAGAGGGAAGATCAAGCGCAAAACTATAAAGTTAAGCAGAATGTGACCATGTGGAAAGACCTAGACCTTCTTTCCTCTTTTGTCTTTGGTACAGCACAAAGGAAGGGCTCAGAGTGTAACTATTTTCTACATACAAGCTTCCCCTGCTATCTGAAATCAGAACATTCGTATGAAATCTTTCATAAGGGAAAATGGGGTAAAGTGAAGAAGCAGGTACCTTAGGACACGTCTTGTGCAGAAAATAAATCCAGAATAAGCACAGATGCTTACAGACACAGTTCAGAGCTATGGCAGCTTGATGCTGAGTGCAATTCCTGGGGAAGGAGCTTGGCAGTGCTGAATGCTATTAGGTTGGCCAAAAAGTTTGTTTGGATTTTCAATACCATCTTACGGAAAAATGTGAATGAACTTTTTGGCCAAGCCAACACTGTTGCATTTTCACCCCCCGCCCCCCCCCCCCGCCGCCCGCCATAAAAGGTGAAAATCTTCTTTGGATTTCTTTAGATTAGCAGAAACAGGTAGTAATATAGGTCTTTCATAGAAGTGAAGTGGCATAAAGTGAACTTTTGGAAAGTGGAGGATACCTGTACACCCTCAAATAGCTTAAGCAGCAGGTGTAAAGACAATAGACTTTTGTCTAGGTGACTCACGTGGCTTGGGGCCTCAGTTAAACTGTCTTTACTCTCTTCACCTGGGTATGGAATACAGCAAGAGTCAAAGAATGTTCCAGGGAGCCGGATTCAAGTGTGTTTCACACGCCAGAGTACCTTTGTTCTAGGCTGTTCCTCATATACTCATGGGAATTTCTCCTGCCTGAGGAATGACATGCTTGCTTGTCACTCTTTTTCCCAGACTCATGCCAAGCAACTTGGGATCACTTGGGGAGAATTTATGGAGAAACCTTAGACCTTATAAATTACCCCAGGGAGAAATGATAGCTTTTTTTTGTTTATTTTTCTAGTTACACAGACCTTACTTCTTTGGCTCTGAAATGGCAGCATGCTTTTAGGAAAAAAATACAAAAAAGAAAAAGAAATTAAAATCACAGTATTAAACAAAAAACAGAGCCAGTAGGCAGTGTCTAGGAAGAGAGCCATTGGAATTCTCTGACTTTCTTTATGAGTCAGAGGTAGTGACACAGGGAGTCGATATTTTTTCTTCCTTTTGTGATATAATGAGACCTCAGGAGAGGCGCCGTGGAGGAGCAGGAAACCTACGGCCTTTGGAGCATGACTGGGATGGGAATCCTGGCTCTGCCACTTCTAGTTGGGTGACCCTGGGCAAGTTGCTTGACCAAATAGGTGCTCTGTTTTTCTCATCTTTGAATTGGGAATGATAATACCACCTTTGTACTGCTGGTGTAAGGAATAGAGGTAATGAGAGCAGTACGGTGTCTGCTTCTGTGAGACACTTACTAGATAGTGTCTATAATTGTAACTAGAAATGATGAGTCTGAGTTTTTCCCTTGGATGACTGTGAACTTATTTTCTTAAAGGAGAGGATGCTACACTGCAATGCTTTTGGGATACTGGCTTCCAAGCATGATCTTTGTAAAGGGGAAAGAGATGTTCCAGAGTAGAACCCTAAGAGAAGTAATCAATTTGATATGGGTAGGAGGTCTGAGTGTCATAGGTAAACCAATAAGCCCTGATGTAGCAAGATATACTAGAATATCAGTGTGTTCCTATTCCAGGAATTAGCTCCCTATTGATGGCGATAAAGTAAATTTTCAAGAAAAATGTTTGGTTAATGATCTTGATTAATTAGTGGTGTTAATTAGCTCAGGGGCTGTTGAGCTAATTCATAAAATTATCCAGGCTGCCCATTTACTGACTTATTACTCATTGTTGGCCGTTTCTCTATTTGTAATACAATATCCTGACACTGAGAAAGATGAGGGAAGGAAGAGATCATTTCAGTCTATCCAATATTCTCCCTGCTTCCCCTCTTTCCTTTCTTGCTTTCTTTCCATCACTCCCTCCCCTCTTTTTCTCTCTCATTTACTGTTTAACTTAACTATTGGTAAATTATTTTAACATTTCTGCTGTTCTTATCATAAAGAACTTAGTAATGGGACCAAGACATGTTCATTTGCTTCTTTTCGTCCCTTTTCAATTGGGTTTGGAAATCACACTGGGATTATTTCTTACTTTATGGTTTGACATAGCACATAATCTATACTGACAATCAATGTATATTACATATTAACTAGTAACACTGAAAATATCATGTCCCAGTAAGTCTTGGAATAATTTAAACTGAGAACAGTTGAGGCTTGTGATTCCTAAACTATCCCATAAAATACCAGACCAGAGAGATGCCCTCAGGTTGAGAAGATTTGTTATCGAATATGTTGGGTGCACACTATTTACTGTAACTTTTTTGAAGAATGAAAATATACAGAGCATATTAAGGTCTTTATTAAATCTTGTAAGTAAAATTGTAAAATAATAAGTAATTGGTAAAATTACTTGTATCAATTGTAAAATAATAAGTAAAATTGCTCATGTTATTTGATTAAGTATTTCTAAAGTTTGTTTGACCATAGAACCTTTTTCTGTATAAACATGTTAGTATCCCACATATTACTGGTTTTGAAACATACTTTGGAAAATGCTGAAGAAGTGGCATTTAGAAATTTTATACTATAAGAGTCACTATTAAAAATATTCTCCAGTAAAACAACTTTAAAAATCACAAAAACTTTTTTTTCTGTATGAGGAATTATCTTTTGACTGGTGTCAAGATAATGAATAGGTGAACGTATAGGCCTCTTGAGACTCTTGAAGTCATAGTTTAATTATTGTTTCTTTCCCTTTTTCTACTTACCCTAGGCCTTATCTGGCCCCTTGAGACATGTAATATTGTCCTCTGTACTATAAGAAATAAAAATGCTCTTAGTACATCTTGAAAAGTTAGGTGCTTATTTGGCACTGTATTCCATTTTAACTTGGTTCTTTGTAAATGCCAAGAGCCATCTCCAGGTGTCCTGAGTCCAATCCATTAACTATGTATGTTTAAGTAGCACCATTCTGTAAAATTTTTGGCAAGACCTTAATTGCCTCTAAAGAGAGGGGTTCTTTGAGAATTGTTCTTCTATTCAAGATAAATAAATTAAGGCATAAAGATGATCAAGGCCCCAGAAACAGTCAAGGTGTTCTGGGGACTAAAACACTAAAGATTCGTAGAACAGAGGATTCTCAGGCCACATGCGTACCAACTTCACAGCTTCATCTCTACTGAGATCACTAATAGTCCTAGAGAGAGGATTGCTCTGTTTTCCTATGAATGTCATAAGTTTTACAAAGCAAGCTGCTCTTTCCTCGTATGCCAGGGATTTTTTTTTTTTAATGGTCCTAATTGATCTCTATCCTCTAGAGGGTTCTGAATTTTGCAATTGTCTCAAGTCTTAACAAGCCATCCCCACACCACTGCGCAATGGAAATGTTCAACAGAAAGGTATTCACTTCGGTCTAGGCAAGACTGACTGCTGCCCCAGAGAAATGAGGATCCTGGAATGCAAGTTCTGGGCTGTCTTGATTGGATAAAGCCTTTTTGGCCCATTTCTGCCTCCCTCTTTCTTGCATTTCCCTTCCCCTCTCCTGGGGACCAAGGGTTGATCCTGGCAGGACGCTAGGGCTTCCCTTTGGAACCCAGGAGGTTTTCTCGGCCCTTGACTCTGTGCTTGTCTCCTGCGGACCCCCAGCTGATGTGGTTTATTTATTGCTGAATTGAGCGTTTAGTCCTGAACATTTAAGTCTTGGCTGGTGGTGGCCTCGGCAAGAACATTTTCTAAGATTGCCATGGTTTTCTTTCAAATAAACTCCTACATGCCTGGACATTTCTGGCATTGCTGAAATGCAGGTGATTTATTTGTAGAGGCTTAAATTGGGATTTTTTTTTAAAGGAAAATCAGCAATGTGGTATACTCCTGTGCTACATTTTAGCCACTGGTTGTAGAGGACACCTTGTTCTGTCTTTTATCAGAAAAATGAAAATCTGAAGGCTCCCTCTGGGAACAAATCAGTTTTCTGTTCTTAGACACTCAACCCCCCAGCTCCCTCTACTGGTCAATAACCTCCCTCCCCAGTCATGGGGACAGCAGGGGACTAGAGTCAGCTGGGAGCTAGAAGGGAACTGGACTTGAAGTTAGGGACTGTGGATCCAATAGCCTATTTTTGCTGCAAATCCTTTATCTTCCTTCATTCTTTCTACCTCAACAGTCTTGGTCACCTAAGCCTCAAAGTCTTAGCTCCACCTAGCGTCTCCCTTCCTGTATTCCTCAGGCTTGTCTTGTACGTGCCCTTTAACAAGAGGCTACTTGTTTGGCTTTATAGCACGATGAACACTATGACCTCTGGATGGGAAAATTGTTAAGTACAGATCTTCAAAGAAATATAATAATGTACAGTCATCACTTTGAATTTATGAACCAAGTTTAGATTTATCTTTAGCGTGCACACGGTATGATAGAGGAAACATACTAAATGGGATAAGAGCTCACAAAATATCTCCCAGCTGCCCCAGGACAACACTCTTCAACCAGCTCGGAAGGTCTGCTGTCCTGCTGTTGAACTGAGGGCAGCTGTGGCTTAGCCACGCCACTGCTGGGTGGCCAAATGTCTTTCTAAATCGGCCATAGTTCCCTAATAGATGAAACCTTAATGGTGGCCTAGAATTTCAGCAAAACAGCTGTTTTATCTAGCTAGCAGAGAGGACTAGAAAAGCTCCCCAACAGGCTGATACATTTTATTTCCTGGAGAAGCCAACAGCTGACATCCACACCCAGGCCTATTCAGTTAGTTGGAAAAGTAGTGCATGAAGTGACTAATTGTCTTTAATCTCAGCACATCAAATGATGCCAATGCTTAAATATCCTGAGATGTAAACACTTCAAGAGAGCTTAAGAAAGACAGTCTTCAAGAAAGACTTACTTAAAAGTATGTTTTCACAATGAAGCTTAGTCACGGACCATGTAAATTTTAACATACAATAAACCAATTTCAGAAACACAATGACTATTTCAAAGTTTTGCAAACAATTGTCAGGCATGCTTTAGAGGAAAGTGAAGAAGCATCTGAGGTAACATCTTTCTCTTTCTCAGTAAGTTCTTTCTAGAAAAGACAAGAATATTCTTTTATACCTTTATCACTTTCCACATTGGGGTAACTTTATGTATTACAAAAAGTTGTATTTTTATCTTAGCAGAGAGCATTTTGATGACATTATATCCATGGAGTTAGTACTCTGGGTCAGGATCAAGTTTAAAATGAGGTCAAGTGAGGTTCTTTTCTCAGTGGAAGTCCAGTTAAGGGTTAAGAAGAGTTTTAATAGATGTAAAATTTATAAAGCTTTTCCCCATGTGAGCCATTCCTAATATTGTACTATACAGAAAGAAGTCTGACCCAAATAAGGTTTTACTTCCCAAACATTTGAGTGGGTCTTAGCTATGACAATCATGTTAAAAAAATCTCTTCTCCGGAGTTTCTCCCTCTTCTGTTTTAGAGGAATGGATCCTCTTAGCTGCACTATCTTGTCTATACTCTTGACCTCTTGATAATCCCTCTCTGGTGTCATAACACTTCTCATGCCTACACTCCTTAACCAGTATGTTCCTTAATGGTCCATTATGCATATTTTGTCATTTCTTTCATTAAAGACCTGAGGAGATTCCAGGTATATTGATAACACACTGTCAATGTGATGCCAGAAGAGGAAGGTTATGCTGTAAATCATCACATAAATAATAATACATTTGTTCTGTCATGGAAAAATTGGAACTCAATCTTAAGCCTGTTGCAAAAAATAGCATTATTCCTAGAACTCAGGCAAATGTAAGGATTAATGAAATCTCTGTAGGCAGGGAAATGGCTCAGCCATTGATAAGGCTAAATGAACTCTCCTACATTACTTAAAGCACCAGGGAATCTTAAATTTCATATACTTGGATCTGAGTCTCTATAAGTACCTATAGGCTTGTAAGGATTTTTATGCAAGGAGTTAAGAAATATGGATATTTTATACTTAGCCTTTTTTTTTTTTTTATCAGTCACTCACTCTCTCAACACAGGTTTACCAAGCAGCTATTACATATAAGACCCTGGAATGAAGATAAAGACACACAAGGTGCCAGTGATGGTGACAACCAGCGACTTCACTCTTCATAAGGGATTGTACCAGTGTTTCTGAATGTTCTGTAGGAGAGGTACAGCTGAAGCTCCAAACCTCTACCAGTTACGGTTTTTAAGAACTCTATATTTTATGTTTCAACAGAATTCTCGTCATAGTCAGAGACATCTTAGATACACACTGTATGGGGAAGACACATGATAATTATTCAAAATAGAGCCCTGAACAGAGAGTTTGGTTATATGAACTCGAGTCCTGCTTCTCCTACTCATGTCTGGGTGACCTTAGGAAACATCAGCCTCTCTGACTTTTCTCATCTGTAAAATTAACTTTGTTAAAATTAGCTCCAAGGATTCTTTCAGCCTTTGTACTGTGTGATTCCCTAAATAAAAGTTTAAACCCCAAGAAGTTAGCCTACAGCCTAGATAAATAAAACTGCTTAGATACTTCATTTCAGTTTGGAGGCATGTAGCAAGTTTAAGTTACCTATCTTCTAGGTATATGAATTAAGATTTAGAAAAATGTAAAGGTTTATTATTTGTTGGAGTGAAAATCTACATCACCTGTTTAAGAGAAGTATGAGCCTTTTGATAATGAGAAATGCCACAGTTATGGGTGGTACTCCAGAAACTATAAGATCTATAAGGATTGAATAGAGATTTCTTTCACTGAAAAAACAAAAGGAGGTAGCACAGAGAGACATGACTGCATCTGTAAATCCTGTACTGAAGGAGAGGACAGCTTTCATTTTCCAGGAAGGACAGTAGAAGTGAGCCCAAAATTAACAGAGGAGATTGAAGGTAGACCATCAATATGTTTTGATATTTTACATAATCAGTTATAGGTGTCCATAATAGCTTTTGCTGTTATGTTACACTAAGAAGTGGGAATTTATTATTATTTTAGCAGATTACTCTATGATCAGTTTTTGGGAACATTTTTGTTTCAGTCACTTCAGTTTGATTCCTTGCAATTTCAACAGCTTTGTGGATTTGCTTTCACAGGGCCCCCAGATTATAGACATTCTGACCGTGTGTGACTCCCTTTAGCCCTCTTGTTGCAAATCTATTTGCTTGAAGATAGACTGTAAGAACCTCCTTCCTCAAACAGCAAATGTAGTTCCCAAGTCAATAGTGAAATGTCTAATTAGTGGCTTCTCTGTTGGTGCTGAAATGTGGTTACTATTCTTTCCCAGTCTTCACTCCTTGGGTCTCTGCAAAGGGGAAGTTTAGCAGAGCTCTAAATTAGTACTTGGGGGTATAAACTGATGTTAATGACTGTCAGGTCATTGGAAGATCTTTTTCATTATATCCTTAACATTTTGAAACAACCTGTAAGCTGGCCTTTTTATTTCTTAATTTAAATTTTTAGATGCTTTGGGTAGTAAGGGGTTCTTTTTTACACAATGCTAAAGTGATTCTCTAAATTCCACAGGACACTCATTCTTCTCTCTGTATCTTTATTTTCATTTCACTCAGTAGCTAGAACATTGAAACTCTCAGAAGACGGCACTCTAGTCTCGAGATCTATACTTTCCTTGAGTTATGCATATGGATGTTCACGGGGGCTTGGTGGAAGAGAAGGAAGCCAAGGCCTGAAGAGAAGGAAGCCAAGGCCCTTCCAGAGGGTTACTTGGAGGACCAGAGATTGGCAAATACCGCTGCATCTCAATCACGCTGCAGGTTGCCATATCACAGTTGAAGACCATGGATAGGGAGGAGTAGACAGCTGCCTCTAACTTCTAACTTTCAAATAGTTACTGAACATTGGACCCTTTGAGAGAGTTAGAGGTGGCTTTGTTGACATGAACTACCCATTAGTTAAAAATGTGTTCTGAGGATTTTTATATTCAGAATGTAGCTTTTATTATAAAATTATAACTGGCAAATATCTATGAGTTTTAATGTGGGACAGACCTGAAATCATTTTGGTCTCTAGAAGGGCTGTTCTTTCTGTTACAGAAGGGTGTAGTAGAGATGAATCTTAAATTATTAGAAACACTCATTGATTAAAAAAACAACAACAGCAGATATGGATTTTGTTCCTCATATTCCACATAAAAAAGAACAAAAAGAAGTTGCATTTGTTACAGAGATTCTGATCTTTCTCTTCTAGGGCACTTTCTAGGAGCAGTTCTGCCCAGCTTCCCTCTCAATTCTCTGTTCATTTCATCTTTTGTTTCACAAATGGAATTAAGGTAGGATATACCTTCTGATCATGGGAAGAATATTGTTTTATAATTTTGGGAATAGCAGAAGATCTAAAATGTGTGTTTCCTTAGATGTAACAGGCCCTCCAGATCAACCGAGCACCCTTCCCGTGTGTCTCTAGTGAAACATGCAGTCACTTTTCTTTTATAAGAAACATTAAAGGAGTCATTCAAATTTTGCTGGAGTGGTATGGGGTAGGTATGGCCATGAAGCAACCCAATCCAGGGGCAGCTATACAATGGCATAGACAAGACTCATGCCTGTATGTTCTGTGCAAGGGGGGAGTCACTGGTGGGGATTCCATGAATCCCCACTACTGGTTTTTCTATAAACTTAAGGAGGAAACTATGGAGAAAGTATCATTTTTAGTGTCTGGTAAAGACCCCTGGGAAAGTGAGGTCATGAGCAGTCTAGGATGATCTCATCTAGTTATTTAGGGTGTTGAATGTGATGGCGCATGGGGAAAGCAGTTACTATGAAATGGTTCATAGCTGGTAGAGTGGATTAACTGCCAGGAAAAGCAGAAGCAAACCCTGGGGGAACACTTTTCATCCCCACATTTAGGAATAACAGGGAGCTCTTTACACTGGCAGCACTTTTTTTTTTTTCCTCCCAGAAAAGATAACTTTCCTCAAGGGGATCTGGTGAATGAAGCAGTGTCTTTTCACCCTTGTGATGATGGGCGTGAATCCGGCACTAACATAAAAGAGGAATTAGCTTGGACATACCACACACTTGGTTTGGCCCGGTCCCATACCTGTGCTCTTGTCATGGTTGATTACCCACTTACAGCAAATACAAAGCAAGCAGTCTGCACTGTGGCTTGAGATAAAAGGTATTTTAATATGCTCAGGTCACATATTATCATGGCCAATAGTAATTTTATATCATTTTCTTAAAGGAAACCGCACTCCTAGTAATAATTTTTTCCAATGAAGCAAAATTTCACATGACAGAAAGTTTTACATATAAATTTTTCATTTGAATAATAGCATTGAATCCTCTCCATGCCAAATAGAAATTTTAAATATCTTTATTATTTCTTTTGATATGCAAGCGATAAGGAGGAAAGGTTTGGAAGACCCTCAGTTAAACTTCTAATGATTCTATGTTCTTTAATAGTGAAGAATTTTTTACAGCTTTGGAGACTTTTCCTTTTTCAAGTGAAACAATATAAACAAACCAAAAAAAAAAAAAAGAGGAAAACTTTTCCTCTCTTACTTTAAGAACCTTGAGGGCTGAAACAGTGGTTTGGTTTCCTGACTGCCAGCTTTGGTTTGCCGTCTCTCAGCTGGCTTGTGCAATTCCCCAGAGGAAATATTTGAAGAGGGTTTTTCTCCCACATGAGAGAGTTTCATCCCACACAGCCCGCAGATTCTGACTGCAAACTTCATGGACTAAGTGTCTGGTTTTCCAGAAGTAGCTGGGGCGGACGTTTTTCCTTCACAGGTGCACGACACACATTCTCAGACCTCAGAGATCAGGATGTAAAGTCCGAAATCTTTAAAAATGAGGGTAGCTTAAAGACTATCTATCTGCCAATCAGATCAATTTTTACTAGATAAGGGAAAAGAAGGTGACAAGCAGGGATCAAACTTCCAAAGCCTTCAAGCTGATCGTTCTTTACAACCCTCGGGTGTAAACAGAAGTATTGGATAATCTGGCCTGTATTTTTCTCTGACTGTGGAACACATTGAAATGCTTTATGTTTAGGTGTGTGTATAGAAATTCATGAAGTTCTTTTATACACTTTTGTATATCAGCACAATTCTCATTTTAGGACGTCTTGAAAAGACAACTTTGTGCTCTCACGTTGTGCTGTAGCTTGTCAATTTGGATTTGTTCTTTCCTATCTTACCAGCCACCTGATTATGGTCTCTGGGCAAATGGTACCCGTTGGCATCATTTTTTCCAAGCACTTAAACCTGGAAAGATATTTTTTAAAGGACTCACAGAAGCTGTCTTGGGGGTTTGGAAAACATGGCAAAATTGTTAGCAGACCTTTGTGCTATTTTTAGGAAACTAATTGTGTTCTTTTAAAGTACATTTTTGACAATGGGACAAAGTTATCCTTGCCCCCACTGTTACGTGAAATATTTACAATGAAAAGCGGTCAGGAAAGCACCCCAAACGGATACACTTTAACCTCGGCAACAGCCAGCAACCGGGGGCAAAAGTGATTTAAAAGGCGAAAAGGTTTTTGCAATATTTATGCTGCTGTTTCTGCCCCAAACGAACTTTTATTTTACCGTTCAAACAGAAGTTTGTTTTCAAACCAGTTGCTGGTTTAAAGGAGCAGCCGATCTGGCATTCATAAGAATCAGCTCTAACCAAACAGTAAGCACGTTGACCAGGGGAAACTGATTCCCCCGAAGCAACCCCCAGTAGGTCAGATGCCTGCAGAAGGGTTATCTTACCTTGAGCACGTAAGATCCAGGAGAGAGGCTCGGGGGCTCCCACAGGAGAGGACCGGGAAAGTGCTCTGATCCGCTGCTGGTAACATGCACTTGGCTTTTATGGGCAGGTGGGAGGAGCCGCTCCTCATGGTAGGTGGGCAGAGAAGCAGCAGCGGGCGGGCAGCCCCGGGAAGCTGGACACTCTTCTCTGGGGAGGGCGGCAGGGCAGAGCCAGGAGCCGGAGAGCGGGAGGAGGGGCGGGGAGGGAGGAGGGTTAAGGAGCGGAGGAAGCAGTGGAAACGGGAGAGGAGGGAGAAGAGAAAAAGAGAGAGACAAGAGAGAAAACTTATAAAGGGATGTAGTCCACAAACAGGGAAGAGATTGGGGGAGAAAATGAATAGGAGACTGAGACAGTTAAACAAGCAAGATACGGAGGGAAAGGGGAATTTGATTATTTGCCATTTTGTATGACATTTTAGGTGGTAGTGGTGTTGGGGAGCGAGTTGTGAGTGACGGAGATAACAATAGGTATTTTCTGTGAATTCGAAAACCTAAATAACGGTTCAGGAATATTTGAAATTTCACAGGCAAGGGAAAGGAGGGGAAGCTGGCCGTCGGAGTAGCACATCCCGAGCTCTGGGTGGGCGCGGAGAAGGGCTGTCCACAGCCGGCTGCGATGCGGCCGCCCTCCTGCGTCCTGTCTCCCACCCCCCGCGGGTGAAAGCCGGCCCTTCACTCATCACTCCCCACTGTGCTTTGTGACCAGCAAGTTCTCCCGGTGCTGCCGGTAGTGCGCAGCGTCCAGAGGCCCCTCTGGAGACTTCTGCAGCATTAAGGTAAATCCAGCAAAGGTTGGAGAGGATCAGCGGAGATTGGCTTGTGGAGAAAGGAACCTCAAAACCAGCCTCGGTCCTCCAACATCTGCTTATGTAACAGGATTGCAGGGCTCTCTGCCCTCTGGTTATTTTCGGTATTTTAAAAACTCTCATTCCTAGCAATTGGAAAACGTCTTGGTGCCATAGCTCTCTGTGTGTCTTAAACATTAAGAGGATTCAACCAACAAGAGGCTGAAGGATCAGGCCGAAATTCTTAAGAAATACATTCAGAGAAAGAAAAACAAACTCCTTTAGCTGCTGAGCCGTGACTCACTTCCTAGCCCAAGTTTGATTTTTGCCACCACAGGAATTAAAGCATTTGAAAAGAGAGAACCTGAGCCTTGAGAATGAGGGGTACAGACAAGGGGAAAGAAAGGGGCAGGGAGATGGATGGATGGGCCTGAAAAGAACAAGGGCAATAACTTTTACTGACACTATTGATATATAACTATATAAATGTATAGTAATATATACATATATGAAACTTGATTCATTTCACCACAACCTTATGGAGTTAGATATGATTCATATTGTGTAGTTTCTTTTTTTTTTTTTTAAGAAAGGAATTTCAAAGGGTTAAGCAACTAGCTCAAGCTAACGAGAAGGTGAGCCATATTTGGTGAGCTGCCAGAGCATGTGCACCCTCCACATGAGTGAAGTCACTCAGTCGTGCCCGACTCTTTGTGACCTCATGGACTGTAGGCTATCAGGCTCCTCCGTTCATGGGATTTTCCAGGCAAGAGTGCTGGAGTGGATTGCCATTTCTTTCTCCAGGGGATCTTCCCGACCCAGGAATCGAACCCGGGTCTCCTGCTTTGCAGGCAGACGCTTTGCCGTCTGAGCCACCAGGGGCCACCATATAGAATGCCTGAGCTGGCCTCAGGTTAGTCCTGATGTCTTTGTGTGTGGAGTGGGGAGAGGTTATCAGACTCCAAGAGAAGGAAAAATGACGACCAAGAGCAGAATATGTTGAACTGGGTACTGTTGACATCTTGGTCCAGATAATTCTGGTGAGAACTTTTTCCGGCTATTATAGGATGTTGAGCAGTATCTCTGGCCTCTACCCACCAGATGCCAGTAGCACCCTCCTTCTTGAATTATGAGAATTGAAAATGTGCCTACACTTACCCAAATTGTGGGGGGAGGAGCACAAAAAATCTCCTCCTCCCTTTAAGAACCATTGGTTGTAAAAGGTCCACAGATATAAAAAAGGATTTTAAAGAAATTCATTAAGAAAATATCCAACAGTGGTATTTGGATAATAGTAATACCAGTTGCCATATGTGTTAAGGTTACATTGAACATAACTTTCACATTTTCATAATCCCATCTGTCTGCCTCTAGACTTCAAAGTCTCAATTGCTTTCTTCATAACTAATCTTATTCTCATTCGGATACATCTGGGAGTCAACAACCCCCTGTGCCTGGGATATGAGGAGAATTAATGATATATGAGGTGAAACATTTAAGTTCTTTATTATAAACACAAACTTGATGTTAGAACAGTTACTCAGATGTTACTCATGATGTTTCATGACATTGATTATTTGTCTTAATAGTTATAATTTTTCATCTCTAGACCCCCTTCACAAATAGTATGTTTGTGCTCTGAGAATATGCCTAAATCCACTGAAGGAAGTCTATGAAATGAACAGCTTTGTTACTGGATCTAGAAATAAAACTGCATTGAGTCTTCTGGGGTTGACCCTTAAAATCAAATGTGATTTCACAGGAAAGCTACCACTTCTGGAACTTTATAGTTTAGTGAAGAAATGTTTTCTGGGAAAGCTAATTAGGACCCAGTTAGAGGCACCTCTGGGTGATACACGTATTAGTAGATATCCTTATCAGATTATAGCAAATCACCTTTTCAGTTCTGATTTAGTGCCTTCAGACATTCCAGATCCATTACATAGTTGTGAAAAATAGAAACAGAAAAGGCAAGAAAAGCACATTCAAAAGGAAGGCAATTGACAGCTGTATTTTCTTTTCCTTTTTCCTCCATCACTCCCTCCTTTCAAACTTGAATATCCAGCTATGTAACAAAAGAGCTCCTTTCATTTTGTTTGGATGGTGCTAACGGTTAGTTGATTTCTCCAGTTCACACTTGCCTGAATCTAACTTTAGCAGATCTGGACAACAAATCAGGAATCCAGGAATGTGATCTCTTTGCTAACTCTTCGAGTGCCCTTCTAGAATCTCTTGAAGGTGACTGAGGTTTGAAATGACCTAGTTTGGTCTTTTGTGGAAAGAAAGGAATCCAATGACAACATACTAGATGGCTCTGAAGTTTCCATTGTGTGAATGTAATAACAGCTACAGATTATTACCTTATTTTAAAGCGCTTTGAAAATGGAAACTTTTTTTTAAATTTAGAATTAATCAATTAATAAATACCTATTAAGAATGGATACAGACAGTGTGGGGTATTCAAAGCAGAGGGAAATAGTAAGAATGTAGATCTACTCTCATGGAAGGAAAAAAACACCATGAAATTCCTGTTAGTTGGGTAGCAAAGTGGTTTCAGGGAGGTGTTGGCATCTGGGTTGACTGTGGAAAGTAGAATTGGAACAGGTGAGTGATGAATTCTAGGACAAGGGGGGAGATGTACACAACTGGGGGAGTCACAGGAATATGTGGAGAATGGTAAATGGCCGGCATGACTTAAGGGAAGTGTTTGTATAGCAGAACAATGAAGCTAAGAAACAGGAAAGGAGAGATGGAGTCAGCCTGTGGACGGCCTTCAATGTCACCTCAGTAGTCTGAACTGTAACTCTAGGCAATGAGAAGTCATTGGAGACTTTTGAGCCATAGCATGGCATGCTGGAAATAGCATATTATTAAGAATTCGCTTTTCTTTTTATAGGCTGTTTATAGTAGCTTTGCATATAAATACTTGCCAGTCTCTCCAGGGCCATGAGCATACTTAGAGAAAACTGACTGTCTGTGTCCTGCAGACTTGGAGGTCTGCGTGAGGTGGCAAAAATGACTGTAGTTCTACCCTAGAGTGTCCCTACAGTGTCCTGGGTGATTCTTAGGAGATGGGAAGGCAGAATTTTCCCAGAGTGTGGCCAGGATGATAGATGAGGTTAATGGGAGGGTTGGTGCCTGTTCTGTGTATCAAAGGCGCTGGTCTTTAGTTTACCTGCTGTAGCTTTAATGTTATCAAAAAGATGATCTTTTACTTTTATCTAGTTTATTTCACTTTTTCTACTTCATAGTCAGTGCTCCCGTTTCATTTAGTTTAGCTTTTCCAATTTCTCCATCTCTTTTCTTTTTCTTTGATGTTCTTACTCAAGCCTTTATCAAACATGGTAGAAAAGTTTTTGTTTACATGTTTATAAATAGTATGTATAATATATATATTTTAGAAAACTTAGGAACATTTGCCTAACTAAAAACTTTATGACATTTTGATTCCACATGTTTGACTTAGTATGAATAGAATGCTAGATTTCTAGTTCAAAAAAATAGGTATGCAACAAACAACAAAGGTTTACTGTGTAGCACAGGTAACTATAGTCAGTATCTTATAATCTATAATGGAAGATAATCTGAAAAATAATGTATGTTATATGTATATACTGAATCACCTTATTTTGCACCTGAAATATTGTAAGTCAACTATACTTCAATAATATATATATATATATTTTTTTTTTTTTTTAAGAAAAAAAGTATCAGTCCAGAGATAATAGGTCTCATGTAGAGATCCTTAAATTTTGAAGGTTTCTGGATGAGGAAACAGTGGACCCTGGTATAAAAAACTTATGCTGTCACATTTATGTTTGTTAAAATACTTTGAATTATTTCCTATGTGTTATCCTCAGCAAATTTCAACCTTCAGTTTTTCCTTCCACTCCTCAATTGCTTCAAAATGCAAATGATCATGGCTTTGGGTCTGAACAAAAATCACAATGATCTGAAGTTCGATGTACAGAAATTTGCTTTTTGTCTATCATCTGACCCATCAGTCAGTCAGCCTAAGCTTCTGTTAAGTATCACCAAATATGATCTTGGACCGCAAGGCACTTACAATTGCCAGCTCTCCTAGGACATTTAAAGTAGGGTTTTATTTACAAAAATTGAAAAGGTTCACAGCACAGAAGAAAAGCACACCTCTCCTACATTCCAGAGGAACGTTGGATTCTGTGAGTCACTGTTTTCCTGTTGGCCCAGATGGTAGAGAGCTGACTGACTTGGGTGATCCACAGATGACTGCCTCACAGCTCCCGCTGGCTTTATAAAGAGCACTGGATTGAGGGTCAGGAAATGTGGGGTTTAGTCCCAGCTGGGCCACTAACTACCCATACAAACTTGCGGCAGATGTTTTATCCTTTTTGGATTCAATGTCTGTATGTAAAATAAGGAGGCTTAACCAGCTCTTTCCACTTTTCAGATGCCTGCTCTGTACTAGTTAGTAGATGCTCCTTTTATTCAACATCCCCATGAAGTCAACCTGATGATCCATGATACACATGCTCAACTTGAGTCATAAGAGTAAAGCTTATAATGCATTAGTCCAGTGTTTGCTATAAAAGGATCACACCCCAACATTAAACATTGTATTCTAGATCCAGAATCCCCAAAGGTGGGGTTTAATTAGCTCTTAACTGTAATCATTGTCTCTCAAAGTCTCAGGATTGGGAAGAAGTCTCCCAGGTTTGGGCTTCCTAGGTGGCTCAGTAGTAAAGAATCTGCCTGCCAATGCAGCAGCTGCTGAAGACTCGGGTTCAATCCCTGGGTTGGGACTATCCCTTGGAAGAGGAAATGGCAACCCACTGCAGTATTCTTGCAGGGAAAATTCCATGGGCAGAGAAGCCTAGAGGGCTATAGAGGGGTCACAGAGTCAGACCCACTGAGCAAATGAGCACTCCCAGATTTAGCCATCAACCTCTAAACCTTGAGGCCTTTTAATTTTTTCTTCTGAATCAAGTAGTAATTCTCCTTTTAATTGGTGGAAATGTAACCACACCATACAGAGCCCCAGTTTCTGAAAATTGTGTTTATTGTGCTGAATTTGTTTGATGTCTGAATAAATTGATTTGATTTCCTGTGAAGCTATCTATTCTTCTCCCACTATGAATTCTTCCCTTTCCCAAGTGCTCCACCTCTTTATTTCTTTAATTAGCAAAAATCTGTTGCCTTTTTCAATATAGACTAAATGATTGTGACTCTTTTTAGTTTCCCAAACTGTTAGACTTTTACTAGGGTCACTGAACCTTTTTTCATCATTTATCCACTCCATAACCAATGGCACCTAAAGCCATTCCATCCTTTTTCTGTTTGTTGAAAATTTCATCGTAGGGATTCTCTCATGGGGGCTGTGCAATGGAGAGGGAAAAATATAGTCCAGGGAGAGTTTTTTTTCCTTACTTAAGAGTGGAAAAGTAAAAGCTTTCCAGAGTACTAGAGAAATATATTCACCCTTACCATATGCCATCTTAAATCCTATCTAAAATATGGGAATGTCTTGGTCCTAGACTTCCCCTGCTGAATAATTCATGATCCTGCCTTATCGTCTATCCTCCATGCTTTCTAATTGTGATTTACTCTTATGCTTTTATTAATATTTACCTCATGTTCAATTTTAATAAATCCCATACTTCCTGCTTAGAGTTATATCTTATACAACCTAAGATTTTCATGAAAAACTCCAGTTTGACAGGCAAAAATGTTTATCTGAGACAAGAGGTCTAACAGGTGATCAGACCTTACCTATCCCAAATTACCTGGCCTGTTGCCCCTATAGCAATCACCCTAAACACAGCAATGATTATGTCATGTCTTCATTTAGACGCCTTCAGCGATACCACTCTGTTTGTAAAGAAAACCATATGTTATACAGCACAGGGAATGTAACTAATGCTTTATAATAACTGTAAGTGAAGTATAACTTTTAAAAATCATGAATCACTGTGTTGTACACCTGAAACTTCATAACATTGTAAATCACTTGTTGTTGTTTAGTCGTTAAGTCATGTCTGACTCTGCCATCCCACGGACTGTAGCCTGTCAGGTTCTTCTGTCCATGGGATTTCCCAGGCAAGAATTCTGGAGTGGATTGCCACCTCTTTCTCCAGATCTTCCTGACCCAGGGATCAAACCTGCATCTCCTGCATTGGCAGGCAGATTCTTTGCCACTGAGCCATCTAGGAAGGCTGTAAATCGACTATATTTCAATTGAAAAAACATCCAAGTTCATATTCTGGCATTAAAGATCCCCCCCAAATTCAAGCCCAGTCTTCATTTCATTTACATACCCTGTAAATGTGCTTCAGTCAGGAGAAACAATTTGCTCATCATAATATCTGTGCCTGTAGCTCTTCGTCTATGTTATTGTCAATGGAGTGCCTGTTGCCAGGTGAATATTTCTCAAATCCTTTAATACTTCAAAACCACCTTCTTTAGGAAATGTTTCCTGATCGTTTTTTGAACCTCCCAGGGAAATTGGTACTTATGACATTTTCTACTCTTTACACATATGCTCACTTATTTTATCCTCAAATTCATTGCTCCATCCTTGGAGCCCTAACTCTTCCCCCTGACACAGGGCCTATCATGGAATAGGTGGTCAGTAACTATTTATGACTGTGGAACATTTTTTGAAAATAAATCCTTTCCTACCTTTCTCTGTTCCTAGCCCTTTTACCTGATTCGACTAAAAAAAAATTTTTTTTTAGAGCTGCTAGTATGTTTCTGTCAGGGTCATAGAAACTGTGTTCAAAAGACCAATATAGCTTCATTACCATTTTTGAGGAATTTAAACAGTCTTGTTGGGGAGCAGAGATAAATAGGCAGTTTCTATTCCATACGGTAAATTCCATGGGTGAGCTAAGTACTGGGCACTTCAGGAGCTCCACGACCATCCTTGCTCATGAGAGGGAGCTTTGGGTGTGTTACTTTGAATGCCAGGTGTACATCGGGGTGGCATGGAGAAACACATAGAAAGGCAAAGTTTGGTCCTTCTTGGCGCCACTTGGGAGGAATGTACGATATGCTTTGTGTTTGGGGTATGGGATCAGGAGGGACAGTCTGCATGTTGGCCTGACCGCTGTGTCTTGCTGCCTGGTAATTCAGTCAAGGTGTGAGGGTTGTTTGAGTAGATATGTTTCAATATTGCTTTGACGTAAAAAGGGCTTGAATGTACTCTTCTGGTGTATACCATCACATGCTGAGAGTTTTGACTGACTTAAACTGTACCTAACGCTGAGCGGGCTTCCCTGCTGGCTCAGATGGTAAAGAATCTGCCTGCCTTGTGGGAGACCCAGGTTCGATCCCTGGGTTGGGAAGATCCCTTGGAGAAGGGAATGGCTACCCACTTCACTACTCTTGCCTGGAGAATTCCGTGGAGAGGAGCCTGACAGTCTGTAGTCTATGGGGTCACAAAGGGTTGGTCATGACTGAGCAACTAGCACTTTCATTACTGAGTACACTTAAAATCGATGCTTTTGGACTTCCTTGGTAGTACAGTGATTAAGAATCTGCCTGCCAATGCAGGAGACATGAGTTCTATCCCTGATCTGGGAAGATTTCACATGCCAAGGGGTGACTAAACCCCTGGCCCTTGTGCTACATTACTGAGCCTGTGGTCTCTACCTGTGCTCCACAACGAGAGAAGCCGCTGCAATGAGAAGCTGTGCATTGCACCAGGAGAGGAGCCCCTGCTCACCACAACTAGAGAAAGCCCCGGTTCAGCAACCAGACCCAGTGCAGCCAAAAATAAATTAATTAATTCAAAAAAATTGGTGCTATGTATCTTTGGATGCTCTGTGATGGATGCTATCTCAGGGCATCTGGTTCCATCTGTTTCCTTTAAAGGAAATCTTAAGATAGCCTTCAAGAGCCTCCATGACAACAAGGGGGAGAATGTAGAATTCTACTTTGACAGTGTTAGTCCCTCAGTCATGTCTGATTCTGCAACCCCATGGACTGTAGCCCACTGGTCTCCTCTGTCCATGGGATTCTCCATTCCCTTCTCCAAGGGATCTTCCCAAACCAGGGATCGAACCAGGGTCTCCTGCATTGTAGGCAGATTATCAGGGAAACACAAAAGCTTTGTGTTGTCCCTCTGAGCTTCGAACTCAGGACCTTCAGATTATGAGACTGAAGTGCTGCATATTGTGCTAAGGAGGCACCTGTCAACCTTGGCTTCTATATTATTCACGATTTTTTTCCTAAATGTGGACATATAATGGTTGCCCCTTATAATTTGTGCTTAGGGTCACTGTATTATTTTGTGAGCATACTCAGTGTGCCAATACCAGATCTTCTTCATCTCTGTTCAGATCAGATCAGATCAGATCAGTTGCTCAGTCGTGTCCAACTCTTTGCGACCCCATGAATCGCATCACGCCAGGCCTCCCTGTCCATCACCAACTCCCAGAGTTCACTGAGACTCACATCCATTGAGTCAGTAATGCCATCCAGCCATCTCATCCTCTGTCGTTCCCTTCTCCTCTTGCCCCCAATCCCTCCCAGCATCAGAGTCTTTTCCAATGAGTCAACTCTTCGCATGAGGCGGCCAAAGTACTGGAGTTTCAGCTTTAGCATCATTTTTCCTAGAAGGAAATTCACAATCCTGGAGTTTCACTCTATGCATAAGAAAATAGGCAAGTCTATTCACAAGATAACATTAAAGACACCAAAGTTATTAACATGTGGTTAAATGGGCTTTAGATGCCTATGTAAGGGAATGGGAAGAAAAATGGCCTGTTAAGAAGCAAGACTCAAATATCTGTGCAAAAAGTGACCTGATCCCATGAAACTCTTGTAACTTGTTATTTATAGATTTGGTCCTTTGGATTTTTGGAAAAGGTGTCTGTTTCATACTATCTTGGTTTCATCCTATTTTTCACTGTCCTCATTTCTTCAATGTTCCAATATCTTCATTTTCCTACTTTTTCATTAAATTCCATCTTGTATGTCTTTTGTACCCTTTCTGGACCCTTCATTTTGATTTGACTTTCTGTGCTGGGTTTGACTTTCTGTGCTCCAGTATTCTTGCCTAGAGAATCCCAGGGACGGGGGAGCCTGGTGGACTGCCATCTATGGGGTCGCACAGAGTCGGAAACGACTGAAGCGACTTAGCAGCAGCAGCAGCAGCAGATTGCATCTGGCCATGTGGCATGGAGGAACCCCGTTCAGGATCAGATGTCTTCCCCCATTCCCCACTTTCTCTATGACTAGACCAGAAGGGTTCCTACTAGACATTTCTAAAGATAAGTTATGTGTTTATCGTCACAAATGGATATTGCTTTCTATTTTAATTTGTGGAATCTTGTCTTCACTTCTGCTTTCTAGATTGTAAGTTTCTCAAACCGAGAAGTCAAAACGTCTCTTGAATGCAGGAAGTACCAGCCTAGGGCTGACTGCCTCAATAAACACTTGTTGATTTATGTCCCTTTTGAGACTATGAAGATGAAACATCTATAAAATCCACGAATATATTTGCATCTGACTATTTCTCTTTGTGACATAACTATTAACAGCATCTGTAGTGATTGGAAGTATTTGGGGCCCTCTTTTTAGGTTGCATCCTAGGTCTTAATTTTTGAAGAAGTCAGTATCTGCCTTTACTCATAAATTAAAAATCTCACCTTTCACGCTGTTCGCATAGGGTCTCACAAGGGGAAGGAGTTGGCCTGTTACTCATTACTTCTCATTTTCAGACCCTCTGTGATGACTGGATACCATGAGCATTTGGTCCAGATGAGAATCTAATTTTCTGTTCCCTTTGAATAATAATAATGTTCTGTGGGACTCTGGCGCCTTGGAATATTAGTAGGTGTTAGGTATATGAAAAAATATGTCCAATCTATTATGTTTCAGCAATCCTGGATTATTAAAATTAGATAGATTTCTTTATTGCATGGCTATTCCAAGCCTTCCGTGGCTAATGTGTTTTTTCATATTCTAAAAGGTAAACATACTATACATAGCGTTTCCTAAGATTATTTGACTTACAGGACAAACCTTGTACTAATCCCTCTCTCCAAGGGACTTCCCATAGAACTAATGCTCTGTGGTCCCTAAATTTGGAAACCTTGCCAGAGAACTTGTCACACCCCCACCACTAGGACCAACACTGATACCAACATTATTTCCTCTTAAGTACAAATAGCACTTGATGCTTTTCAGAGCATTTCCACATGTATTATCTCATTTCATTTTATTAGCTGTGTTTAGGGCAATCTTCCCAGGTGGTGCTAAAGGTAAGGAACCTGCCTGAGAATGCAGGAGACTGAGACGCAGGTTCAATCCCTGGGTTGGGAAGATCCTCTGGAGGAGGGCATGGCAATCCATTCCAGTATTCTTGCCTGGAGAATCCCTTGGACAGAGGAGCCTGGAGGGCTACAGTCCATGAGGTCGCAAAGAGTCAGACACGACGGAAGCGACTTGGTACATTGAGCATAGCCTGCTGCTGCTGCTGCTAAGTTGCTTCAGTCATGTCCGACTCTGTGTGACCCCATAGACGGCAGCCCACCAGGCTCCCCCGTCCCTGGGATTCTCCAGGCAAGAACGCTCGAGTTAGTGGAGCTAGGCAAGTATAATTTTATCACCCTAGTAGATGAGAAAGGAGAGACATTATCCCAGTAGTGTGTTAGAGAATTTTTGAATTGTATAGAGGTAAAGAGAACACACGTCTATGGCTAGAGAATTCTTGATATTATAAAAAGTAGACTTTTTCTGTTATTTTATTTGATTTTTTACAAACGATTCCTTCCCTTCAGCACGCTGCCCAGAAGAAACTCTTCTACTGCATGAAGTGACATCCACATAATTTCAGATACTGTGGAGGGTGATGCACTTAGATGGTTTGATTCAGTGTTAGGGTGCCGAATGCATTTGCCTGTATAAAACAGATTGATTCAATATTGGACCTTAATGCAATTGGGAGAAAATTGAAGGAAAAGGTTGAAATCTGACCACAGCATTTCATTTATAGCAAAAATTTTGTACAGATTTCTTAGAAATTCTGAACACAGACCACTCATTGGGATGCTTTAGAAACTTCCTTCTGTCCCCAATTTCTACTTGGAACTTCATATACTTTTGATGTGTGTAGTCTGCACTAAATTTCCGTAATTGTTTATAATTTTCTTCACTTGACACTAACGTGAAACTACTTTCACTAGGTGAGTGTAAACAGCATGTTGTGGGTAAGCAGAAGTTAAACAGCAATTATCTAAGTCTATAGATTGGCTTTAGTAACCAGAGTTTTTATTTCTTATTTTCTTTTGAAAGGACATTTGGAGAGAGAGAGAACAGGGCTTGTGAGTAATGGGACTGAACTTCCAGATACTGAAAAGACATTCCTTTCTATAGCTAATCCACTTCCCCCATATAGATCCATCTTCCTTGGAAGCAAAAAAGTATTGTATAAAGGGAGTGAGTGGTACCAAAGAGACTCCTTTCCTCATTCCCAGAATGACACAGATTTATGCAAAGTCATTAAGAGCAGAAATTAAATAAATAAATAAAAATTACCTAAGAGCAATCGGAGAAGGCAATGGCACCCCACTCCAGTACTCCTGCCTGGAAAATCCCATGGACAGAGGAGCCTGGTAGGTTACAGTCCATGGAATCGCTGAGGGTCGGACACGACTGAGTGACTTCACTTTCACTTTTCACTTTCATGCATTGGAGAAGGAAATGGCAACCCACTCCAGTGTTCTTGCCTGGAGAATCCCAGGGACAGGGGAGCCTGGTGGGCTGCCGTCTATGGGGTCACACAGAGTCAGACACGACTGAAGTGACTTAGCAGTAGCAGCAAGAGCAATACAGTTCTTCTACCAAAGTTTAGGCATTGAGCTTTGAGCAGTTGCAGGCTGAGTGGCTACAGATCTTTGTAGAATCTTCATTGACACCACGAAGAGACAGTGCAGTGCAGGATGCTGAAGGGCCAACTAGGGCAGGGGCCTGACATTCTACAGATCTCCTCTATGTCTCTGCTAATGGAGCAGGGTCAGCTTGGCTAAGATGCTTGTGTCGTGATCTGTATCAGGGTAGTGGACCAAGTGGCCCTCTTGAACCTTTCAAGACTGAGGGGGTATAGCTGGAGGAACTAGGCTAAAGCTTGATCTGTTAGGGAAAGCTGGGGTCTAACATTGGTGTCTTGCTCTCCAGTGTATTTTCACTACCTACCAAGAAACACAGAGTCAGGTTCAATAAATACTTATGGGAAAATATGGATTGATGAATGAATATGACAAGGGTACCAGGTAAGAATACCAAGTCTGATGGGGAAAGCCAGGATGGAAATCAGGTGTTGTGCTAAGAGTCTGTGAGGCCATCAAAGATGAAGTCTCATGGTGCCAGGTTTTAGATGGATTAAAAGTGACATAATGTTGGAAACAGAAACAGAAGAAAACCAAAAGTGTGTTGAGTGTGTGACTCTAGCCACCCTCCTTAAGGCTAGATGATTGGTGGTAAACTCCAGACATACACTCTCATGGTTGTATGTTAGATGCATTGTATACTGGCATATACTTGTTAATGATTCCACAGTGTGAGATCAGTTCTTCATGACTGATGTTTATAAAATGCCCAGTTATGCAAACCCCTTTAAATACTGATTAAAAAGTAGGAAGACCCAATGGGAATTTCCAGTCTTGTTTCATTTCCTGTGTAGATAGTTTTCCTAGATAAGCAGCACTCTAGTACACAGATGTACTGTAAACAGGAATGTATTGCATGGCAGGGAAAACCAGCATCCATTTGAAGTTTAACCGGAGACAATTTACATTAGTAGGATAATCTTCGTGGATATCTGGAAGAACTCATAATTCAAGTGGCAAGCCAAATTGATTCTTTCTGGTCCTTGTTTATTGATGTTTGTCAAGCCCCTAGAGTAAGCTTCAAGAAACAGGAGGTTTAAGATTTGTGTCATTCTCATCAACTAGCATAATGCATTAGTAGTGGTTATAGCTCTGGTTTCTATTTATACCATGGGACTGATTTTAGCAAATTCAGTGTGTGGCAGTTTGCCCCTTATTTACATGTTGCTCTGAAACACGTTGGTAATGGAGAATGAATGACTTGATTTTCCGGAGATGAGAATAGAAATGTCTGGGTTATCATGGGACTGCCCATGTACACACTTCACTTGTCACCATCCTATTAAATCAATTTCTGAAATGGAATGCCAAACTTGGCATGCACATCTATCATCCATACATAGGAATCATTAGACTACGTAAATGCTGCCTCTTTGTAGTCATCTGTGCTTTATGTTCATGGGTAGAGTTACTCATTAATATAAATAAGTCACAGACAAAGTCTTAGACAAAAAGTTCTTTGGACTGGTGAATAATAAAAAAGTTTTTTTGTTAATGTGTTTGTTGCTTCCATATGACTTTTTGTTTATGTTCTGGATTATAGCCATTGCCACCATTGTGCAAAAGCCAGAAAGAAATTTAATCGGGTGTTGCCCACAGGGGTTGTTATTTAGTATAGTTTTCAATTTCCACCACATCTTACTAAGTCAGTGGACCCAGATGCAGCAAACCTCTGCTGGGGAGATCTAGGGTACACATGCTCAAAGCCATCATTTCATAATTAAAACATGGTTCTATCTCTTCAGATTTATTTGAAGATAAAATCTCCTTTAAAAATGATCCTATGCTCCTAATTAGAAGTTCCCCCAATTCTTTCCCACAAATATTATGTCTAGTTTCTGGTTCCCTGAAAAACATCTGCCCAATAGTCTTTTTCTAAACATATAATTAATATATTTTCTCAAACATCTCTCGCTTTCTGTTTGCCAGTATGTTTAACCCTACAGCTCTGTAACAGAAATTCTGAAAAACAATGAAATTTCAGAGCACAGTGGGGAAGATATCCCATGCAATCCTCCTCCATGCTTTCTTCACTGTCCGATCTTGAACTTCTAGCTGCTTCCTTGATTGTCAGCTTTTTTCATTCTTCTCTCTCTTTAATCACCTTTTGTATCCGGACTTTGGTCAAGTTCTGTTTATTTGGTCAATATTTCATTTACCTCCATTCATTCACCTGTTCACTCAAGCCTCTACCTTGTACATGGAAAGGGTTAATCTCAGGTTATCATGGGCACTACTGTCTATACCATTCTCTGCCTCAAGCAAAGTACAGGTCTATCATTTTTTATTTAGACCACTGAGCCTGCCCTTTAGGGGTCTCAGAGCAAGAGCCACTGAACACAGGATTGGGCTGCTATAGTGCAGAGTGTATTAAAATGAGGTTATTCTCCTGACAGTCCCACACTCTTGTTTCTTGATACTTTGACTCTTCCATATTCTTAATAGGTGGGTACTGTGGTAGGCAGAATTGTGGGCTTCCAAATGTGGCCACATCCCAATCCCCAGATCCTGTGAACATGTTACTTTATGTGGCAAAATGTAGTTTACAGATGTGATGCAGTTAAGAAAGCTGGGATGGGGAGATCATTTTGGATTATCTGCCTGAGTCCAGGATAATGATAGGTCTCTAAAAGCAGAACACTTTTCCTCATTTGTTCAGAGAAAGAGATGTTACCAGAAAAGTGTCAGAAGGTGGCCACCTTGTTGACTTTGAAGACAGAGGGAGGGGGCCATGTGCCAAGTAATGCAAGTTGCCTCTAGAAGCTAGGAAAGACAAGGAAATGGATCATCCCTTCCTCAGAAAGGACCTGCTGATGCCTTGGTTTTAGACAGGGGGGTCCAGGTCAGACTTGTCATATAAGGTCTGCAGGATAATAAATCTGTGTTGTTTTAAGCCACTAATTTTGAGATAACTTAATATGGTGGCATTGAAAATTAATACAGCTCCCATGACAGCCGTGGGCTTCTAGACTTCTTGGGTTGACTTTTGGTATCTCCTGTCTACTGGCCCCTCTATATTGACCTGTTATCTACTTCAGCCCTTTTTGCATCTCAAAGTGGGGACATCATCCATTCCTTGGTATCTCCTATTGACTGTGCATTTCTCAGCTTTTAGATTCCTTTCTGCCAATAGTTTCTCTGGGCTTCACATAACTATTTTTCCCTCATGTAGTACTTTTCTCCTTCAGTAGACCTTCTATACTAGAGTAGGTTTCAAAGCTTTGAATTACCTGACCCCAAACTATCTTTCTGATTCTCTCCTCCAGTTTGTCATGGTCAAGCCTGTTCCAGTTAAATTGTACTTCTATTTTTGCACATAATCTTGACTTTAGAGACTTGGATCAGTCAGGAGAGGCTAGATCATGCTGGGAAAACAACAAAAACTTCAAAATTTTAGTGACATAAAATACCCAGGTGGGTCTACTGCAAGTTGGGCCCCACAGTTCCTATGTGCCTTATGGAACAGCTATTATCTCAGCAGTTGTTGGCCATGATGCAGCAAAAAGGAGTTTGCACATGAGGTCAGCAATTACACCCGGTCCAGAAGTGACATCTACCCCTTTGACTTTCAACCTAGCTACATGGCTTCATCCCACAAGAATTATAGAATTAAACCTATCATCTATGTGGAAGATGCCCATTGCCATCAGTCTATGATCCTCTGCAGATGGATTGGGGAATAACTTCACATCTATCAAGTCTGTCCACAGCTGCACTCTCCTGCAAAAGAGATTTTTTGGGTGCCCCTGGTCATGTAATGGCAAAGTGGTTATTTCACTGTGTCCTCAGCTTACACCTCCAACAATTATAAGAATTAATAAGGGGAAGAAAAATGTTTGTTTACTCAGTCACCACAATCACGCCTTGACTCCACTGAATGCAAAGTACAGTTGGGCGTTTGGGAACTGTAGTGATGAACTAGACATCCCATAGGGGTACCGGGTCCACTGGCTATAGGAAGGGCTCTGGGATGAACTGCTGCCCCCAGGTTTGGCAGTCATGCAGAAGGTGGTCAGGATGTGTGTGCTCAGTCGCTTCAGTTGTGCCCAAGTCTTTGTGACCCTATGGATCTTACTCCACCAGGGTCCTCTGTCCATGGGATTCTCCAGGCAAGAATACTGGAATGGGTTTCCATATCCTCTTCCAGGGGCTCTTCCTGACCCAGGGACTGAATCTGTGTCTCTTGTGTCTCCTGCATTGGCAGGCAGGTTCTTCACCACTGAGCCACCTGGAAGCCCTGGTCAGGACGTCAGGTGGGACAAATCAGGGAATGCGTTGGGCTTATTTGCATAGGCTTTTGAAGATAACTCTTTTCTAGTTTACTTCACAACTTCTAAAGGAACTTGCAAATATGAATTTTATGAAATTTGAAAATAATATTTTAAGGAATTTTGTGCTACAGTGTAAAAAATACTTGCTTTGGAATTACACACTCCTGAAAAGGATTCCCAGGTCTGGTGTATACTCCTGTGTAATCTTGGGGAAATTATTTTAATTCTCTGAGACTTGGTTTCCTCTTCTGTATAGTGAGTAATATTTTCCTCAAAAGATTAATAAGAAAATAGGAAGTACACTTCATGGTGGTATCTGGCCTAGGTAGGCTCTAAATAAACACTGGTTTCCTTCAGTTTCCTTCATAAGACTCAGTGGGCAGTACTATTTCATTTTGCTTTGTATTAGGTTATATATAGCACCATTAAGCACTGTTTTATAAAGATTACTTTGCGTAAGTTTGCCATTTTATGTAGTTTGCTTTCTTTTTTTTTTCTTTTCATATTTTTTCATTGTGGTTTAATTCACATACCATAAAATCCATGGTTTTAAAGTGTACAATTCAGTGATTGTTATTGTATTCACAAAATTGTACAATCAAAACCACTATTTAGTTCTATAACATTTCATTATCCCTAAAAGAAAACACACACTCTTAGCAGTCACTACCCATTTTATCTTTATCCAGGCCCCTGATGACCACAAATTAACTTTCTGTCTCTATTGACTTGCTTCTTCTGGACACTTCATACAAATAGAACCATACATGTGTGGCCTTTTGTGTATGGATCTTTTCCCTGACATAGTGTTTTTAAGGTACATCATGTTTTAGCATGTATCTGTACGTCATACCACCTGTTTATCACCAAATCATATTCTGTTGCATGGATGTACCAGTTTTTGTTTACCAGTCATCAGTTGATGGACATTTGGGTTATTTTAACTATTCAGATATTATGAATAATGCTGCTATGAACATTGATGTACAAGTTTGGTATGATCACATGTTTTCTTTTCTCTTGAGTATATCTTTAAGTAGAGTTTCTGGGTCACATGGTAACTCTATATAAGCTATTTGAGGGGCTGCCAGACTGTTTTCCAAAGTGGTAGACTTATTTTGGCTGCTTGGTTGGTCAGTTACGTCTGACTTTTTGCAACCCCATGGACTGCCGCCCTCTGTCCATGGGGTTTCTCAAGGGGATCTTCCCAATCGAGGGATTGAATCCAGGTCTCCCACTTGTAGGCAGATTTTTTACTATCTGAGTCACCAGGGAAGCCCATTTTATATTCCCACTAACAATGGATGAAGGTTCCAGTTTCTCCAAATCCTAGTCAACATTTGTTATTGCCTGTCTTTTTTTTTTTTTTTTTTAACCTTTTTTTTT
>NW_011494740.1:1299943-1310970 GCF_000754665.1 Bison bison bison | reverse complement strand
ATTGCCTGTCTTTTTTTTTTTTTTTTTTTTATAACCTTATTTTCTGTCATTGTGATTATAGCCATCCTAATGAGTATGAAGTGGTACATCAGTATGGTTTTGATTTGCATTTCTACAATGACTAGTAATGTAGAACAACTTTTCATGTGCTTGTTAACCTTTTCTGTATCTCCTTTGGTGAAATATCTATTGAAAGCAGTTTCTTTTTCTTTTTTTTTTTAATACTATCTCTTTTTGTTTTAAATTTTGTCTTTTCCTTAATACTGCTTTGTTGTTCAGTCACTAAGTTGTGTCTGACTCCTTTTGACCCCATGAACTGCAGCATGTCAGGCTTCCTGTCTTTCACTATCTCCCAGAGCTTGCTCAAACTCATGTCCTTTGAGCTGGTGATGCCATGCAACCATCTCATTCACTGTTGCCCACTTTCCTCCTGCCCTCAATCTTTCCCAGCATTATTTATACTGTTAGACTTTCTGATTACTCTCAGTTTAACACAGAGGTGGTGTTTAAGTGAGGTACCTATTCTTTAGCTGCAAGCCATTGAAGGCAAGAACACTGAACTATGAGCCTGAGATCTGGGACCTAGCCCTGCTTTGCCACCCCTGTCTGAGAGACCTAGGACAAGTAGCTACAGTCTCAGCCTCCTCATCCTGTTCAACCAGGTTAGTTCATCTCAAACTATAAAACACAGCTTTGAGCACCAACTGTATATCAAATGTGGTACAAGGTCCCAGGAAATAGATGAATATGGCTTGGTTTCTCTGCATGATACCCCTTAACATCTAGACATTTAAATGAACATTATACTATAACAAGATGCAGTCACAGGGAAGAGAGTCAAATATTGTGGAAACTCCAGCAAGGGGACAGCTGACTGTCCCCAAGGCCATATGAAGAGGCTTCAGGGAAGAGAGTCTCTGAAGTGTCTTCCTATGTTAAAATTCCCTGAATATAGGACTTTGTTCCCTTTCAGTTTATGTGTTTTATTGTATTAAATGGAGAGGTTATATTGCCTATCACAATTTGCAGACCTACAGTAATTAATGTTTATTGAGTTCATTAGAAAAACTAAGAGTGCTCACCACTGCCTGGTACTCTGGGGTGATACAAGACTTTGCATCTCAGTCCCCAGGTTATGTTGGATGAATGAATCATTTTAGAAAGAAGGGGGATGTACAGACTACATGTTGGATGCCTCAGCTATAATTTTTCCTTTTATACTTGAGCCCCCAGTAAGGATATTTAAATCCTTAATAGGAAAAATTCAGCTTCCTGGTGAAGAGGTCTGTAATGTTCTTTGTTAACAAGAGGTCTGTAATGCTCCTCTTACATAGTTTCAAAATTCTTTAGAGATTTAGTCAACCTGACTACAGATCTGTTCCTTTCCCTACAATATTACAAGGCACTTTTAGATTTAAAGATTTAGGGAGTCTAAATAGATGGAGGGAAGTTTGGGGATTTTCTAAAATTTCAACCCTTCATATCATAGAAGAGGAAACAAGCACGACTTATGTCAAATGATCTTGGCAAGTCTGCATCTAGAATCCAGGCATTCAGTCTGCCCCCACCAACAGATTTCCTTCTCTTTCACATCTTCATTTTTTCTTTGGGAAAAAAAAACCAAGAAGTTAAAACTAATTAAGTGGTCTGGACAAAAATGAACCTGTAATATATTTTAAATTGACTGGAGATGTGCAAAAAAGTATTTTGAGCTCCTAAATTCCTTGATACACTTCAAAAAAGTCTTCCTTAGACTAACTGTATTAGTCAGGTAGGGCCATTGCACAACATATCATAGAATGGGTGGCTTTAACAATAGAAACTTATTTTCTTGTATTTCTTGGGGCTGGAAGTCTGAGATCAGGGTGCCAACCCAGTCAGGTTCTGGTAGGGGCTCTCTTTCTCGTTTGCAGTTGGCTGTCTTCTTGCTGTATCCTTACATGATAGAGAGAGACATCTCTTTTTTCTTTGTCTTCTTGTAAGGCCACTAATCTTATTGGATTAGGAACCCTCTCTTAAGATCTCATTTGACCTTAGTTACCTCCTCAAAGGGTTTCCCAGGTGGCGCTAGTAGTAAAGAACCCACTGCCAATGCAGGAGACATAAGAGATGTGGGTTCAATCCCTGGACTGGGAAGATCCCCTGGATGAGGGCACAGTGACTCACTCCAGTATTCTTGCCTGGAGAATCCCATGGACAGAGAAGCCTGGCTGGCTGCAGTCCCCTTGGGGGGTTGGAACTTCAATACATTAATGGCGGAGGCAGGAGGAGACACAATTCAGTCCATAGAATGAATGGATTCATTCTTTAACATTTTCTTCCCTCCCAGCCTGACTCTCTGTTACCCTTTCTCCCTGACTCATAGGGAATATTGGGGCTGAGGTAATTATAACACTTTGAAAGAATTCTTTTTGCTTGAGAAATATTTTGTGTGTGTATGTGTGTAATAAATAAAAAACATGTTACTACTCCCTAACCAAAGTTAAATATTGTTTCCAATTACCCCTTGCATTGTTAACACAGAAAAAGAGTTAAACCAGGGACTACAAAATTTGTTACTGGGGTAACTGGACATTGGGTCTGTTATTATTCAAAATGTTCAGAGAAGATCTGGCTTGGGTGAATATCTGTCAGGGATAGGCCAGAGAAGATTCCAGCACTGGGTGGGAATTGGAAAAGATAACATTGGAGATTACTTTCAATTTTAAGATTTTATGATTCTCAGCAGAATATTGGATGGGTTTGAGTTTTACCTGCTCTATGACTGAACACCCTTGATTGCAGGTGCTAATGAATAGTGAAGTGACCCACATGCAAGGAGCAGGAAAGTGCAAGGACAAAGCCAGGTTTCTGGGAAATCCACTATCAAAACTGAGAGTTGGCTGTCGTTAGTGTTGGTCAATGAGTAATGATGATTTTGGAATATCAATACACTAGTATTGGAAAGGAAAGCTATCAGGACTGTTACCACCCGAGGACTAATGGTTAACTGTGAGTAACAGAGAAACAGCTGCTGATGAAAGAGGGCTCTATATAAAAGGGATTATTAACATCTTTTATCATATTTATTTAACATTTTGATATAAAAAATGTAAGGAGCATTAATGACCATCTTTGAAACAAGAATCATGTAATGTATGCTCTTTTTGTATGGATTTTTTTCACTTGGCATAATTCTTTTGAGATTTGTCTATGTTGACATGTTGTTGCATGTGTCAATAGTTCATTTCTTTTTAAATTCACTGGTTATTATTGTCGAATAGTACTTCATTATATGCATATACAAAAGTTGATTTATTCCCTGTTGATGATTTGGATTGCTCCTAATTTGGGGCTATTACAATTAAAGATACTATGAATAATGTACCCTGTTCAGAGTTTACATAGTTCAGTGAGACTTGAACTAGATGTACAAATCTCTGTATGGGTCCTTATGCTTTCTTTCCTCTTGGGTAAATACCTAGGAGTAGAATGGATACATTGTATGATATAATATTTAAATAGAATTTGTTTTTTAACTTTTAAGAAACTTCCAACCTGTTTTCTAAATTGATTGTACCGTTTCACATTCTCATCAACAGCAGTTTATGATTCTGGTAGTTTTTCATTATCTTAACCAAGCCTAAGAAAGTAGGGAAAACCACTAGACCATTCAGGTATGACCTAAATCAAATCCCTTATGATAATACAGTGGAAGTGAGAAATAGATTTAAGGGGCTAGATCTGATAGACAGAGTGCCTGATGAACTATGGATGGAGGTTAGTGATATTACACAGGAGACAGGGATCAAGACCATCCCCAAGAAAAAGAAATGCAAAAAAGTAAAATGGCTGTCTGAGGAGGCCTTACAAATAGCTGTGAAAAGAAGAGAAGTGAAAAGCAAAGGAAAAAAGGAAAGATATACCCATTTAAATGCAGAGCTCCGAAGATAGCAAGGAGAGATAAGAAAGCCTTCCTCAGTGAACAGTGCAAAGAAATAGAGGAAAACAATAGACGGGGAAAGACTAGAGATCTCTTCAAGAAAATCAGAGATACCAAGGGAAGATTTCATGCAAAGATGGTCTTGATAAAGGACAGAAATGGTATGGATCTAAGAAGCAGAAGATATTAAGAGGTGGCAAGAATACACAGAAGAACTGTACAAAAAAGATCTTCATGACCCAGATAATCACGATGGTATGATCACTCACCTAGGGCCAGACATCCTGGAAGGTGAAGACAAGTGGGCCTTAGGAATCATCACTACGAACAAAGCTAGTGGAGGTGATGGAATTCCAGTTGAGCTATTTCAAATCCTAAAAGATGATGCTGTGAAAGTGCTGCACTCAGTATGCCAGCAAATTTGGAAAACTCAGCAGTGGCCACAGGACTGGAAAAGGTCAGTTTTCATTCCAATCCCAAAGAAAGCAGTGCCAAAGAATGCTCAAACTACCGCACAATTGCACCCATCTCACACGCTAGTAAAGTAATGCTCAAAATTCTCCAAGCCAGGCTTCAACAATATGTGAACTGTGGACTTCCAGATGTTCAAGCTGGTTTTAGAAAAGGCAGAGGAACCAGAGATCAAATTGCCAACATCTACTGGATCATTGAAAAAGCAAGAGAGTTCAGAAAAACATCTAGAACATACTTCTGCTTTATTGACTCTACTAAAGCCTTTGACTGTGTGCATCACAATAAACTATGGAAAATTCTGAAAGAGATGGGAATACCAGACCACCTGACCTGCCTCTTAAGAAACCAGTATGCAGGTCAGGAAGCAACAGTTAGAACTGGACATGGAACAGTAGACTGGTTCCAAATAGGAAAAGGAGTACGTCAAGGCTGTATATTGTCACCCTGCTTATTTAACTTCTCTGCAGAGTACATCATGAGAAGTGCTGATCTGGATGAAGCACAAGCTAGAATCAAGATTGCCAGGAGAAATATCAGTAACCTCAGATATGCAGATGACACTACCCTTATGGCAGAAAGTTAAGAAGAATTAAAGAGCTTCTTGATGAAAGTGAAAGAAAGTTGGGTTAAAGCTCAACATTCAGAAAACTAAGATCATGGCATCTGGTCCCATCACTTCATGGGAAATAGATGTGAAGCAGTGGAACAGTGGCTGACTTTATTTTTTGGAGCTCCAAAATAACTGCAGATGGTGACTGAAACCATGAAATTAAAAGACGCTTACTCCTTGAAAGGAGAGTTATGACCACCTAGACAGCATATTAAAAAACAGAGACATTACTTTGTCAGCAAAGGTCCATCTAGTCAAGGCTATGGTTTTTCCAGTGGTCATGTATGGATGTGAGAGTTGGACTATAAAGAAAGCTGAGTACCAAAGAGTTGATGCTTTTGAACTGTGGTGTTGGAGAAGACTCTTAGGAGTCCCTTGGATGCAAGGAGATCCAAGCAGTCCATCCTAAAGGAGATCAGCCTTGAGTGTTCATTGGAAGGACTGATGTTAAACAAGCTGAAACTGCAATACTTTGGCCACCTGATGTGAAGAGCTGACTCATTTGAAAAGACCCTGATGCTGGGAAAGACTGAAGGCGAGAGGAGAAAGGGACGACAGAGGATGAGATGGTTGGATGGCATCACTGACTCAGTGGACATGGGTTTGGGTAGGCTCCGGGAATTGGTGATGGACACGGAGGCCTGGCGTGGTCCATGGGGTTACAAAGAGTCGGACACGACTGAGTGACTGAACTGAACTGAAGTATGGATAATCTTTCTACTTTTAGCCATTTTAATACTTGTGTAGTGATATCTCATTGTGGTTATTTTTCACTTCCCTAATGTTTAGTTATGGCAAACATTTTTTATATGCTTGTGTGCCATCCATATATCTCCTTGGTGAAATAGCTGATCAAATCTTTTGCCTGTTTTTAAATATTGGCTTGTTTTTTAAATTGGATCAGAGGTCTTTTCATATTCTGTATACAAGTTGTTTATCAGATATATGCTTTATAAATGTTCTGTGCATTTTGATTTGTAAAGTTATGAATATAGTCCTAAGTACTTTTTAAATACATAGAACAGTACTTAATAATACTTGAAACTAAGCTTATAAAAATAATGCTAAAAATGAATGAAGATAATCAATGAGGGGGGGAATCATAGGTTTTCAGGTTCTCATTTGATTACCTTTGATCTTTCTACTTGCTAAACACTTTGTTCAAATGTTCCTTTTTAATGTGTTGAGAATTATCTGTCTTACCTATACATGGAAGTTAGAAATGTAAAACATAATTTTTGTCATTCCAGATTATCTCATTTTCTTGGCATAATATTTGCAATTTTATCAAGGTAATGCATACACATGGTTAGATAATACAATATTTATAGTGAGGCTTATAAAGATCATCATCAATTCTCTAACCTATCCCTCAATTATCACCACCCTCTGAGACAATCACTTTCAACTCTTTAAAGAATATACTTCTGATAATTGCTTCCATATTCCTAAATAATTATCCTTATATACAGTTATCTATTTTAGCCTTTATCTATTGATTTTCTCTTATAATAAAGGAAGATTAGATCTTTGACATGCCTGTATTTTTAATTAAATCAGCAGACAGTGGTCATACCAATAAAAACACCAGAATAGCAATAACAAAAATAATGCAAATGTTTCCACTGTTCTTGTACAATGTATTGTGGGTGCATTTACTTTCTTGTGCATCTTTCTACTGTTATTTGAGTTAATTATTTTTATTTCATGCTACACAGTTTTTTGTACCTATTGTTTCTATTTCTTGTTTGTTCTATCAGACTGGTCATATACCCATCAGTATATTTTCCCAAATGTTGAAACATTTTGATTAACATACAGCATTTTTTAAAAATCTTTTGGGACTTTTCTCCTTGAGGTCTCTGTACTTCTGTTCCATTCCAGGCTGGTTATTCTTCAAGCCTTCTGCATAGCTGTTATGCTGGGTTTTACCTCCGTATTAGTTTCTCTGTGTTCAATGTCTAAGTGCTGCATCTTGTCTTTTCCTCTTCAGCTGGAGCACATCCTTAAGCAGCTTTCCAAAGTAGGCTTTGAGAAGGGCAAAACTTATTTTTCCTCATCCTTGATTGACATTTCAGCCAGATATAAAATTCTGGATTGAAAATAATCTTCCCTCAGGACTTTGAAGGCATTTTCTCAGTGTCTTTTAACATCTGATGTTCTGCTTGAGAATTTCAATACAATTCTAATCCTTTTGCATGTACTGCACCCCTGCCCCTCTTTCCTCTCTGGAAATTTCTGCACTCTTTATCCTGGATGCTTGTGGATATTTGTGATGATACGTGCTCTATAGGTCTTCTCATTGTGTGAGCATTTAGTGGATTTTCTTAATCTGTGGAGACATGTACTGCTTAGAAAATTTTCTTGATTATATCAGTGATAACCTTCCCTCTAATTTCTTCTGTTCTTTGTTTCTGGAACTCTCGTTCATCAGGTTTGAGAATATTCTGAACTTATTCTATCTATTCTATTTTTCATTCTTCAATCATTTTATGCTTTTTTACTGAGGTATAATGACGTGCAACATCGTCTTAGTTTCAGGTATACAGCACAGTGATTCAATATTTGTGCAAAATGATCACCACAATTAGTGGTGATCACCACAATCTGTCACCATACATAGTCACAAAGTTTTTTCTTGTGATGAGAACATTTAAGATTTACTTTTAGCAACTTTCAGTCCGTTTAATATTTTTCATTTTGTTTTTGAGAGGTATCTTCGATTTATCATCTAATCCTTCTACTGAATTTAAAATTTTGTCTGTCACATTTCTATTTTCTCAGAGTTCTTTATTATTTTTGGATTGTCACTTTTTTAATGCTTCCTTTCTGGTTGAATTAATACCATTTCTTTCTTACCTTTTTGGGAATTTAAACTTTGTGATGATTTTTCTGTTTGTACTCTGTCTTACCTGTTTCCTTGGTGTTCTCAGCCTTTTGGAGTTTCTAAACCATGAATCAGTTCAATTTTCAATTCTTGGTGGCCTTCCTGTGGCAGATGCTATAGATGCCCTGCCAGATTCCCTTTAATAGGTTGGTGCTTGCATCCCCCAGGTTCAGGGGATGCTATTTTGCTACTCGTTTACATCTGCTGCCTTCTCTAGATGCTAATGGCCTGAGAGAGCACTGGAATGACCTCTTAATGTTAACACAATTCAGCAACCTGTTGACACCTGCAGATGGTGGACACCGTCCTTTCAGATCTAGTATTTGTCTTAAACCAATGACCTTTATATGTTACTTTGCCCCTAACAGGTAATCTATAAGCATCTGGGACTTCTGGGATGTATGGATAATCCAGCTCACAGTCACTATGCAATCCTTCACTCTGTGGGTCTGGAGATCCTGGCTCCCGGTGGAAGGGAAATTCTTCCACCTGGGCGTATCAACTTAATTTAAAGCTACAGAGGCCACATTATGCATTCTGTTATCCCAATTCCAGTACAACAGCAGGAACAGAAGGAACTGCCATATTGGCTGAGGTAATGCTTTGTCTGACATTTTAGCACATTTTTGGAGAGAAGAGTTGTATGTGAAAGTGAAAATCACTCAATTGTGTCTGTCTCTTTTCGACTCCATGAACTGTAGCCTGCCAGGCTCCTCTGTCCATGGAATTCTCCAGGCCAGAATACTGGAGTGGGTAGCTGTTCCCTTCTCCAGGGGATCTTCTCAACCCAGGGATCAAACCCAGGTCTCCTGCATTGCAAGCAGATTCTTTGCCAGCTGAGCTACCAGGGAAGGCCAACAACACTGGAGTGGGTAACCTATCCTTTCTCCAGCAGAGGAGTCTTCCCAACTGAGGATTCGAACCGGGGTCTTCGGTATTGCAGATAGATTCTTTACCAGCTGAGCTACCAGGGAAGCCCTGAAGAGTTATATACATGTGGCCAGTCTTATAAGGAAGTTAAACTCTTGGTATATAGAACTTAAGGTTTATTCTTTATTTTCTAATAATGCTATTTCTACTAAAGATTTTAAAGATTTTGTTAAAAATTATTTAGATTAAGAAACAAAATTAGAAATTGTAACGCTTCAAGTTTTAAACAAGACTGTCAGAAATTCCAAGGAATAGTGTGTTGGGGTAGAGTCATTCATTTTGCTTTTAGTCTAGTGTTTCTAAGAAACATTTCACTTACTAGAGGGACATGTATGAAATGATTTGAACAGATTTACTAATTTCTGCTAGAACACATGTCAGAAGCTATTAATGAGGTAAAACAGGATCATTAGGGTTATAATTATATGTCTCTCTGAATTTTCACAAGCTTATCCAGTTCATTATTGTTTTCTTAGAATATTTAATTACCATGATCATACTTTATCTGCAGCGTGTGTGTACCTATCATTTATGTCATGTGGTATATGTATCTATTTGCATATGTCTTATCCCCCCTATGGAGTTGAAAGCAAATGTTATTTTTTTATCTTTCTATCTCTGCAGAGTCTAATGGTAGATGCTTGATTGGATATTGGTTTACAGTAAAATAAAACATAAAAACCTAGAAAATATTTCTATTTAAGAAATTCACTATAGTCACTAATGATTGCAAGGTAATAGTGGTTTCTCTCAATGTATCATCTCCTGAAAGTAAATGAAGTATTTCCTTTGCATCTCCTAACACTTTCTTGTTGCAAATAAAATTGAAGCTGAGACTGTGCACAGCTGGTTTGAGTACCAGCTATGAAAGCCCAGCTCAAGTGAAATCATTCTTGGTGCAGCTGTCTGCTTCACAGTCATTCAGTTTCACTTCACAGAGGCTTGAACAGTATTTATGTTCTTCCTTCCACATCTGCAGAACTCCTTTTGGAGTCAATGAGAATCACAGACTTGTATTTAGCACGCTGGAGACACTGTATGAGATTTTATTTTGTGCTTATGGTTTTTTTTTTTTTTTCTTTTATTGCCAGAGGAGAGGATTAATATTTGGGTGATACTTATGATATGACACAAACAGTGTTACAGAATTCACACAGTCAAATAAATTTATATTTGGAAGGGACTTTAAGTGCCATTTAGTTGAATACCTACCGGTCCTATTTTACACATGAGAAAATTGAGTCTTAAAGACCTTAAATTACTTGATTAAGTATGGTTACTGGTAGATGCAAGATTAGTGACATCATTCCAGTGCAGGCATATTTTAGGGAACTGGCATTCAGTTCTCAGCTACAAAAGTAATTTAACAAATTAGGTTATACTAACTTTCCATTGTATTCAATATCTTAAAATATTTAAAATTTTAATGCTGAATTCATGTTGTATATTAAGTGTTTTAAATAAATATTTTAAAATCTCAGTTAATTGAAATATTAGAAGTTAATATTGTCCATTTAATTAGTTTTTCTGAAAAATTAAGGGTCCAAACTTTTGATATTGAAAATTATTTCAACATTCATCAGTGTCTACTACTACTTAATGTCTACACAATGCAGTGGGGCCATCTTGATCTTAAGTCAATAAATAAAAGACTATTGTTGCTCCAGGATCATTGGTGTGAGATTCTGGAATTGAATATATAGAATGTAAGAGCTCATTCTGAATATGTACTGAGTGAGGATATATATCTAGGGAGAGAATTTTTAGACTAATTCCTTATATAAGCTTGTTAACTTTTCTAATAAAAATCTGAACATGTTAAAAAATGTTTGGATCATTTGAAAGTAAGAGTTCAGTGTTTATGCTAATTTACTATCTGTTCTACATCTTGAACTTACAGATGTTCAAGCTGGTTTTAGAAAAGGCAGAGGAACCAGAGATCAAATTGCCAACATCTGCTGGATCATCAAAAAAAGCAAGAGAGTTCCAGAAAAACATCTATTTCTGCTTTATTGACTATGCAAAAGCCTTTGACTGTGTGGATCACCACAAACTGTGGAAAATTCTGAAAGAGATGGGCATACCAGTTCACCTGACCTGCCTCTTGAGAAATTTGTATGCAGGTCAGGAAGCAACAGTTAGAACTGGACATGGAACAACAGACTGGTTCCAAATAGGAAAAGGAGTATGTCAAGGCTGTATCT
>NW_011494740.1:1290657-1299843 GCF_000754665.1 Bison bison bison | reverse complement strand
GTGGAAAATTCTGAAAGAGATGGGCATACCAGTTCACCTGACCTGCCTCTTGAGAAATTTGTATGCAGGTCAGGAAGTAACAGTTAGAACTGGACATGGAACAACAGACTGGTTCCAAATAGGAAAAGGAGTATGTCAAGGCTGTATATTGTCACCCTGCTTATTTAACTTCTATGCAGAATACATCATGAGAAACGCTGGGCTGGAAAAAGCACAAGCTGGAATCAAGATTGCTGGGAGAAATATCAATCACCTCAGATATGCAGGTGACACCACCCTTATGGCAGAAAGTGAAGAGGAACTAAAAAGCCTCTTGATGAAAGTGAAAGAGGAGAGTGAAGAAGTTGGCTTAAAACTCAACATTCAGAAAACTAAGATCGTGGCATCTGGTCCCATCACTTCATGGGCAATAGATGGGGAAACAGTAGAAACAGTGTCAGACTTTCTTTTTTGGGGCTCCAAAATCACTGCAAATGGTGATTGCAGCCATGAAATTAAAAGACGCTTACTCCTTGGAAGGAAAGATATGACCAACCTAGATCACGTGTTCAAAAGCAGAGACATTACTTTGCCAACCAAGGTCTGTCTAGTCAAGGCTATGGTTTTTCCAGTGGTCATGTATGGATGTGAGAGTTGGACTGTGAAGAAAGCTGAGTGCTGAAGAATTGATGCTTTTGAACCGTGGTGTTGGAGAAGACTCTTGAGAGTCCCTTGGACTATAAGGAGATCCAACCAGTCCATTCTAAAGGAGATCAGTCCTGGGTGTTCTTTGGAAGGAATGATGCTGAAGCTGAAGCTCCAATACTTTGGCCATCTCATGTGAAGAGTTGACTCATTGGAAAAGACTCTGATGCTGGGAGGGATTGGGGGCAGGAGGAGAAGGGGATGACAGAGGATGAGATGGCTGGATGGCATCACTGACTTGATGGACGTGAGTTTTAGTGAACTCTGAGAGTTAGTGATGGACAGGGAGGCCTGGCGTGCTGCAATTCATGGGGTCACAGAGAGTCGGACATGACTGAGTGACTGAACTGAACTGAAATGAACTACATCTTAATGAATGACTTTTGATCATGCTTGTGCCCCAGGAGGTTTTATCCACAGCCTGATATTCTTTATGACCTCACTTACATGTCTTCTGTTTGTTCATATTAATCTTTCTCCAATATTAGAAACAAAAAATATTGGAAAGTCAGAAAGGTGCTAGCAATTACCACATCAAAAGCACCCTATGTCAAATGCAAAGAAAGTAAGAGGGTGTCTTGGGTTTAAGTCAGTGAGAAACAGGGGAACCCAGGCCAGGAAAATGATAGATGATAAAGACTCAAGGGTCCAGACATCATCAGACGATACATTATTAGAAATACAAGCAAAGGGGTTGTTAAGGATCTAACTCAATAGGTCTGAAAAAGTGGGCCACACACACTGGAAGCAAGAATGAACTTCAGCATAGAATAAGTATTGAAAGAAGAAATTCGAAGTAGAAGTTGCTGTTCATGCGTTTCCTTCTCAAAACCTTGGATGTATCTAGTCTAAGGCGGATGAGACACTTGGATGTGTGTTTGAGGACTGAGCAAGGTGGCTTCTAATATGCTACTGTGCTCTCATTTCTCTTGCTTCTTGAAGAGATTCTGTACACTGTAGTTCCGCAAATTCTCACTAAGTGAAAGTTGTATGGATGAAACACACACACATGTATGCACACACACAGGACTATGCGGCTTTCAGGGGACCCTGGATCAGACTTAAGGCACATGTATTTAGTATTGAATGGATTCAGTTCAGTTGAGTCACTCAGTTGTTTCTGACTCTTTGTGACCCCATGAACTGCAGCACGCCAGGCTTCCCTGTACATCACCAACTCCCAGAGCTTGCTCAAACTCATGTCCGTGGAGTCGGTATTGCCATACAACCATCTCATCCTGTCGTCCCCTTCTCCTCCTGCCTTCAACCTTTCCCAGCATCAGGACCTTTTCCACTGAGTCAGCCCTTTGCATCAGATGGCCAAAGTATTGGAGCTTCAGCTTCAGCATCAGGACTTCAAATGAATATTCAGGGGTGATTTCCTTTAGGATGGACTGGTTGGATCTCCTTGCAGTTTGAGGCACTCTTAAGAGTTTTTTCCAACACCACAGTTCAAAAGCATCAGTTGTTTGGCCCTCAGTTTTCTTTCTGGTCCAATTCTCACATCCATACATGACTACTGGAAAAACCATAGCTTTAACTAGATGGACATTTGTCGGTAAAGTAATGTCTCTACTTTTTAATATGCTGTCTAGGTTGGTCACAGCATTTCTTCCAAGGAGCAAGGCATCTTTTAATTTCATGGCTGCAGTCACCATCTCCAGTAATTTTGGAGCCCAAGAAGATAAAATCTATCACTGTTTACATTGTTTCCCCATCTATTTGCCATGAAGTGATGGGATCACCCTGCTTATTTAACTTATATGCAGAGTACATCATGAGAAACACTGGACTGGAAGGAACACAAGCTGGAATCAAGTTTGCTGGGAGAAATAACAATAACCTCAGATATGCAGATGACACCACCCTTATGGCAGAAAGTGAAGAAGAACTAAAGAGCCTCTTGACAAAAGTGAAAGAGGAGAGTGAAAAAAATTGGCTTAAAGCTCAACATTCAGAAAACGAAGATCATGGCATCTGGTCCCATCATTTCATGGCAAACAGATGGGAAAACAGTGGAAACAGTGGCTGAATTTATTTTTCTGGGCTCCAAAATCACTGCAGATGGTGATTGCAGCCATGAAATTAAAAGATGCTTACTCCTTGGAAGGGAAGTTATGACCAACCTAGATAGCATATTAAAATGCAGAGATGTTACTTTGCCAACAAAGGTCTGTCTAGTCAAGGCTATGGTTTTTCCAGTGGTCATGTATAGATGTGAGAGTTGGACTGTGAAGAAAGCTGAGTGCCGAAGAATTGATGCTTTTGAACTGTGGTGTTGAAGACTCTTGAGAGTCCCTTGGACTGCAAGGAGATCCAACCAGTCCATCCCAAAGATCAGTCCTGGGTGTTAATTGGAAGGACTGATGTTAAAGCTGAAACTCCAATACTTTGTCCACCTGATGCGAAGAGCTGACTCATTTGAAAAGACCCTGATGCTGGGAGGGATTGGGAGCAGGAGAAGAAGGGGATGAGAGAGGATGAGACAGTTGGATGGCATCACCGACTTGAACATGGGTTTGGGTGGACTCTGTGAGTTGTTGATGGACAGGGAGGCCTGGCGTGCTGTGGTTCATGGGGTTGCAAAGAGTCAGACACGACTGAGTGACTGAACTGAACTGAACTGATGGGAACAGATTCCATAATCTTTGTTTTTGAGTGTTGAGTTTTAAGCCAGCTTTTTCACTCTCCTCTTTCACTTTCATCAAGAGGCTCTTTAGTTCTTCTTTGCTTTCTGCCATAAGTGTGGTGTCATCTGCATATCTGAGGTTATTGATATTTCTCCTGGCAATCTTGCTTCCAGTTTGTGCTTCATCCAGTCTGGCATTTCGCATGACGTACTATGCATACATAAGTTGAATAAGTAAGGTGACAATATACAGCCTTGATGTACTCCTTTCCCAAATTGGAATCAGTCCATTGTTCCATGTCCAGTTCTAACTGTTGCTTCTTGACCTGCATACAGATTTCTCAGGAGGCAAGTCAGGTAGTCTGGTATTCCCATCTCTTGAAGAATTTTCCACAGTTTGTTGTGATCCACACAGTCAAAGGCTTTAGTGTAGTCAGTCAAGCAGAAGTAGATATTTTCCTGGAATTCTCTTGCTTTTTCTGTGGTCCAGTGGATGTTGGCAATTTGATCTCTGGTTCCTCTGCCTTTTCTAAATCCAGCTTGAACATCTGGAAGTTCTTGGTACATGTACTGTTGAAGCCTAGCTTAGACAATTTTGTGCATTACTTTGCTAGTGTGTGAGATGAGTGCAATCATGTGGTAGTCTGATCATTCTTTGACTTTGCCTTTCTTTGGGATTTAATTGAAAACTGACCTTCACTTGGATTAAATATTTGGATAAAATTGTATGCTTTCCTTGTCTAGTTTACCAGAATTGTTATTGATCAGAATATGAGTTACCCTCTTTTAATTATTGTATATAGTTCTGAGGCTTCCGCCTCACAGACTTCCTGACCAATGCAGCTCTGTATTCACTGAGTGAATTCACAGACTTACGTGTTACTTTATGACTCTTTGGGGACTGGTGATAGGGAATATTTCCTGGGACCTAAAAGAACAGTGAGAATTTGAACAATGAAAAAAATAGAAGAATTCATTAGCTTTCTCGTTAGAGTTTGCCTTTGTGGAAAACATTAGGAAGATAAGGCATCAATAAGCATTTCCACACAGGATAGAATTTTTTAAATAGAGAGGACCATGTAAGTTTAAATGGAAATGTTTTGGGATTATGATGTTATAGAATTTAAGTTGTCACTGCAACTCTGTTGGAAGCCCCATGAACATGTGATAGCTCAGCATTTGTGATTAGAACTGTTTTAGGGTTCTAGTCTTTCCACAATATTGTAGGATGACTTGAAAAAATTATTTTACCTGTCCTGATCGCCATTTCTTTGTATGATACATGACACTTTTAGACTAAAGCTGCAGTGTCCTTTTTGCTCTGTTCATGATATATATATTTTTATCTAACAAAATTTTGGCAAATAAAGGTAAATACTGACTGATTCTGGCCTCACAAAGGCATGTGTTAGTAAGAGAGAGAAGTGGTCCTATGGGTTGGGTAAACAAGAGAAGAAGAATATGGGTGAATAAATCTACAAGTTGAGCTGAAGTGTATCATGAAGATGATTGGCTGGCCTCTGGACATCTAATCGCACACACAGCTGCTTTTGACAAGTGGAATCGCAGGTGACAAAAGTTATGTCAGCGTCTCAGTGAGGTGTAGATTAAGCAGTACCTAATTTCTTAGGGAGAGCTGATAAATGAGACACGATGGAAATAAGGTCAACAGGAAGGGCATCCAAGTAAATTGAAATAAAGTCCAGCCTACGATTGTTCCCAGCAGAGGTGTAAGGGATTCAGTTGTAATTGGCAGAGAAAGTATTTGTTCTCTCTATGAGAAGAGCCAGAGCAAGAACAATGGAAGGGACCTGACAAAAGAAATGAGACATTCTCCAAAAATGTCTTTGGGGAAGACATTCCCCAAAGAGGGGCATGGTCATGCAGTGCAAGCAGACCCTCTCCTATGACATTTTATATTATCTTTACCTCTTTTTTTCTCAGAAAAAGTTTTCTTTTTGTTTCTCTTCCTTTTGTCTTCATTTCACCTCTTGAAAGACTTGAGATTTAGATTATAGTCCCTGTGTACCAATGAGAACTTGTACTTGAACCCTTAAGTTGGAAGATTCTTACTCAGAGGCCCCTGAGAGATTATCACAGCAGAGTTGCTTCTGGGGACTTGGGAAATGACCAGTCTCTTTGATTTCCTGGGGAAAGCCACCACAACAAAGTCCTTGAGGTCAAAGCTCAGCTTTACACTGCACAAGAAGTTGCAAATTTTGACTTTTTGGTAGGTTCACAGAGAGGTCACCAGGACTAGTTCCTGCGCACATTGCCAGTAACAACAGACTTGTCCACAATGAAAAAGGAGAAAAAAAAAAAGAAGAAGAAGAAATTGGAATAATGTTGCAAAGTCTCTGTGGATGAATTTAAAAACTTGATGAAATGATTGATCCAGTGGCCATACCATTGAATTAAATGGACCAAAGACTGGCTTGGAGTGTAACAGCAAACACATAAACTTAGGTGAGCCAGGCAAGATTTCTCCTTTCTGTGGCTTTTGTGATATTGAACTCACAGGCTTGTTGTTGTTTTCCAAGGAGAGGCCCAGTTGTCTGAGGCCCCTCCCTGTGTCCCCTATGCCCCTACATGTGACTTGATGTCCTTCTGCTCTCTCAAATCTCTTTTCACTCTTTCCTGCTTTTTCAGGCAATGGACTCAATGAGCCTTGAAAATCAGGTCCAAGGCCGCATAGACAGACTGTCTGCAAAGCTCATAACGTTGCTGCCAGTCTAGGTCATCAGTGTTCAACATGGGCTCTCTCTAGATCTGGCAAAGCATCACAGCTATCTCTGTGTTTAGAGAACCCAGGTTGTCTGAAAGGAAGCATTGTTCACTTACAGCACTCTGTCTGAAGCATCCTTCTTGGGAAGGTTGTACCAGGGGTCACTAGACCCTTTCCAACCATAATGCTTGGGCAGAAGGGTAGAAGCTTCCTAGGCAAGAAAGTGAACGTCTCACCCTAAAAGAAATTCTTTTTCTTCTAAAAATAAGGGGGTGCGTTGGAAATAAAAGAGACTTTAATTCAAATTCAAATGATAAATACAGTTTTATAGCAGTGAGGAGAATTTACGAAGACAAAACTAAGTCGAAAGGCCCTCACAGATTAGGTAGCGAGTTACCTATGAAAACGAGCTTGTGCTTCTTCACATGGCCTGATCCCTATTGGAGGAAAATCCCTTCCTGCCTCCCAGTCACTTTAATGTAAGTTATGGAGAAAAAAGTCTGAGTTTGACCTCAGTTTTCAGGCTTGATATTTTAACACATTACACTGTTTTTAATGCAAGCATCTCAAAAAAGTTTAAACCCTCTTTCAGACACTAGAGCTGTTAGCTCATTTCATATCAGTTAGGGGCTACAGATTGTGAGTAGTCGGTTTTGTTTTTCTTCTTTCTGGGATTGTAGCAAACTGCACTCCATAGTTTGGGCTTTGGGAGTTGGCCCACTGAGCTCACAGAAGATAGCTCTGCTAGGAACACAGGGGACAATTGAGAACTAGGCAGCCTGCAGAGAAGGCCCTTCTGAGGGTCAGTTTGGAAGGAGCCACAAGAAAAAAGGGTGAGGGTTAATGACTCCCTTCACGAGGCTTTTTGGCAGTGGTACTTCACCTCAAATGGAAATTTCAGAAGTTTCTGTACTGCTCACAAGAGCATTCCTGGAGTTGAGTAGCAGAAAGTTAGGCCAAGCATAATGTAGTGACTCTGCCGAACACAGCTCTGTCTCCAGGAACTCATCGTCATCATCAAATAGTATTTATTAAAAGCCCACACGCATATGGTTCAGAACAAACCACATTAAACAGGCAGGGTTGAGTTGCTGTTCCTCTGGAGGGCCACAATTTAAAACACACCAAAAATCAACTCTTGCTTCTATTAAGCTATGTTCTGACAACACAAGAATACTGAGAAAGGAAATTGCTTACACAGTGACTAATATTAATATGAATAATAATAATTAGTGCACTAAATATAATACTAATTAGTATGAATGTGTATGTGTCAGTCACTCAGTCAGTGTAGGTATCATTCATTAAGTACTTTCTTTGTGTCAGATCCAACACTGTTTCCTTATGCTATTTCAAAATGATCTTTATTTCTACTCAGAGAAATATATATCATTACTAAAACTAGTTTATGAAAGAGGCAAATGAAGCATAGACAAGTTAAATAATTTTCCCATAAAAACAAAGGTACAGGCCAGCAGAGCTGGGGCTTTAACTTAGGTTTATTTAAATCCAAAGACCATGCTAGGCCATACTGCTGTGGAAGAATGGGGCTTGAGAGGGTGGTCATAGCCCTGGTCTCTGGTGAGTCTCTGGGATGGGCTGCCAAATGAGCGTCCTTGGCTTTGCTCAGGAAAGAATTTAAGAGTGAACCGCAGAAAAATGAAAGCAAATTTATTTAGAGAGATACACACTTGAGACCTTTCCCTGGAGGTCCAGTGGTTACGATTCTGAGCTTCCAATGCAGATGGTATAAGTTTGATCCCAGGTCAGGGAACTAAGATTCCATATGTCACGTGGTATGGCCAATTAAAAAAAAAAAAAAACAAAAAAAACAGACATACCTACTCCATAGGCAGAATGTATGACATTTCAGAAGATAAGAGCTGGCCCAGAAATATAGAGTGATTAGTTTTCTTATTGTTCAGTTGCTAAGTCCTGTCTGACTCTTTGCAACCCGATGGACTTCAGCATACCTGGCTCCTCTGCCCTTCACTGTTTCCCAGAGTTTGTTCAAATCCATGTCCATTTATTCAGTGATGCTATCTAACCATCTCATCCTCTGCCACCTCTTCTCCTGTTGCTTTCAATCTCTTTCCCAGCATCAGGGTCTTTTCCAATGAATTGACTCTTTGCATCAGCTGGCCAAAGTATTGGAGCTTCAATTTCAGCATCAGTCTTTCCAATGAATATTCAGGGCTGATTTCCTTTAGGATTGACTGGTTTGATCTCCTTGCAGTCCATAGGACTCTCAAGAGTCTTCTCCAGCACCACAATTTAAAAGCATCAATTCTTTGGCGCTCAGCCTTCTTTATGGTCCAATCTTCACATCCATAACATGACTACTGGAAAAATCATAGCTTTGACTCTTTGGACTTTTGTTGACAAAGTGATCTCTTTGCTTTTTAATACTCTGTCTGGTTTGTTATAGCTTTCCTTTCAAGGAGCAAGCATCTTTGAATTTCATGACTACAGTCACCACCTGTAGTGATTTTGAAGACCAGAAAAGAAAATCTGTCACTACTTCTACTTTTTCCCTTTCTATTTGCCATGATCTTAGTTTTTTGAATATTGAGTTCCAAACTAGCTTTTCACTCTCCCCTTTCACCCACATCAAGAGGTTCATTAGCTCCTCTTCACTTTTTGTCATTAGAGTGGTATCATCTGCGTATCTGAGGTTGTTGATATTTCTCTCGGCAATCTTTATTCCAGTTTGTACTTCATCCAGTCTGGCATTTCACATGATGTACTCTGAATTTATAAGTTAAATAAGCAAGGTGACAATGTACAGCCTTGACATACTCCTTTCCTGATTTTGAACTAGTCAGATGTTCCATGTAAGGTTCTAATTGTTGCTCCTTGACCTGCATATAGGTTTCTCAGGAGACAGGTAAGGTGGTCTGGTATTCCCATCTATTTAAAAATTTTCCATAGTTTTCTGTGATCATCAAAGTCAGAGTCACAGTGGAGATTTCCAGGCACGTTTTTGGTCAGTGTCAGCACTGTCATGGTTCCTGTGGATGTGTCATTTAGCATGCTGATACATTACAACACGCATATAATGAGGCTCAAGGTACAGAAAAAGCTGAGTCTTTTGCCATTTGGGGCCTCGCAGGTTCTAACCAGTTTTTGTTGTATACTATTCCCAATG
>NW_011494740.1:1272699-1290557 GCF_000754665.1 Bison bison bison | reverse complement strand
CCTCTTGTCTCAATATTGCCAGGTCTCATGAGTTGAAAGTTGGTCTTGGGTGGGGTGGTAGAATATTTATAAAATAATAATGCCTATACTTTGTAAAGCAAGATACTTTATCTGTAACTTTAATAAAGTTCAGAAACTACTTCATTCAACCCTTTTTATTTAAAATGGTGTTGCTTTCCTGAGGCTCAGACAGTAAAGAACCCACCTGCAAAGGGGCAGACCTGGGTTCAGTCCCTGGGTTGGGAAGATCCCTTGGAGGAGGGCATGGCAACCCATTCCAGTATTCTTGCCTGGAAAACACCCATAGACCGAGGAGCCTGGCCGGCTGCAGTCCATGGGGTTGCAAAGAGTCAGACACGACTGAACGACTAACGACAGCACAGCACATTTAAAATGGTGTTGTTCCTACCATTAGTGAGGTTAAGAATTTTCTTTGCCATGAAAAACAGGAGAAGTGGGGCTGGTGAGTCATGAGTATGTCTAACTAAAGTAGTTTACACACCAAATTGGATGAAGAAGACTGGTCTAGATAACTGATCAGAATCACCTAGACCACAGATTTTGAAAAACATGCTTCCGAAACCAAGCAGTGTCTATGGGTCCCTCCTGGGTACAAAAATCTTTCTGTGTCCCCAGTTCCTTGTTTGTAGGATAAAGGCTTTGTTCTCCTACACCTTCCTTAAGTTCCAAAAGGCAAATTCAAACAGTTGCTAATCAGGGAAATGAAGACATGCAGAAACAAAGGAAAAGCAGTCAAACCTAATTCCTCCTCAAGGAATAAGCATAACAATACATCTTTGAGTTCTTCTACAGAAACTAAAACCCCCACCCAGGTAGAGGATGGTAATTTGAGGCTGAACACAAGATTCCTGGAACACTGCCCTGTTACCTGACCACCAATAAGTCTTCCCTTGTAGCTCAGTTGGTAAGGAATCTGCGTGCAATGCAGGAGACCGGGGTTCAATCCCTGGGTCAGGAAGATCCCCTGGAGAAGGAAATGGCAGCCCACTCCAGTATCCTTGCCTGGAAAGTCTCATGGACACAGGAGCCTGGTAGGCTGCAGTCCATGGGGTGCCAAAGAGTTGGGCATGACTGAGCAACTAACACTTAACCTATCAGAAGTCACACACCCTGCAGCCCTCACTCTAAATTTTGCCTTTAAACATTCTTCCCTGTTTGGGTCTTTTTCAGCATGAGCCACTAATTCTTGCTTGGCCCTTGCCATAAACATTTCTCTGCTCCAAACTCTGACATTTCAGTTTGTATGGGCTCAACTGTGCATTGGGCACATGAACTTGGATTTGACAACACTTTCTACAATAATCTATGCTGATTGGTAGTTCTCAGATGATGGATAGATAGATAGATAGATATAGATAGATAGATAATTGATTCACTTTTCCATACACCTGAAACTAACACAACATTGTAAATTAATTATACTGCAATTAAAAAAATAACAGAAGGGAGGGAGAAGGACTCAATAAATTTCAACCTCTTTTCTTTAGTATTTATACTGCTTGGTGTTCTCTGAACTTTCTGGAACTGTGGTTTGATATCTGACATTAATTTGGGGGGAATTCTCATCATTATTGTTTCAAACAATTCTGCTCCTTTCTCTCTTTCTTCTCCTTCCAGTATGCCCATTACACATATGTTACGCTCTTTGTAATTAACTTACAGTCCTTGGATATTCTGTTCTTTAAGTCTTTGTTCTCTTTGCTTTCAGTTTTGTGGGTTTCTTTTGAGACATTCCTCAAGCTCAGAGATTCTTTCCTTAACTGAGTCCAGTCCACTAATAAATCCATCAAAGGCATTCTTTATTTCTGTTACAGTGCTTTTTATCTCTAGCATTTCTTTTTGGTCCTTTCTTAGAATTTTCATTATACTACTCACGTTGCTCACCTTTTCTTGCATGTTATCTACTTTATTCACTAGAACCCTTAGCATATTAATCATAGTTTAAAATTCCTGATCTGATCATTACAACAGCCCTGCCATGTCTTGTTCTGATGCTTGCTCTCTTTCTTCAAAGTGTGTTGTTTTTTTTTTTGCTATTGGTATGGGAGGCACAGGTTTGATCCCTGGGTTGGGAAGATGCCCTGGAGAAGGAAATGGCAACTCAATCCAGTATTCTTGCTGGGAAAATCCCATGGATAGAAGAGCCTGGTGGGCCATAGTCCATGGGGTTGCAAAGAGTCAGGCATGACTTAGTGACTAAACAACAGCAACAAGAACGTGCGTTGTTATTGTTTCCTGGTAGCGGAACATGACCTTAACAGGCAAAAGAAACTGCTGTAAATAAGCCTGTAGAGATGTGGTGGTGAGGTGTGGAGGAGGGGAAGCACTCTTTAGCCCAGTCATGAGGCCTCAGTCTTGGTGAGCCTGCATGTGTGCTCAGTTGCTTCAGTCGTGTCTGGTGTTTGACTCTTTGCGACCCCATAGGCCATAGCCCATCAGGCTCTGTCTATAGGATTCTCTAGACATGGGTACTGGAATGGGTTGCCATGCCCTCCTCTAGGGGATCTCCCTGACCTAGGGATCCATCTCCTGTGTCTCCTGCATTGCAGGCAGATTCTTTACCCACTGAGCCACTAGGGAAGCCCCTTGGTTAGCTTATGCCTCACCAAAAGTGAACTTCACAAGAGCTTCTTGGTTTTTTCCTCCTCTCTTAGGTGAGACAGGATGGCTAGAGTGGGCTTGAGTTGGGTATTTCCCTTCCCCCAAGTCAGATAGGGAAAGGAGTATATCAAGGCTGTATATTGTCATCCTGCTTATCTAACTTGTATGCAAAGTACATTATGCAAAATGCTGGGCTGGATGAGGCACAAGCTGGAATCAAGATTGCCGGGAGAAATGCCAATAACCTAAGATACACAGATAACATCACTCTTATGGCAGAAAGTGAAGAAGAACTAAAGAGCCTCTTGATGGAAGTGAAAGAGGAAAGTGAAAAAGTTGGCTTAAAACTTGAGATTCAGAAAATGAAGATTGTGGCATCCGGTCCCATCACTTCATGGCAAATAGATGGGAAAACAATGGACACAGTGACAGATTTTATTTTCTTGGGCTCCAAAATCACTGTAGATGGTGACTGCAGCCATGAAATTAAAAGATGCTTGCTGCTTGGAAGAAAAGCCATGACCAATCTAGACAGCACATTAAAAAGCAGAGACATTACTTTGCCAACAAATGTCCATGTGATCAAAGCTATGGTTTTTCCAGTGGTCATGTACGGATGTGAGAGTTGGACTATAAAGAAAGCTGAGTGCTAAAGAACTGATGCTTTTGAACTGTGATATTGGAGAAGACTCTTGAGAGTCCCTTGGACTGCAAGGAGATCCAACCAGTCCATCCTAAAGGAAATCAGTCCTGAATATTCATTGGAAGGTCTGATGCTGTAGCTGAAACTCCAATACTTTGGCCACCTAATGCGAAGAACTGACTCATTGGAAAAGACCCGGATTCTGGGAAAGATTGAAGGCGGGAGGAGAAGAGGGCAACAGAGGATGAGATGGTTGGATGGCATCACCAACTCAATGGACATGAGTTTGAGCAAGCTTCAGGATTTGGTAATGGACAGGGAAGCCTGGCGTGATGCTGTCCATGGGATCACAAAGAGTCCGACACAACTGAGTGACTGAACTGAACTAAACTGAAACTAGTCACAGGTGTTGATAATGCCCTGCAGGTGAGGCTTTGGTTAAGCAGTTTCCTCTGTGGGCAGGCTTGTTAAGAAGAACAGAGCATTCTGGGATATTTCAAAATGTTCCTTTTCTCCCTTCCTCTGCTAGAAGCAGGAGAGGATATTTCTTTGATGTTTTCTGATGAAATCTGATCGGGCTTCTGGAGCTAAATCCCCCGTCACTGGGTCCTCATGGTGTTTTTAAGTCTCAGGCTTGTCTGTGCTGAACTGTCATCAATTCATCATTTACAGTTCCTGGCTTCCTGCCCTGTGCTTGGTTCTCAAAGGTTATACCTTATACTTTCCTGTCTCTCTAATCTTGGCAGCAGTGGTTTGCTCTGTGCCCTCTTGTTATGGATACAAGATGAGTTGTGGATGTTGATCTTTTCAGTTTTTCACTTGCTTGTAGAATGGGATATGGCTTCCAAGCTCCTTATGTGAGCAACTGGAAAGCAATCCCTATCCTCCACTCCCTTATCATCCCACTTGAAGCAGAGAGCTGGCTGAGTAGTATTGGTATGGCACAAAACTACATCCATTTTGGAAACCAAGACCCTACCCCATCACTGCTGTTCCTGCCTGTTGGGCTAAACACAGCTAGTAGTGGTGTGGAAGGAAGACAGGTGAACATTTGTACAGATGCAGCATGGCAACTTTAAGATGGAGACTGATTCAGGGCTGGGGAGGTTGTGCAGCTTCAGAATATGTCTGGTGCTTAGGAGAGTTTGTCTCCTAGCCAGAGCTGATCCTATTTTTTTTTTTACTAACTGGCCAGTCTTATCTGACTCTTTGCAACCCATGGACTGTAGCCCACCAGCCTCCTCTGCCCATGGGATTCTTCAGGCAAGAATACTGGAGTGGGTTGCCATTTCCTTTTTCAGGGGTCTTCCAGACCCAGGGATCAAACCTGGGTCTCCTGCACTGCAGGCAGATTCTTTACCATTGAGCTACCTGGGAAACCTCGACTTATTAGTAGCTATCTAATGTTAATTTCTGCATTTATAATACAGCTAAATCTCCTACCTGTTGATTATGCTGATTTGTATGAACATCTTTTCTGATAATTTTAATATTCAAACTCTCCTTTTGCTTGAGCTTATTGACTTCCCCGTGTGTAACATCATTTTTCTGCTACCTGATCAATATTCTGACCTTCATGAATTTTTGTGGTTGTTGTGGAAGTGTGTAGTGGGTGTTCCAGAGTGTCACCCAGATTCTCCCTGCAGGTCTGCTAGCATTGATGGCTAAAGACCTCTCACAGCTGGGAAGCTCTTTGGAAATTGCTCTAGAATAAAGATAGCTTCTTTGCTCACATTATACCCTGTCCCTAGAGAGAGCTCACCAACTGAATAATTGACCTATATGAGTGTGGACTTCCCTGGTAGCTCACACCTTTAAGAATTTTGCCTGCAATGCAGGATACCTGGGTTTGATCCCTATGTCAGGAAGATCCCCTCGAGAAGGGAATGTCTCCCCACTCCAGTATTCTTGCCTGGAGAATCTCATGGACAGAGGAGACTGTTGGGCTATAGTCCATGGGATGGCAAAAAGTCAGACATGATTGAGTGACTAACACATATGGGTATACCTTAAAGACTTGGTTTCCTTGCCTTAATTCTAGAAAACTGCGAAGGGCCATCCTAGATCCAGGGCTTCCTGAAGGATTATCTGAGACCCCTGTTAGAACTGCCCTGTACAAGTTCCACTTCTCCCTTTGCCCAATCCTCCTTCCTTACTCCTTAATACATGTTGTTCAGCCTTAGATTCTGTTTTATGAGGAACCCAACTTAAATGTTAGTTGGTTCCAGGAGTGGTCTGAGGATCCAGACTGTACAGCAGAATTTTGGAGCTGGATTGCCTGCTGTCTGCAGGGTAGTGAGAGCCCCATCCCTGGTGGAGGGAGGGGCAGTCAGCTCCTGGCGTGCTGGAGCATGCAGTTAGAACTTTCACAAGTGGTGCAGCAGGGTAGGATTCAGTGGAAGGAAATGCCCTGCCAGGGGCAACATCTCAGGCATTTGTAAAGTAGTGATTGTCAGACCAATTCAATCAGATGGCTTTTGCTATGTGTAAGCAGTACATTGTAGAAAGACAAGGGCCAAGGGTTAATAACTCATTTAAGGTGAAGTATGCAAGCCAGATTTTTTTTTTTTTTTTTTTCAATTTGGCTGCCCTGGGTCTTCCTTGCCACGTGCAGGATCTTTAGTTGTGGCATTCCAACTCATAGTTGCAGCATATAGAGTCTAGTTCCCTGACTACGGATTGAACTTGGGGCCCCTGCATTGGGAGCACAAAGTCTTAACCACCACAGAAGTTCCAGGGTCTTTTGACGGAGTATGAAAAAAATTTTATCTCTTACAACCAGAAGGAAAAGAGCTGAGGATCAGGCCCAGGGCTTGATTATGAGGATAGTGAAGCTTCAGGGAAGGTTGAATTTTCAACCCCAGCAAGTCAAGTATCATGAAATTAGCACCCTAGTTAGAAAGTAGCTGGACTCTGAGACTTGAAATGGGGACCTCTGTTTGTCTTCAAAAACCTTGAGTCCCCAGATTTCCTAAGACTGCAGGCCCACAGATGTGGCCCACTCCACACTATTAGATACACACTACTAGTCCCTCTTGCTGCTTGAAGATGACACACAGGCTTTGAGAGACAATGTAGCCTCCCTTCAGTGCTATCTTTACCTTCATTTCTGGACACTAGCCCAAGTCTAAGACTAGTTCACAATAAAGAACAATCAAGAGTGCTGGACCTGCTAAGGGAGTAAAGAGGCTTAAACCTAAGGAGCACTTTGGCTAGGCTAATGTGTATTGGCAGGAACTAGTAGGGGGTGTGTGTGTGTGTGCACGCACGTGAATCCTTACAATGCTGGATCAAGGCATGGAGCTAGACCATTAGGTTTACATAAGGGAAAAGTCTGTCTCCAGGAGAGTACTCTCCCAGGCTACAGGATTTAACACCCCATCCCATCAACAACCTAGGAGATGCTGCTAAGATGGTTCTTGGAGAAATGCTGGCCCACATGAGGTGAAGCAGAAATGTCAGGACTCTGACAGCAGATGGAGGAGGCAGGATCAGAAGACTGAGAGGAAAGAACCATGAGCCAAAACCATACATATCTTAGGTAGAGGGATGGTGACAGGTATGAAAGCCACATTTAGAGATTTGAAGAATGCAGGAATTTCTTATCACCTCTTCACTTAATTCACCTCTCTGGCCACTACAAGAGAGAACTGTATCCTAGAGGGTGACAATAGGTTCCATCAAGGGGTAATTCCACTTATAGCTTCTGTGTCTGCTAGAATAGACTAACAAAACACCTCAGATACAAAGCATACAACCACTGATCTAAATGGTGCATTATTTCATATACTTATTTTGGAGGATTGAAAGCAGGTCTCATTCACATGAGATAAAACGCAGCATACATTTGTGACCTGACCTCAGGGCCCTGTTATTGTACCTCTCCCACCTTCTGTCATGATACAAACCAACAAGATCTAGACCACCTGGATGTTCCATAAAACATCACATTGATCTACCGATGATACCATGTTAATTGTTCCAGACACACAAGAATGTTGGAGGCCTTGGTAAGGTACAGTGGGAAATGAGCTCCAAAGATTCAGTGACCCAGCACATTGATAAGGTTACTAGGACTTTGTCAAATGAAGGAACCTCCTACTATTAGGCGTGAAGCCTAATACCTGGATGGCCTCATTGGTTCTGGAGGCAGCATATTACATACTTGGGTATTTACTGCTCTGACCCATTTCCCAGCTCACACAAAAGACTGCCAGCTTTAGGTGAGGCCCAGAGCAGAGAAGACCTGCATGAAAGCTTAGGCTATGGTATAGCAGCCTGCCAGTTGGGTGAGCTCTCCAGGTAATAAAACTATGTGGTGAGAAAAGATGTCATGTGGCAGGTATGAAGAGCTTCAGTAGGGAAGACCTCTAAGGTCTTGAAACAGGGCCATAGCATCTACAATTATTATAATGCAGTAGATATTGTAATACATCTGCATCAGTGAGCTATAGACTTTGGAAAACAGCCCTTGGCTTGCTATTAGGGGTGAGTGGAAGTGGGATGCTTTACCTTGAGACACAGGGTGATTGTGCGGCCAAAGCTGCTCTTTGTGAGCAGAGTATTGCCAGACTCGTCAAGCTATCAGGTCAGACAGCTATCAGTAATCCATTAGAAAAAGGGAGGGTCACTTCCAGGTGGTTTATATTCATGTGCTGTCTAAGACTCTGCACCAGAACCTCATGAGGGTTCCTTAAAATCAGCCAATGGACAGAGAAAAAAAAGAATTTGTTTCATATAAGTGTAGGTTTGATATGTCAGGGCAAGCTACAGAAGGATTACTGCTGCCCTGCGGCCCTACTTCGGATAACCCTGAAAAACAGAAGTGAGTGAAAATTCACTGAGCAGAGCTTTAGTCACCCACTTTACACGGAAAAGAGAAACAGCCTGAGTTAAGAATATACATGGACTCCTGAGCTGTTAATGGTTTGGTGGTTGAACTCGGATTGGGGAGGTGTGGTGACAGGAGACTGTTAATCCTGGAGGGAAATCTGGGGAAGAGGCACGTGGATAGATCTATGGGGTGGGGAAAAAAGTGTGACGGTCTTTTAAATCAAATGTTCGCTCTTATCAAGGACCATAAACCATGGAATAAGTGCTAAACACAAATAGATACAATGCCTTGGCCAGTTGTTGTCAGCCAGGGCTTTCCACTGGTCCTCCAGTGCTGGCACAGGGATCCATGGTGGCCGTGATGGAAGTTATGCATGAGCCCAACAGCATGGGCTCCCACTCTCTAAGACTGATAGTGCTCCTGTGGCTGCTGAGTGTCCAGAACCCCACCAGGACACTTCCTTCTTATGTACTCCATGGAACAAAAGTCTTAATTTATGTGTGTGGGTGGCAGAAGGGAGGGGCAACTAACATTGTTGCCCATAATGTGAGCTTAGTCACTGTGTCGTGTCTGACTCTTTGCAACCCCATGGACTGCAGCCTGCCAGGCTTCTTTTCCATGGGGATTCTCCAGGCAAGAATACTGGAGAGGGTTGCCATGCCCTCCTCCAGGGGATCTTCCCACCCCAGGGATCAAACCCAGGTCTTCTGCATTGCAGGCGGATTCTTTACCGACTGAGCGACCAGGGAAGCCCTTGTTAGGGCACTGGTAAAAAGCTTTTGATCTGGGGGGAGTGAATAGAAAAATATCCCTATCCTTGAGGGAGGGGCAGAGTCATTGAGAATAACACACACTCCAGATCCGGGGACTTTGTGCTGCTCAAACACTGCATCTTTATTAGAACAGAGGCTTCTACCTCTTTCTATCCCTTTACACACACATGCACACCTGGGCCAAAAAGTATAAAGTAACAAATACGTATGGAAAATTCCTGGGGAAGTTGCAGGAGTGTGGATACCTTCTCTAAGGTTAATCAAAAGGGAAGACCTAAGACTGAGGGCGGATTAGATGTGGAGAAAACCCATCTGCAGAAACTATTTTCACCCTCAACACAAGGTTTTTCTAGAATATTTGAAGCCTGAGGTTCACTGAGGGTAACCATAGCAACAACTCTCTGAACACACTCTTGCCCAAAGAAGGTTATGCAGACTTGTCTAAAGAAGATTATGCAGATGGTAAATAAACACAAGAAAAGATGCTCAACTTCACATGAATGTGTGGTAAGTCACTTTAATTGTGTCCACGTCTTTGGATCCCATGACTTTAGCCTGCTAGGCTCCTCTGTCCATGGGATTCTCCAGGCAAGAATACTGGAGTGGGTTGTCATGCCTTCCTCCATGGGATCTTCCTGATCGAGGGATCACACTTGTGTCTCTTACATTTCTTGCATTGGCAGGTGGGTTCTTTACCACTAATGCCACCTGGGAAGCCAACTTCAGATAGGGAGATACAGATTAAAACTGTAGTAAGATACTACTTCATATCAATTGGAATGGCTAAAGAAAAAGTAACAGTACTAGATACTCACTAGAATTGCACAACTGGAACTCTTAGGCACTGCTGATATATCAATATATGCAAAAATTTATTGTTACTTGGAAAACAGTTTTGCATTTTCTTATAAAGTTAAACATGTAAATACAATAGACTTATTACATGATTCAGAGTTTACTACAGGTATTTTGTTGCTATTGTTCAGTTGCTCAGTCGTGTCTGACTCTTTATGATCCCATGGACTGCAGTACGCCAGGCTTCCGTGTCCTTCACTATCTCCAGGAGTTTGTGCAAACTCATGTCCATTGAGTCATTGATGCCAACCAACCATCTCATTCTCTGTCGTCTCCTTCTCTTCCTGCCCACAATCTTTCCCAGAATCAAGGTCTTTTCCAGTGATTTGACTCTCTGCAACAGGTGGCCAAAATATTGGAACTTCAGCGTCAGTACCAGTCCTTCCAATCAATATTCAGGGTTGATTTCCTTTAGGATTGACTTGTTTGATCTCCTTGTTTTCTGTATGGAAATGTTTATAGTAGCTTAATATTTGCCCCAAATTGAAATCAAGTGAGATGTCCTTTTTATAGTTAGGGGATTAAAAAAAACCTAGTACATTCATGCCATGAACTCCTACTCAGCAATGAAAAGAATGAACTATGATTCACAATAACAAGGATGGATCTCAAATTTGCTGTGCTAAGTAAAATTAGCCAAACCCCAAATGTTACAGGTTGTGTGATTTCATCATATGACAGCTGGGAAAGGAAACACTACATGGATGGAAAACAGAGCAGTGGTTGCTGGGAACTAGGGCTTAGGAGTAGGAGTTCACAATAAGGGAGAGCAGGAAGAACTTTTGCTGTGATGAAACTCTTCTGTCATGACTGTAATGGTATCCGTTCAGTTCAGTTCAGTCATTCAGTCTTGTCTGACTCTTTGCAACACCATGGACTGCAGCATGCCAGGCCTCCCTGTCCATCACCAACTCCTAGAGTTTACTTAAACTCAAGTCCATTGAGTTGGTGATGACATCCAACCACCTCATCCTCTGTCATTCCCTTCTCCTCTTGCCTTCAATCTTTCCCAGAATCAGAGTCATTTCAAATGAGTCAGTTCTTTGCATCAGGTGGCCAAAGTACTGGAGTCTCAGCTTCAGCATCAGACCTTCCAATGAATATTCAGGACTGATCTCCTTTAGGATGGACTGGTTGGATCTTCTTGCAGTCCAAGGGACTCTCAAGAGTCTTCTCCAACACCACAGTTCAAAAGCATCAATTCTTTGACCCTCAGTTTTCTTTCTGAGGGCCATACATGACTTTCTCACATCCATACATGACTACTGGAGAAACCATAGCTTTGACTAGATGAACCTTTGTCGGTAAAGTAATGTCTCTGCTTTTTAATATGCTGTCTAGTTTGGTCACAGCATTTCTTCCAAGGAGCAAGCATCTTTTAATTTCATGGCTGCAGTCACCATCTACGGTGATTTTGGAGCCCAAGAAGATAAAATCTGTCACTGTTTCCATTGTTTCCCCATCTATTTGCCATGAAGTGATGGGATCAGATGCCATGATCTTAGTTTTCTGAATGTTGAGTTTTAAGCCAACTTTTTCACTCTCTTTTTTCACTTTCATCAAGAGTGTCTTTAGTTCCTCTTCACTTTCTGCCATAAGTGTGGTGTCATCTGCATATCTGAGGTTATTGATGTTTCTCCCGGCGATCTTGATTCCAGCTTGTGCTTCATCTAGTCCGGCGTTTCTCATGATGTCCTCTGCATATGGGCTCCATTTATTTCTCAGCACCCATAGAACTGTACACCAAAAGTGAGTTTTACTGTATATAAATTGAAAGATTAAAAAGAAATCCTAAAACTGTAAGCAAGGTGAAGGGACCAAAGGGAGACTTGGACAAATCTCACCAGATAAATTTTCAAACATTTATTCATTTTTAATTGAAGGATAATTGCTTTACAGCATTGCATTTGTATCTACCAAATATCAGTGTGAATCAGCCCTAGATTTACCCATGTGCCCTTCCACTTGAACATCCCTCCCACCTCCGTCCCCATCCCACCCCTCTAGGTTGTCACCTAGCCCTAGTTTGATTTCCCCGACTCATACAGCAAATTCCCACTGGCTATCTATTTTACATATGGTAATGTAAGTTTCAATGTTATCCTCTCCATACATTTCACCCTCTCCTCCCCGCCTCCCCAGCCATATCCGTAAGTCTGTTCTCAATGTCTGTGTCTCCACTGCTGCAATGTAAATAGGTTCATTAGTTCCATCTTTCGGCTGCTGCTGCTAAGTCACTTCTAGATTCCATATATATGCATTAGTATGCAATAGTTGATAAAAGTTTTAAACTTTAGTTAAATTCTCTAATATAAAACCTCATGAAAATAAAAAGATGAACAATATACTGTCAAAATATTTGCAGTAAATACTATAGACAGAGTATTAATACAATTAATAGGTTTAAATTGTGTATATCAATAAAAGGCATGATATAAAACTTGAAATTTTCAGAAGAGGAAAGTGAGTACTTAATGAGATAAAATATTTTATTCATACCAGTAGTAGAAATGCAAATTGTGTAATAAATTATGTAATGTTTCAAACATCAAATCAAGATAGGTTTACATAATATTCAAATAAGGTTTAAGGGTAGGTTTGTAGATCTCTAAACTGGTGTAAATTTTTTGAAAAGGAATTTTGCAAAATATTTCATTAGCCATAATTCTTTATGTTTGAGAAATTCTCCTTGGAAATTATTCTAAAGATGTAACTGCATATAACTATATTATATATATATATATATAAAAGAATCACATATGTATTTTATATACATACAAAAATACCAATGGAAGAGATCTAAGAGAGTATATTTAAAAACAATCTAATTTTTAATAATAGAAAAATGTCTAGGTAAATTATGGTACATTGTAAAATGGAGTATCATGCAGACATGAAGTGTTAATAAGCAGAACCTTAATGATAATGATGACATGAGTAGTCAAGATAAACCAAATATTACATGATGTCATAACACATGGACATAAACCATCAATATAATAAAAATGGTTTTATCCACTTGGAAGAGTCGTTAGTGAATGTTATTTTCTTTCTCTCTTTTATATAGTTTTACCTTTTTCAAAAGAGATTAAAAAAATTTTTAAGCACCTGGAGGATCTTTTTTTCTGTCCATTAGCAGCATAGCCAGAGGTGAAGGGCACATAAGTAGGAGTTGTTTTCTTCCTTGATTTTCCCAGGAAATGCCTGGTCCTTTAACCATTTGGTTGCTTTGACTAGTACAAAGCAGGATCCTGGGTCTCTGCTCGGAATTCAGAGGGTTGTTATCTCAAATTGAGGAATAAAGGGCTGTAGAGTGTGGAACTGAATTGTTTTCTCTCAGGATACAAAATAGCAAATATCTTAAAATTGTTAAAACTGATTAGGATGCAATCTGGCAATATCTAGAGACCAACAGGGCACACACCCTTCAACCCATCAGTCTCTATCTTGGAAATCAAACCCATAGGAATGAAAGCACTGGCATCTAAAGGTACCTATGCAGTCACTTCTGTTAGAACACTTTACTTTGAAAATGTGAATTTGTTCCAATGCAATTGATATATTAGGGAACACTTGAGCATAACGTGAATTTTGCTTTGGCTTATGCACAATTTCCTTTGCAAAAAAACCCCACCAAGAGATGGCAGGAAACTGCACCCAGCTGAACCCAGCTGCCTGGGAAAACACAAAACACACCTCATACATCTCTAGCTACCTTAGCTCACTGTGTGTGTTAGCAGCCACACCCTCCACATCTGGTGTTACAACTTTCCATCTGATTCCAAATAACCCTCCTCCCACTGCTTCACAACTTGTAACAACCTTTCTGATGCCAATTTCCTAAAGCGGTTTTCATGTCTTTTTCAAGGTTGAATGACATATTTTTTATAGTATTTATGCATTTCTTAACCATTTATCATATGTGAAATGGCACTAGTATTTATAGTATTTTGGCACTAATATTTATAGTATTTTATAGTATTTATGCATTTCTTAACCATTTATCATATGTGAAATGGCACTATCATTTTTTAGGGTTCTAGTTTTTCAATATGTTGCTTTCTGGGATGAGGTTTCTGTACCTCCCTAACCCCATACTTGCCAGAAGTGCTATGGTTTTGTTAAAAAAAAGGATTTTTATTTACTTATTTTTGGCTGTTCTAGGTCTTCATTCGGAGAAGGCAATGGCACCCACTCCAGTACTCTTGTCTGGAAAATCCCATGGACAGAAGAGCCTGGTGGGCTGCAGTCCATGGGGTTGCAAAGAGTCGGACAGACTGAGTGACTTCACTTTCACTTTTCACTTTCACAGAAAAGGAAATGGCAACACACTCCAGTGTTCTTGCCTGGAGAATCCCAGGGATGGGGGAGCCTGGTGGGCTGCCGTCTCGGGTCGCACAGAGTCAGACACAACTGAAGCGACTTAGCAGCAGCAGCAGCAGGTCTTCATTGCTGTATATTCAGGCTTTTCTCTAGTTGCAGCGAGTGGGGACTATTCTTCTTTGCTGTGATGGGCTTCTCCTTGAGGTGGTTTTTCTTGTGGAACACAGGCTCTAAGCGGAGGGGCTTCAGTAGTTGTGGCACACAGGCTTAGTTGTTCCGAGGCATGTGGAATCTTCCCATACCAGGAATTTAACCGTGTCCCCTGCACTGGCAGGCAGATTCTTATTCACTGCATCACCAGTAAAGTCCCAGCCCTGTGATTTTTATTGCACAATTTTGTGTAGCCAGGTGTTTTTTTAAGGATGCATTTACCAATATATAATATATATTATATGCCATATATATATGCTATATATATATTATATGCTTTATATATGCTATATATATATATAATATAGCAGAACTTGTGTATGGAAGGCTGTTTATTGCAGCTTTTTTTTTCTTTAATAGTAGCTGAAAACTGGAAATGAAGAACCCTCAATAGAGATATGGTTGGATAAAGTGGGTTTATTCATGCTATGGAATACTACACAGCTTTTAAAAGAGTGGATTAGTGTTATAATAGCACATTAGAAAGATTTCCCCAGTATTGTGGAGCTATATTTTTTGAGCACCTGCTAAATGCCAGGCATGATGTTATTTTAGCACTTAATTTCCCTAAGTGTATATGTGTGTGTGTGTGTGTGTGTGTATTAGTTGCTCAGTCGTGTCTCACTCTATATGACCCCATGGACTGTAGCTCACCATGCTCCTCTGTCCATGGGATTCTCCAGGCAAGACTACTGGAATGGGTTGCCATGCCCTCCTCCAGGGAATCTTCCTGATGTAGGGATTGAACCTGGGTTTCCTGCATTGCAGGCAGACTCTTAACCATCTGAGCTCTAGGGTACAAAAATAAGTGCAATGAGAGCTTTTAAAAATAACAAAGGACAAAATTGTGGACAATCAGGACTTCCTAATTTGTTGCAGGATCCAGATCCATAAGTAATTCACTATAATGCAAATCAGATAATGACTTCGAAAGGATTAAGGGGCTTACCCAGAAGACAGATGTGCTTTAGAAGCATAACTGAGGGAGAGTCACTGTCCTGACTTGAACTCTTGAGTGTTTTAGACACAGTGAAGCAGATGAACTGAACTTACGAATAACAGCAATACAAGGAAGTATGCAACAAATGCTAAATAAGAGCTGTAAATTAGTTTGAGTGAACGCCGGGAGTTGGTGATGGACAGGGAGGCCTGGCATGCTGCAATTCATGGGGTCTCAAAGAGTCATCCATGACTGGAGACTGAACTGAACTGAACTGAGTGAGGACTTAGAAGGGTCCCTTTCTGGCTGAAGACTGCAGGAAATCATGGACGAGGTGGATTTAAGATATTCTTTAAGTGATAAGCGAGACTGTAATTTAAAATTTTAATTCTTATTTTTTTTATTGGAGTATAGTTGATTTACAGTGTTTCAGGTGTATAGCAAAGGGCTTCAGTTTTATATATATATATATATAATGTATGTGTCTATGTATATATCCATTCTTTTCAGGTTCTTTTCCATTAAAGTTTATTACAAGATGTTGAATATAGTTCTATGTGTTATATAGTAGGTGTTTGTTGATTATCTATTCTATATAGAAGAGTAGTGTATGGGAATTTTATGTCAGTTTTAGGAGCAGTGTTATGGAGTTTGAGAGAACAAAATAAATACTTTAAATAGAAATAGTCTAGAGGGTTTGAGTTTAGGTTTATTTTATAAACATGTATCAACTCAACATGATAGCTGAATATCAACCAAGAATCACAGGCGAAACAGAAAATTCAAGTAAACATCTGGGATTCACATTCTGATTTCAGGAAGAACAATCACCTCACCTATGTCCTCTCACAGAATAAAAGAATCAGTAGAGAACTCCAGTAGATTGACCTTCAGAGTTCTGGTTATAAACCACACTTTACTGTCTGTGCTATTGAGCAAGGCACTTCACTTCTCTAGGCTTCTCACCTTTGAAGAGAGGATTTTGAATAAGATGGCCTTGAGCTTTAGGATTCTGCAGTTCCTTGACAGATAAGCTTCCATGCTGTTTTGTATCTGCCCTTCAACTTTACTGAAAGATATGCTTTTCATATCTGGATTTATTTGGTGCAGAGCAGTTACCAAATGGAGTCTCTTCTTTGGGTGAAAGGAACTCCATAAGCTGGCACATTCTAATGTATGTTCATGCTTACTTATTTAATACATTATCTCTATAGGAAGAGGGCAAAACCGGTTGGTGTAATTTATGATACATTCACTGAAACTACTTAGGTATTTAGAGACTTTTTCCCCTTCAAATATCACAGTGATTTCAACAGTGAAAATTCTTTACATGCAGCCACAAACACTAGTCCTTGCTTTCTTCCAATGGGCACATAGAGGCATCTACTTGGATTTCCTTTGTGCTCATGATGTTCTTATCACCCTCGACATTTCCCATATACAACTTTGAAAAAGATCTTTAGGGATGAGAAAATAGTAATAAAAATATATGAGAATCAGAATTAGCAAAAAATCTCTGAGTGTGCACATGGCTTCTTACATTAAATGTGCAAGTTATAAGATGTCAAATCTGATTTCTTTTTTGTAGTTAGTGGGAAATGAAACTTCAATGGAAGAGCAAGATTCTGCAACATGTTTTAAAAGGTCATAAGCAAATTGCTGATAGGTTTATTTTCTATTTGAGTCCGTCATGTTGAAGGTTAGCATTTGGCTTATTAACCCAGTTTCCTTTTCTATTGGGGAATTTTATAAGTAATAGGTGGTCTCCAAAACCTTTAGCTTATCATGTTTATGATTCTATGATCCTTATGGATCATTTTCTTTTTAAAAATCCTGAATTTGTAACAGAGGGAATACTAGTATATATGTGAACAGATAATTTCTTTGAACAGTTTTCAATTTAGAAATCTAGGAGCTATATAAAATTTGGTTTTACATACTTTAGTTTGCTCTGAATTCTTGAACTGTTCAAAATGCACTTTACCATTCAAAAACATTTTCAAAATGACCCCTCAACTGAGGAAGAATTTATCATGAAATACATTGCAAAGTAGACATAAAATTACACCTGTACTGTAACAAACATTGTTGAGGGAAGGGAACAGTGTGTTTGAGCCAGCAAGTTAGAATTTTTATTTCTATTGCTATTATTTTTAGAGGCTGACAATTGATTGCTTTGACATTGTTATTTATGTTTTTTCCTAATTAACATATTAGGACAGTTTTGAGGCAGAAATAGTCTTTCAATTTTAGAATTAAAAGTCAATTCCTGATTAGGCAAAGTTGCTATAGGAAATAATAATTTTTGAATTAAAACATAATGGTATGTAGCAGTAGCCACAAACCAAAGAGCCCTCAGAATTCAGTCTCCTTTTGTCCTTGTGCCAACTTCTTGTCCCAGCATAGGGGAGTGCTGGGAAAGCTCACTTTCCCTTATTTTGCTAGTTCTTTTTGCTTTTCTTGGTATTTTTCTCAATACAGAAAATATCTGATTGAATACTTTGTTGACTCTTGTTCTTATTTAAATGGAGGTTGAGAAGCCAGGCTCCAGCAATACGTGAACCGTGAACTTCCTGATGTTCAAGCTGGTTTTAGAAAAGGCAGAGGAACCAGAGATCAAATTGCCAACATCTGCTGGATCATGGAAAAAGCAGAGAG
>NW_011494740.1:1272245-1272599 GCF_000754665.1 Bison bison bison | reverse complement strand
ACTGGTTCCAAATAGGAAAAGGAATATGTCAAGGCTGTATATTGTCACCCTGTTTATTTAACTTATATGCAGGGTACATCATGAGAAACGCTCGACTGGAAGAAACACAAGCTGGAATCAAGATTGCTGGGAGAAATATCAATAACCTTAGATATGCAGATGACACCACCCTTTTGGTAGAAAGTGAAGAGGAACTAAAAAGCCTCTTGATGAAAGTGAAAGTGGAGAGTGAAAAAGTTGGCTTAAAGCTCAACATTCAGAAAATGAAGATCATGGCATCCAGTCCCATCACTTCATGGGAAATAGATGGGAAAACAGTAGAAACAATGTCAGACTTTATTTTTCTGGGCTGCA
>NW_011494740.1:1264605-1272040 GCF_000754665.1 Bison bison bison | reverse complement strand
GACAGCATATTCAAAAGCAGAGACATTACTTTGCCAACAAAGGTTCGTCTAGTCAAGGCTATGGTTTTTCCAGTAGTCATGTATGGATGTGAGAGTTGGACTGTGAAGAAGGCTGAGCACCAAAGAATTGATGCTTTTGAAATGTGGTGTTGGAGAAGACTCTTGAGAGTCCCTTGGACTGCAAGGAGATCCAACCAGTCCATTCTGAAGGAGATCAGCCCTGGGATTTCTTTGGAAGGAATGATGCTATAGCTGAAACTCCAGTACTTTGGCCACCTCATGTGAAGAGTTGACTCATTGGAAAAGACTCTGATGCTGGGAGGGACTGGGGGCAAGAAGAGAAGGGGACGACAGAGGATGAGATGGCTGGATGGCATCATTTACTCGATGGTCTGAGTGAACTCCGGGAGTTGGTGATGGACAGGGAGGCCTGGCGTGCTGTGATTCATGGGGTCACAAAGAGCCGGACACGACTGAGTGACTGATCTGATCTGATCTGAGGGTTGGCTGCTACTTCCCATGGGACCCAGTGCACAAGACAGCAAGTCCATTTCAGATGGAGTCAGTTGACTACCTTGGTGGGAAAACTAGAGCAAGGAAGGAGATGTAACCCTGGCATCCACTACCTCATTCAAGGAAGAAGGCTTCTCCTCAATTGTTTTATATTGCAGCTTTGTGATTTGCTTTGTCCAGGCCAGTTTGGAACCATCTCATGACTCCATTAATGTTTGTTTTGATTTTTGTTGGATTGAAAGACATGTTGAAACTTCTTCTCCTTCTCCCCCGCCACCCCCACTGCTAAACAGTTGCATGCTTGCATTTTGGAGTTTTTGCATTTTGATGTCAGAATCATCATGTAGCCTGAGCCAAGTTTATTGGTTCTATTGGCTTTTGATTTCACTCATGCCAATTAGAAGGAATCCCAGCAGTCATTGTCCTGTTTTTAAAAGCAGTTTGTTGTTTGTCAGAGTTCTGGTCATGCCTGGAGGGTCTTCTAAGGCAACTCCAGAAAACTCTCGTAAATTTGGAATTTGGAAACATGAGTTCTGTCTCTGGACTCAATCACTGAACATTCTGAATCTAAGTTTCCTCTTTCTGCCTCAGCTTCTCCATCTGGAATATGGGAATGTGGAATACAACATAGGGATGGTGTTGTAGTAGACCATAGATTTACAATAATTAAAAGGCCATAGCAGATCCTTCATGGTCCCTTTTATAAGATGCACATTTGAAGCTATACTTACATAAGAAAAAATTATTTAAGAGGTTCATCCTGAAAAAGCACCCATGGGAATATACTAGCCAATAATCATGCCTGAAACATTATCCTAAAACAGCCAGCAGCAAACTGTATATAGAAAATCAAGTATCATGCCCATAAATTCTCATCAGGCAAGTGAATTAAATGGCGGATAGATGTATAAATCTTGGTATGTGGGGAAATTTAAAATCTAGTTGTCCATGAATTCTTTTAAAAACATTTTTGATTGGAGGATAATGGCTTTACAATGTTGTGTTGGTTGCTGCTGTACAACAATATGAATTAGTTCTATGTATACATGTATTCCCTCCCATCCCTGCATCCCACCCCTCCAGGTCATCACAGAGCATTGAGCTGAGCCTCCTGTGCTATACAGCTGCTTTCCACTAGTTGTCTATTTTGTATATAACAGTGTATATTGACTCCTTGCAACCGCATGGACTGTAGCTTGCCAGGTTTCTCTGTCAATGGCATCTCCAGGCAAGAATACTGGAGTGGGTTGCCATGCCCACCTCCAGGGGATTTTCCTGGCCCAGGGATCAAACCCAAGTCTCTCAAGTCTCCTGCACTGGCAGGCAGATTCTTTAGCACTAGTGCCACCTGGGTATATACATATGGGGCTTCCCTGGTGGCTCAGACAGTAAAGAATCTGCCCGCAGTGCAAGAGACCAGGGTTTGGTCCCAGGGTGGGGAAGATCCCTGGAGAAGGGAATGGCTACCTACTCGAATATTCTAGCCTGGAAAATTCCATGGACAGGGGAGCCTGGTGGGCTACAGTCCAGGGGTCACATAGAGTCAGACATGACTGAGTGACTAACACTTTCACACTTTTTTTCAGTGTATATAAGCCAGTGGTACTCTACATTTATTAATTCTAAGGAAGGGATTTTGTGGCTAAATTTTTCATTGATTTGGATTAGTGCAAACATATGATACCCACGTTATTGCATTTCCAATGTGTCTAATATGGATAGGATATTTTGTCTCTGATATGAACAGAAGTATATTAAGTTTGGGGCTAGAAATGTGGACCTCAAATATGCTGAATTCTTTACAGGAGTTCTCATACTCTTTTGGCTGTTTCTTTTGCATGTGCTTCAGTTTCCTGAGCCTTCCTGCTTCTTGATCTGACCTTTTCAGTACAGCATTAAACTGTCAGTTTCTAGTGCTTATTTGGAACTTGTTCAAAGTGAGCATATGGATTTTATAGTAAGTCTTTATAACACCGTTTGACTCCTTGGTAACTTTTTCTCATCATCATATTATTTGCATTATATTGAATCATGTATATTTTGCTGGGCCAGAATGAGATTAGGATGTAATATAGAGAACGTGCTTTAAAACCATTTATGTAAAAATGAAAATCTGGATGAATGCCTTTACAGTCTAGCTGTTGACTGGCAGGATATGTAATGTACGCTGCTGGCATGGAAGATAATTCAAAATGATTTAATAGGCAGAATAAAACATCTTTGCTGAAATCCAAGGGGCAGAGGAACACTTTTCATAAGAGTTTTCTAGAACCTGAGCAAAGAACATGAATATTTATGTACATTCTTATGAAATATACAAACTTACATAATTTAATTTGGCCTCTCCAAAAATAATAGAATACATGAAACAGACAATTAATTCCCAACAGTTTAAGGACCTACACTGATATAAATATGATTTTTTTCCCACTGCTTATTTTTGAAAGCAACTCTAGGATTCTAATTACCCAGGAGCTCTGTCAGAAACAAGAAGAACACAAATTTTGGTATCCATTCATATTTGGTGCTGGACTTAGGCAACGGAAGTTCTGCCCAAGGACTGGATGGATAGTGATCATGTCGGAACCAATCAGTTGTTGAATGGTTGGTGGAACCCAAGCAAAGATCATCAAAGGAACCCCAACAATAGCTAATCCATTTAATATAATTTCTTGTGAATTTCTTTATAACTGACAAAATGCTTTCACATCCATTTCTCCTTTTGAGCTTCACAAAGCCCTTTTTGTCTAATGAGGGCAGATAAAAATACTCCAATTTTGTAGATGGGTTGTGGGTAGTGAGCAGAGTTCAGGCTTAGAGAGATTAAGAAATTTGCCCAAAGTTACAAGATAGTAAGTGGTACTAGAGCTGAATTGCAGTTCTTGGAATTCTAAGTGCTCCACCTCTAGAGGATGCAAGGAAAATAAGAAGGGAAATGCATCTTCAAATTGTGAAAACTACTTTTTTAATCTGTGCTTAATAACAGACTGATATATTCTGGGCCATCTTACTTAAATACCGAAGATGCTCAAAATTCTCTTCAGTGGTACCTACTGATGTGGCCACTTCTGCTTTTGTTTGAGGGATTGGAAAAATCTTTCCATAATCCAGGTTATTCATAATACCAAATATGCTAGGAAAATCACACAGCAGCTTTCAGCTATACGATGCAGCTTTTCTCAGGTGAAAATGGCCTCTGTTATGCTTATCTTTAATACAATTATGGGCTGTTGCTTAGTTAAGGGAACATCTAAAGAAGAGAGAAGCCATTGGCATGGTAAGCTTTCTTTAAGAACTTCCTCTCTTTCTGTCTTGCCTCTTCTCTTATTGTCTCCTCTCCAAAAATTCTGGGCATGAAACAAAATGAATAGGCTTTCAAATGCTGCTTGTGGAGTCAGAATTGCTTTCCAGATGGCTCCTTAAATTTTGATCATTTCTGCTCCAGCTTTTGAATGCTTTAACCTTCCTACTGTACACTTGATTCCCTCCAATGACCACAGTTCTGACTTAACCACCTCAAAATGCCATGCCATATATCCTTGGAAAATAACTCCCAAAGCTCAACTGTTCCTCAGAGGAACCTTATCTCTGCCCTTCTGGTTAATTAGGGTTTTCCTCTGAGGGCTTTCTTATGGAAAGTAGGAAAGTCACAGCCTTCTGACCCAATCTGAAAGGGACATTTTCTAGGAAGACATAAAATGAAGGAAAGTGAGACAGGAAAGAAAAAGAAAAAATAACTCTAAATGACAAAAGTAACTAGTTAACAACTCTGTAGTCAAATAGATAGCTTTGGTCACAGAAAGGTAAAGATAAATATTGTTCTGTTTACAAATATTTATGTGTATATGTATATATATATTTACAGAAAAGGTTTTTATGACTTTTTGAAATCCTTCTCTTAATTACTCATGAATCAATAGAATACATAGTTAAAATATACATGAAGGCAAAAGTAATCGATTTATTTTTCTTGGGCATTCAATTTTTATTACCTAATTATTAGACTCCTAAGTTCAAACCACTGTGTACTTTGCTGGGAGGGGCAGACTAAGGGAGGGAAGATACAGGCTGATTCTAACCCTCAAGGAGCTACATTAAAGGAAGATAAGTATAGCACATTTAAAACAGATTCAGACTAAATTATGTGTTAAGGCTGTGAAATTTTACGGACCACAGAGAAGGGAGACAAGTTTCTGTAAAAAGAACTGACTTTTCTTGAGCTCTAGTAAAGTTTATGAAATTGACCAGATATGGCCATTTTCCTCATTTCACTGAGTCTTAAAACCTCCCTTACTGTTTTGGTTCTGTCAAGAATTATTTTCAAATAAAGGTAAGTATTTGGGGTGTCTGAAATGGAAGACAGAGAAGATTCTACCCCTTCAACTGAAGAGGTGTCCTGAATGCCAGGCAGCTGAGGGAGAGGTCTGCTCTTCTCTCTGGTCAAGCTGGGTGAGATATCTCTTGTGATCACAGTTGAGGAAGAAACACCTTGGGACTCATATTTCATCGAGTTCTTGTCAATAATCATGCTGGGATTCTCAGAATTAGCTGCATGTCCCAAGGTTAATAACTGAAGACATCTGGCCACATCATTTAGAGACCATTAGAAAAGCAGAGACTTTTTCCATTAACTTCCTGTTTACATTTTGTAGGCTGTTTTCAGTATGAACAGGGGTATCTGGCAGTTGTGAAGGCAGTGTCAAGATTTGGACACTCTCCTTTTACTTCAGTCAATAGTTTGACAAGATTTGTGTTTGTTTTTTCAAAAACATGTCAAAGGTGAGAAATCACTTGAATCACTAACTTTGAAAGTTACTAAACTGATCTGTCTCTAAACATTTCATCCTATCTCCAAAGTGACTGATTAGTTGTTACAGGTTCCATGCGTATTCAAAAGGTGGTGGCTATTCTTAGGACTTGAGGCTTTTCTTAAAAAACACAAAGCCCAAACTTCCTTGGTCGTCCAGTGGCTAAGACTCTAAGCTCCCAATGCAGGGGGCCTGGGTTGGATCCCTGCTTGGGGAACCAGATTCCATATACTGCAACTGAGACCCAGCACAGCCAAATAAATCAATAAAAAATTATTAAAAACAAACAAAAAGCCTATGAATTCTTTCAAGTGAGAAAATAATAGAGAATTGGAATTGTCTTTCAGTTCTTAATTCTTTGACTTGTGCAAGATATATTTTATACCCAACAACAAAGATAACCAGAATTATCTTCCTGTATGTGTGTGAGCATGCATGTCTCTTTGTGTGTATTACGTACACCCCCCAAATTCATTAAGAGGAAAGTAAAGATACTGCTGCTGCTAAGTCGCGTCAGTTGTGTCCAACTCTGTGCGGCCCCAGAGATGGCAGTCCACCAGGCTCCACTGTCCCTGTGACTCTCCAGGTGAGAGAACGCTGGAGTGGGTTACCATTTCCTTCTCCATTGTATGAAAGTGAAAAGTGAAAGTGAAGTCGCTCAGTCGTGTCTGACTCTTAGCGACCTCATGGACTGCAGCCTACCAGGCTCCTCCATCCATGGGATTTTCCAGGCAAGAGTACTGGAGTGGGGTGCCATCGCCTTCTCCTAGTAGGACAATTTCAGGGAAAGCATTTGTGTTCTCTGGGTGGAGGGATGCACATAGTAGCCTGTTATATGGATAAAAGGAAAGCTTAGACTGATAACTTTTTGCTAATTTTTATCTGCCTCAGAGGAGAGAAGGACTTTCTGAGTGCAAACATATTTTGTGGGGGTTTTGAAAAAAAAAACAGTGGAAAGAATGGAAGACTTGGAAAATACATATTTTAAACAGTTGGACAGCTAGTTCATTTTTTTTTCTTTCTGCCAAGCCATTTCCACTTAGGATTCAAAAAAAAACCACAGCTTGATATTGGATTTAGAACCAAATTTTCAAAGAAACACATTGCCAGGGAACATGCATGGAATTCCCACTGATAATAGCATGAAACACAAAAGGATAGAATCTGACTATCCGGTGTGATCTCTTCTTCTGTTGTATCAGCTGACAGCTATCTTTTTACATATTAAATATGTTACTAGAGTGTAAGCTACTTGTGGATAGGTGCTTGATTGATTTCTCTTGTCTTTTCTAGCAATTCAATAAGGGATACTCAACAGATACTCAATAATCACCCATAAAATACTATATTTAAGACTAAAATTTGAGTAAGACTGCCATAGTCTGCCAAGAACCAGGTCTGCCAAAAAGTAGACACCAAGGCAGGATTAAACTTACAAGAAAATTTTGGGGGAAATGCCTATGAGCAAAAATGAGGAGGTTGAGAGAGGCATCAGAGTATAATGCAGGTCTAACCCCAAATAAAAGAGAAAGAGTGAGAGTGAGAGAGAGAGAGAGAGAGAGAGAGAAGGAATGGAGAAAGGGAGGGAGGTGGGTGGAAACATCTTAGACTGAATTGCAGTTCTAAGAAAAGTTTGGTGAGGCCACTGGGAAGTCCTGAAGCCAAAGCTGCTTATCAGAGGAATTCCACATCTTCCAGGAAAGGGTGTGACTTAGTGTCCTTCTTGTATTCAGTCTCTGAGAGTAGCTGGTGGAAAGTGTGATCTCAGAGCAAAGGCAGGGTTGACATTTCAGAGTGTGGCCCCTGGGGCTCTTAGTCAATTACACTCCCTATGCAGGGAAATCAGAGAGGCAGATTCTCACAGTCACTACACAGTCCTTGGTCAAAACTTATGTATCTTTTCAGTGACAAGAGAAATTTTCCTTCTTGGATAAGATCCATTGGTGGCTGTGAAGATTAACTGAGATTATGTATGTAAAAGGCTTAGCATAAAACACAGTTTTGCATAATAAGAAGCAGCTCTTTCCTTACCATCATTAATAGTATTGCTTGTCTGAGCTCACTGTTTACCAAGCACAATGATGGGCACTTTATATGTAGTGGGACATCCTAGA